>NC_080389.1:60324130-60684755 GCF_028751815.1 Salvia miltiorrhiza | reverse complement strand
ATAATATGGCCAGCGGAAAAAAAAATTATAAAATTCATGTATTTAATTTTTTATATATTAATTATTATTTTTTACACATTATAGCTATTTTCTTAATTTTAAAAAAATATAAAAATTAAAAAATTGCAAAAAAAAAAAGTTAAGTATCAAATAAGCCCCTAATATAGAGGCCATTATCACTGTTTAGATCCCTTATAATCGTGGTTGGTCCAACTAAACCCTCAAACTACTTATTTCGAACAATCGGACCTTCTGCCCTAAAGGCGAGTTGACGCCGTTTGTTTTCAAAATTTTATTTATTTTATTCAAGTGGGCCCCACAATTAAAGCTTCATGGGGAAGGCAAGCCGCCGGTACTACCGCCTACGCCGCCGGTAACTGACCAGTAGCGCCACCAACGCCGGGGAACTGTGTCCCGGAGAACGCCAAAAAAATCGAAGCCAGGAATCCCAATTCAGCAGCCCGATCAACAGAGGCAACGAACTTGTCCTGATTCAGAATCATCATCGATGGCTTGTTCACTATCAACAAAGCGATTGAAGACTCAGGTACCCCTTTCTCTCTCAAGATACTGATGTTGGAAGGAATCCTTTTCGGCCGGCTGTGTGTGAACGCCATTGGACTAATGAGGAACATGGCGGCCACGTTTTTATCAGATTGAACGATGCTTTTCAAGTAATTATACCATGGGGTGAAATAGTTGTCGAAGCTACGCCGCAACAGAAACGGGTATTCGGAGAGCTTCTGCGGTAAGGCGACGGGCGGAACGCCGATTGAGCAGAAGAATTCGAGCTTCAGCGATAGGGTTTTGTCGGTGCTGGATCGAAGAACGCCCGGCCATTTCCTGACGAGCCTTGAGATCTGAGCATTTGTGAATTCGTACCTCTTGAGTATATGCCATATTGCATCTGAATTCTCTCGCGATTTGATGCACAATTTTATGGGATCTATAAGTGATAAAGGCTTCTATGTTAGGGGCTTATTTGATACTTAACCAAAAAAAAAATACTCGATTCGTCCCAACTTTTAGTATCCATTTGAGAGTAATACGAATTTTAATAAAGTGATTGAATGTGTTGTGAGTGGAATAAGGGTTCAACCTTTTATATGGGTGTTAAACTAATTAAAGTGGAAGTAAGGATCTCACTTACTTTTACTAAAAATAGAAATGAATACTAAAATATGAGAAGCCAAAAAAGGAAAATTGAATATTAAAAGTTGGGACGGAGGGAGTAAATAAATAAAATTACAATGTATATTAAATAATAAAACTAGCAACATTATATTTTTTATTTTAAACAAAATATTTAAATATGTTAAATTTAAAATTATTATGGTCATTCATAATTTCATATTATGATCAAATAGCATCACTCTTTCAATTTATCATTTTTACATGCATGGAAATTTCTCTTTTCACAAAAAAGAGTTTTCACACACACTTCCACAGTTCCACTGCACATCATATTATAAATATACGAGAGAGAAACTTAATTATACGTACTAGAGTATTTGATCATTCATATATATCACTACAAAAAAATATGCTTGACACCGATGAAATATTTAATTTTATCGACGAAATTCTTTGTCGGTATTCGACCAATTTCTTGCAACATTTTTCAATAAAACACTTTACATACGCGATTATTTGTAAGATGTGATACAAAAGAAAATCATGAAATTAGAAATTAGGTCTTAGTCAATAAATTATAGGTTACGCCAAGATACTGTTAATGAATAAATAAATAAAAGAAGAAGACAACAAAATCTCAACCCTTTCCTGGAAATGGAGAAACACATTTCGCCAAATTTTCCGCACTCCACATTCAATGCAATATTTCTTCTTTCACATTTTCAATTTTTGGTCGTATTTTCAATTGCATATCCACTTATTTGATGCATATTATATTACACTAGTTAAGAGTCTAGACTATGGAGTTGGAGGATGGCTTTCGATTCAAGTCGCCGGCAACGGTTTTTAGGCGTTGGTGTGCTGCGGTCAAAGATAAGATGATTGCAGAAATTAAGTCTAGACTGTGGAGTTGGAGGATGACTTTCGATTTCAAGTCGCCGGCAACAGTTTTCAGGCGTTGGTGTGCTGCGGTCAATCTGTCTGGATAGTTCTTGGTATTTGGTTAGTCCAAGGTTTTTAGGCGTTGGGGTGGATTTTGCTTTTCTTTGACTTTTGTTTAGCTCTTCCTCTCTCTTTTCTTTATGTACTGAACTCTTGGGTACTACTGGTACCTCATTTTTTTATTAAAGCTTTTTCTTGTCTGATAAAAAAAATATATATTAAACTACTGTGTAACCCGTCGAAATTAGACGGAAATTATTTTAAATTATTATTTAAATTATATGATACTCCTTTCATCCTCCAAACTTATGCATATCTATTCTTTTTGGTACTGGCCCCCAAAATTATGCATACCCTATTTTTAGACACTTACCACACATAGAATTCTTACAATTGTACTATTTTAACTTACACTGTTTACTCAAGTCAAAAATAATATGACACAAAAATTTGGGAGCAATTAGATTGCATGCACCCTGACCCGCATCCTGACCCGCATTTTATAATTGATACTATTCAGTTATACAAATATAATTGACACTATTCGAATATACAAATAATACTGTCTATAATTGACACTATTCAGTTATACAAATGATACTAAGACATTTTAAAATGTTATTGTGTCATTTTCAATCTTATAGTGTCATTTAAAATATTATAGTGTCAATTATAGAAAATTGTCATTCATATTTCCGAATAGTGTCAATTATACACAGTGTCATTTACAATGTTATAGTGTCATTTATACTGCAGTGTCATTTGTATAACTGAATAGTGTCAATTACATATTGTGTAATTTGTATAACCAAATAGTGTCATTTACACGATTCGGATCAGGATGCGGGTTCGGGTTATGGTGCGGATCGGGATGCAACTCGATTGTACGGTACAACCAATTGCACCCATGCAAGATCAGCTCATAATATGAACACTATTTGTAAACTTTAATTAAGCACTCTTTTATAGCACGCTTCTAATCGTATCATATTCTGTCTCCAACAAAACTTGATAACCAACGATCCAACAAAACTTGATAACCAACGATCAAGTTTGTGTGGAAAAGATCATCTAAGAGTCATTTGATTTTGAGCGATAAGACATGATTAATAAGAAATACTTGAATCGATAATTTGGCTCGTACTCTAATAATTCAATTGAGTGATTATTTATTACTCTAAAATTATATAAATTATTTAATCATCTTCTAATTTGATTAATTTTACCAATCTCATCTATCTCATCCTCCAAACCAAACGCTTCGTAACTGATTTTCATATTCAATATGAAGAATGAGATTATTTTCATAGGCTCAACCGCTCAAGAACATACATCTCTCTATTGCTTCTACTCAAGACTCGATCGTTTACTAAGTCAACTCATAATAATGGATAGTCCCATTGAAAATAATAGTCCACCATAGTCAATTAGAGAAATTTCAAGTAACAAACATGCATCACGAATGATGGATTGGGATCCTTATATAATTCCAAATTTCCAATGAGAAAAGAAAATAATATTTACCAAATGGGTGGTGTGGATGATTATATTGAAATCCTCTTTGTCTATATATTGAAGATGATTGAAGCCTGTTGTTCACAGCCCTCAACAAACAATATCATTCAGCTTCACTCATAGTGATGGCCACTCCTCATTTCTTCTCCAGCTTCATCAAACCTTCTTTGATTTTCTTGGTTTTTGTTTCATGCTTTTCAGAGCAAAGCCATGCTTTTGAAGCCAAAAATACTAAGATTCAAGACTCTTTCCACACAATTCAATTTAGCTCTCTTATTCCAGCCTCTGATTGCAGTCCTTCCAAAGGTATATAACAATCTCTCTCTCTCCCTCTCTTGCATTTTGCATGTAAATGAAGGTATTTTTTAGTATAGAGATTAGAGACTCATACACAATTGATCTATTTTTGAGTGATCTTTCTCTTTTGGTGTAACTTCTTTTCTAGGCCTAAACCATCTATGCACATCATATTATGTAGTACTCCCTCCGTCCCAAACGAAATGTCTCATTTCTTTTCGGCACGAAGATTAAGAAATGTGTATAAAGTAGATAAAGTGGATTGGTGGAAATTATTTAAATATTAAGTATAGAGAGAGAGTGTATTGCCAAAAAAGGAAACAAGACATTTCGTTTGGGACAGCCCAAAAAGGAAAACAGGACATTTCGTTTGGGACGGAGGGAGTAATATTTTAATTTATAATTTTCTAATATCTAACTTATTATTTAACCCTAATTATAATATTTTAATTATATGTTTTGGAAATGAATGATGGATAATGAAAAAATATATAGTAATATAATTTTGAGTAATTTTTTAAAAAAATTATTAAAAAAATTCAGTTTCGGATTTTTTGATTTTTTTTCTTCGGTTTTTTCGGGATTAATTAGGTTTTTTGGTTCGGTTTGGTTTTAATTTTAAAAATTTCGGTTAATTCGGTTCGGTTTGATTTAAAAAAAAAACGAATATAAATTTGGTTTGGTTTGATTTTAGCGAAAACCGAACCAAATAACTTAATGCTCACCCCTTTTTGTGTTGAAATGTCATGATACATGAAGCTAGAGGAGGTGCTGAGGGAGTTGGCGTTGCTACTGGAGATGAAGAGGGGGAGTTAGTTAAAATACCTAACTCGGCAGTGACGTGGGAGCCGGACCATACAAGTGGCTAAAAGAGCGGGTTCGGGCTAGAAGGAGTCGCGTTTCCTTTTATTAAAAAACGCTGTATCATTTAAATTTAGTTTTTAATATTTTTCTCAGTTAGTTATTACTCACTACAAGAAATTCGCTCATACTTGACGGTTTTTCACCGTCATCTATGGTATTCGTCGACCGTCAAGTATAGTGGTGTCATGTATAGGACCTAGTATAGATGACGGTTTTTGACTGTCATCTATTCTCATTATTCTTGACGGTTATGTATGTATATATGACGGTTTGTAACCGTCAACTATAATGTAATACTTGACACTCATAATATTTTTCTTGACGTTTTCGTACCGTCAAGTAAAATAAAATACATGACGGTTATTGATATATATTTGACACTTTCTCACCGTCATGTATGTAGATTTTCATGACGTTTCTATGTATATACTTGACACTTTCCAACCGTCATCTTTGAGTGAAAAATTGTCAAAGTTAGATACCATATATGACATTTCAAGAACTGTCATCTATGCTCTTTCAGAATTTAAAATATATTTTTCCTATTTTATTTATTTTTCCCTATTTTTAAATTTATAAATATCATTAAATTGTATAAAATAACAAATTTACACATATTGAATATGTCATTTAATCATTGATAATAATCAATCATCCAACATCCACAAAAGACCCACTATTTTACAACATCTCCAACATCCATACAAAAAGCTACAAGTCTTCATTCTCAACACTTCAACCTTTGTTTTCTTTGTCTTCCTTCCCACCTTGCTTTCTTTAAGTATTCATTCTCAACGGTCTTATCTCTTTTCACTCTAGCTTTCTTCCACATTAATGCTCGCCCTTCTGCAAGCAATTACAAATATTAGACATGGCAGAGGCTTAGATAATAAAAAACTCGAGTAAAATGAAATGCTAATTAAAAAAAGACTAATTAAGTCATTCAAGAAGAACAAGATCAAACATTATCACAAATACATTTAACACAATCTCAAGCTTGACATGACTGCATTTCACTCAGCATTATAATCAAAGAGCTCATTCAAGTGTCAATATTAATCCTAAATATCCCTTTGTATCTTTCATTTTATATCCTATATATTTGCTGCCACAAAACAAAGAGGTAAATTTCTAAACAAATCCTACTATGACAGCAGCCAACATCTCTTCATCCATCTATAAATCCTACTATGACGCCAGGTTATATATATAACAGCTATCTAATGTGTAAGATAATTTGAAATACTTATGAGTAATAAAACTACTGGGAACTCGTAGTTAACAAAATGCATAAATGTTGCATTCCAAAGAGAAAAAAGAAGGGAGGGGGCGGGGGAAAGAAGAAAATTGGTGGGTGGTTACTTAGATATTGTAAATAGGTTAATATAAAATTAAGGACAATTTGCACAAATCCAATCGTTTTTAATCACAGAACAAGCAGAGATAGATCAGATGCATGAAAACATTGCTGAGTTTGATCGAGCTCTAATATATACTAGAAACATCACATTCTTAATTGATCTCAAACATAGGCAACAGATGGTGCTGAAACCAATCCAAAATATTAGCATAAAACAGGAAAAACAAGAATTCCATAGCCAACACATGTAAAATGAAATTACCTTCTGTTTTAACAGCTGCTCATTTTCTTTCTCTAGTCTCACCACCATTAACTCCAGTTCCACTTGATACGCCTAATAAAATCACAAAAACACATTAAGACCACAAACTTTATGGACCCATTAAAGCATATGAAAGTTTGAGAACAAATCACAAAAGGATCCAATAGAACCACCACACAAATTTAATGATCCAATGACAGAAACAAATATAAAATGAGTTGATCCAATCCTCCCTCATGAGCAGTCCATTCAGCACCCACTAAGAGCCAGAATGTGTTAAGAAACAATGAGTAGGTGAACAATTTTCAGACATCTTCTGTTACTTCTGCTAATGGGAGATAAAAAAAAAATCCAAGTAGTGATGTTGATGTAATTTCTCCAAACTCAAGAGAGAGAGAGAGAGAGAGAGAGAGAGAGAGAGAGAGATTGGTCAATCTGCTATGAAATATGAACATCCACAACCTCGTTTCTAGGAAGCTAAAGCACTATTACTTCATAGTTTGGTACTGGTATATGAAATTTAAAACACATGCATAATTTTAGATTAGCTCCCACAAATTCTAACACAGTTTGATAGTTTTAAATACTACTAATATATAGTGAAAGAAAGCAACTCATATCATGGAAAGCCAACTTGCATAGTCTGGCTAGCTAACTGCATTGATTCCACAAAAGCTCACCAACATTCCATATGCAATTACAAGTTTCACGGCCAACATCAATAAATAAACCACTATAAATACTGGCCTACCTCAACTAGAATTCCATCTCCACTAACGCAAACGATTCCATCAAATTTTTCCAGATCTAGCGACTGAGCGACTTTCTTCGCGTGCAGCTGGTGTTTGGTTTCTAAACATAATAGAGCATTTCAATCAAATCATCAAGATGCAAATTCTCAAGCCAAGTTCACTCACTTCTTGTGGCGGAGACCGCGCTTAGGGCCCTAACCTTCCAGCTTCGAGATAGGGCAGCTGCAACGGAGGCAGAAGTGCAGCACAGCGCGGCCGTTGAGCAGTGCCATCTTTCGAAGGTCTACAAGGAGGCACGGTTTGTCGCCGCCGCCGTCCCACTTCAATCCCCTGCATCCGGCGCAGGGAGGAGAAATGGGGAAGGAGGAGGGAGAGAGACTTGAAGAGGTAGGAGAAATAAAGGAAGGCGTCGGAGACAGAATTGGGGGCTTTGGCGTAGAGCAACGGAGGGCAGCGATGAGAAGGCGTCGACGACGAAGAACGCGTCGACGCCCGAGGAGAAGGGGCGGCGGAGGCGAGTGACGATCTGAATTAGGGTTTCGATTTTGCTCTGTTTTGATACTTAGGAGATGGAGAAGAAAATGAATTCACGCTGATGTACTTTTTTGCAATGTAGTACTAGTTTCCAATTTTGGGGTGTTTATTTATTACTCCCTCCGATCCACTATAATTGGCACACTTGCCTTTTTAGTTTGTCCCACTAGAATTGGCACTTTCCTAAAATAGTATGTGGTCCCTACTTTTTCTACTCACATAAAATAAATGGACCCTACCTACTTTACCCTCTTAACCCTTTATTCTTAATCTCCGTGCCCAACTCAAAAGTGTCAAGTCTAGTGGGACGGAGGGAGTATTATTAGTTTAGAATATAAAAAGTTGGAATTATTCATTATGAGTGTTAGTACAATTGGTTAATATTTGTGTGGCGAAAAATTTGATACGTGATTAAGACTAAAGATATAGTTAAATAAATAAAAATATTAAATAAAATTAAAATACAAACATATATAAAATATATTTTAAAAATAAATAAAATAATTCACATCAATAACTCATTAAAATCTTAAATTTGAAAATATAAAAAATTAGAACTAAACATTATTAATTACAGAATATTACGCGTCATAATAAATAAATAAATATTTTCATACACAAATATGACGATTTTATATTAACATACATGACGATATGCATAAATGTCATGTATAACAATTAATTTAACGCACATACATGACACTTGTTTTAAATATACCTGACATTTTATACACAATGTCAAGAAAAATAAAATTAATGACAGTTTGTTCAACAACATACATGACAATTTGATTAATTGTCATGTATTGCATTTAAATTAACGCACATATACGACGCTTTGAAATGAACGTCATCTATACTATGAATAAATGACACTCATACATGACGTTTTTTTTGAAAAACGTCATGTATGTAAAAAAGGCGCTCATACATGATGCTTTTTAATAAAAAGCGTCATGTATGCAGTGTCATGTATACTTAATTTTCTTGTAGTGACTGTAGAAAGAGTTTGTTAGGGGACCACTGGCTATAAGGTTCCCTTGTGGCGCAAGAAGGATTTATCCAAAAAATGAAATCTCAATTCTCTCTCTAATTCTACCTCTCTCTGCAACTTTCTTTCTTCTTCTTCATTTTTCCTGCATTTGCGGTTTATTATATCAGAAAATCACACAAAAATAGTTGGGTTCTCCACAATTGGTATCTAGAGCCAAGTTTTTCTCTCTTTGAGTGAAATTCTGGGCTGAGTTATGGCAGAAGCTACACGGATGAAGGATTTACAGGAGGCACAAAAGAAGCTAGATCAAATTCTACAAGCGGAAACGATGAGAAGAGCAGCGTCTGAGGAGAAAATCCACGAGCAAATCATGGCTGTGGATCAAAGGGTGGAACAGAAGATGCAGGGTATCGACCACAAGTGCGATCATCTTTCCAAATTGTTGGCCGATATACAACTCCAATTGCTGAATCTGAACAAGGATAACGGTAAACAAAATCCTCCTATATTGGGTAGAACTCCAGTGCATATGCATTCGAGTAGTGGTTCAAAATCTTCCTTCACTCCTTATACTTCTAAGTTTAAGTCCGATCAGTCGCAAAACACTAATGGAACTTCATTCCATAGGGTGGATTTCCCAAAATTTGATGGATCTAATCCTAGATCGTGGATAATCAAGTGTAATACCTATTTTAAACTCACATCTGCCCTTAGTGATGAGAACATGATTCAGTTGGCTGTTCACAACTTTGAGGGAAAAGCTTTGCAGTGGTTTCAGAATTTTGGTTATGAGAACATTTTAGATATCACTTGGGTACAATTTTTGGAGGTCGTTGCTTCTAGATTTGATGACATAAGTGATGCGAAAGTCATCATGGAGTTTAAAAATCTGAAACAGACTAGCACCTATGCACAATATGTTGAGAAGTTCGAAGAGTTAAGGTCTTGTCTAATGCTGAGTAACCACATGGAGTATTCGGAGGATTATTTTGTAGCTTGCTTCATAAGTGGTTTAACTGAAGAGATGCAGAGTTTCTTATTGTTGTTCAAGCCACAATCCTTGCAAGATGCTATAGAGATTGGACAGAAACAGGTCCTTACCTTGGATGCTCTAGCTAAAAGAGTCAAACCTACTCCTAAATTCTTCAATAATCAGAGCACCAGCTATAAGAGACCTGAGGGATTGGCGGTACAGAAATCACAGAGTTCTAGTAATACTAGAGTGCCCATTAAGCTGCTTACTAGCACTGAGATGGCAGCTAGGAGAGAAAAGGGGTTATGTTACAATTGTGATGATCCCTACGTTTTCGGGCATAAGTGCAAACCCAAAGTGTTCTATATGGCTATGTCAGAGGAACAGGAATTAGCTCACATCCAACATGATCCTGAATATGTGGAGCTGTTGTTACCTGATCAAGAGCCGATTGCAGAGACTGAGCCTAATATCAGAAACTGAGGTTTCTGTCAATGCTATTACTGGTACTAGTGGCACCAAAACTATGAGAATTATTGGTGAAGTGAAGGGAAAAAGGGTGCAACTACTGATAGATACGGGCAGCTCATTGAGTTTCATCAAAAGCAGTACTGCCATGTCCTTGAACAGCAAAATTACTACTGATGCTCCGGTGTTAGTTAAGGTAGCAAATGGTCAACAACTGGTCAGTACACAGGTTGTTAATGACTTCACTTGGGAGGTTCAAGGCCATGAGTTTAAATATCCGCTCAGGTTGTTGGAACATGAAGGTTATGATATCATTTTAGGAAGTAATTGGCTGGAGAGCTGCACTCCTATTTTCCTTGATTATAAAAAAATCACCTGCACAGTTCATGTTGGGGGTAAAAGGATCAAGTTGCAGGCTGTGAACCAAACTACAGAGTGCATGATGGACTCTGGTCCAGCTCTACATTCCTTGATCCATAAGCACTTATCAGAGATTGAGGACGTCTATCTTATCTGCTCTCCAAAGTTCTCCTTGGTTGAGCAGAAGCTGGATACACCACCTGCTGATTTGGTGGCTATCCTAGAAGAATATGGTGATATCTTCTCTGAACCTCAGGGTCTTCCTCCTCCACGAGGTGTGGAGCATCACATCACTCTAAATGCCCAACAGTGTACCAAAACAGCAACACCCTTACAGGTCATCACATCACCACAAAGAAGAGATAGAGAAAATAGTAAAGGAGCTGCTCCAAGATGGCATAATTCAACACAGTACAAGTCCATTTGCTGCTCCAGTGATCTTGGTCAAAAAGAAGGACAATACTTGGCGAATGTGTGTTGATTATAGGTATCTAAACTCCCTAACCGTGAAGAATGATTATCCAATACCTATCATCGATGAGTTGCTTGATGAGTTAAGTGGAGCTCAACTATTTTCTAAACTGGATTTGAGGTCCCGGTACTTCCAAATCCTAGTAAATCCCGCTGATAGGTTTCTCACGGCTTTCAACACACATCAAGGGCATTATGAATTTTTGGTAATGCCTTTTGGGCTGTGTAATGCCCCGGCTACATTCCAATCCTTGATGAACAGAGTTTTCAGTGATTATCTTAGAAAGACGGTGTTGGTATTCTTTGACGACATCCTCGTTTACAGCAAAACTTGGGAAGAACATTTGGTGCATTTGAGGGAAGTTCTGGAATTATTGCGGAGGCATTCCTTATATGCTAAGCGGAGTAAATGTCATTTCGGCCAAACGAGTATAGAGTATTTGGGGCACATTATCACTGGAGATGGGGTTTCCACCGATCCTAGCAAGATTTCTAGCATGATCAATTGGCCTAAGCCTAAGAATGTTAAACAGTTGAGGGGCTTCCTAGGCTTAACTGGATATTACAGGAAGTTTATTAAGGGATATGGGCAGATTAGTAGGCCACTAACACTGTTGCTGCAGAAAGATGGATTCAAGTGGAATCCTGAGGCTGAAGGTGCTTTTAATAGATTAAAAGAAGCCATGACGACTGCCCCTGTATTGGCTTTACCAGATTTCTCTCAGCCCTTTGTGATTGAAACTGATGCTAGCGGCTATGGGGTTGGAGCAGTGCTTATGCAGAACCATCGACCCATCGCTTTTATGAGCAAGGTTCTTTCACCTAAGAATCAAGCACTCTCAATTTACGAGAGAGAGTTTTTAGCTGTAGTAATGGCTTGTTCAAAAGTGGAAGACTTACTTGCAAGGCCATAAGTTTATCATTAAAACGGATCAGCAGGCTTTAAAGCATCTATTGGATCAAAAGTCCATTAATCCCGTTCAACAGAGGTGGCTCACCAAACTGTTGGGATTTTCCTATGAAATCCAATATACTAAAGGAGTGGATAATAAGGTCGCTGATGCATTGTCCAGGTGCACTCCTGAAGATGAGACTTGCTCTGCCATTTCTAACATTACCCCACTATGGCTCCAGCAGGTGATGCTGAGCTACAAGGATGATATTCAAGTTGGTAAAATTTTATCTTCATTGGCTACTGATCCTTCTAGCCATGCACATTACAAATTTGAGGCCGGCCTTCTCCGTTATAAAGGCCGAATTGTGGTGGGGGCTGATCCTTCTCTCCGGGAATCCTTGGTTACAGAGATGCATAGCACTGCCTATGGGGGTCATTCCGGTATATTGGGCACTTATATGCGGCTGAAGGCCTATTTCTTTTGGCCAAAGATGAAACATGATGTCCAAACATTGGTCCTTGGTTGTGATATTTGTCAGCGTAATAAATCTGACGTGGGGAATTATCCGGGCTTATTGCAGCCACTCCCAATTCCTACCAAGGCCTGGGCAGAAATCTCTATGGATTTTGTCGAAGGATTGCCTAAGTCTCTTGGAAAGAACGTTATATTGGTGGTGATTGATAGATTCACCAAATATGGACACTTCATTGGTCTCTCTCATCCTTTTACAGCTTCATCGGTTGCAAAGCTATTTTTGGATTGCGTTTATAAGCTCCATGGTCCTCCGGAGGTCATTATTTCGGATAGGGATAAAGTATTCACTAGCTCTTTCTGGAAAGAGCTGTTCAAGCTGATGGGAACTACTTTGGCCCTATCAACTGCTTACCATCCACAGACGGATGGCCAAACTGAACGTTTGAACCAGTGTGTTGAAAATTATCTACGGTGCATGGCGAGTTCGAGCCCAAAGCAATGGTTTAAATGGTTGTCCCTTGCGGAATATTGGTATAATACCAACTATCATTCCGGGCTGAAGTGCACTCCTTTTCAAGCTTTATACGGTTCACCACCACGTCATCTAGGTATGGGTTCCTACGCTGATGTGACTAATGTGGAAGCTAAAGAAGTTATGGAAGAACGCCGGAGATTTACTCTTCAACTCAAGGAAAATCTGACAGAGGCTCAAAATCGAATGAAGTTTTATGCTGATAGGAAGCGGCACGACCGTAGCTTCGAGGTGGGGGATCGTGTTTATCTCAAGCTCCAGCCCTATCGTCAAAATTCCTTGTCATTACGCCGCAATCTCAAACTCTCCGCGCGCTATTACGGACCTTATACAATCTTGCAGAAACTAGGAGCGGTGGCCTATAAATTGGATTTGCCTGAGTCCTCAAAGATTCATCCTGTTTTCCATGTATCTCTCCTGAAAAAATGTGTGGGCAAGGAGTTCACACCGATTGTTGATTTACCAGATGTAGATATTGATGGTTGTTTTGTGGTCAGCCCTATTGCGGTTCTCGAACGTCGTGTTCACAGAAGGAAGGGGGTTGATTTTCCTCAAGTCTTGGTTCAATGGCAAAATCAAGATCCTGAGCTTACTACGTGGGAAGACGTGGGTTTTCTTTGGCGCAAGTTTCCCACTTTCGATCCTTGTGGGCAAGGATCAAGTTTGGCAGGGGGTATTGTCATGATACATGAAGCTAGAGGAGGTGCTGAGGGAGTTGGCGTTGCTACTGGAGATGAAGAGGGGGAGTTAGTTAAAATACCTAACTCGGCAGTGACGTGGGAGCCGGACCATACAAGTGGCTAAAAGAGCGGGTTCGGGCAGAAGGAGTCGCGTTTCCTTTTATTAAAAAACGCTGTATCATTTAAATTTAGTTTTTAATATTTTTCTCAGTTAGTTATTACTGTAGAAAGAGTTTGTTAGGGGACCACTGGCTATAAGGTTCCCTTGTGGCGCAAGAAGGATTTATCCAGAAAATGAAATCTCAATTCTCTCTCTAATTCTACCTCTCTCTGCAACTTTCTTTCTTCTTCTTTATTTTTCCTGCATTTGCGGTTTATTATATCAGAAAATCACACAAAAATAGTTGGGTTCTCCACATGAAAGCAAGATCCTTTCTAGCAACATAAAATCTAGTGCTAACCCTCAAATAAAAAAAATAAAAACTAGTGCTAACCCTCTATTGTTAAGGATCACAATTCATGTAGACTTATAAATTTATGACATCATTAATAAGCCCATCTAATAGATTCATGAATCATCAGGCTCGATCAAGAAGAGGCCATCCACACTTGACGTTTTCCACCTGCTACGGCCCATGTTCTAAACTCAACCAAGACGAGGCGGCCGCTAGGCCGTCTCTAAAGGACATACTATCCCATGACCAATCTCGAGTCAAGTCAATCAACGCCCGTTTCAACCCGACTCCAATTACGAATCAAGTCAATGATGAAAAGGCCAACCTCCCCGTGAGATCGGGTCGCTCCCTAGGCTCCGGAAACTACCTCGTCTCCGTGGGCCTAGGCACCCCCAAGAAAACCCTCTCTCTCATCTTCGACACGGGGAGCGACCTAACATGGACCCAGTGTCAGCCCTGTGATGGTTCCTACTACAAACAAGAGGACCCGATATTCGACCCTAAGACCTCGACCTCCTACTCCAACATATCGTGCACCTCCACGACCTGCTCCCAGTTGTCCTCCGCCACCAGTATTCCCCCTCGGTGCAGAACCGGGACGTGCGTCTACGGCGTTCTGTACGGTGACGGCTCCTTGTCGGAAGGGTTTTTAACCGAAGACACCCTCACCATCGCCTCCGACGTCTTCCCAAACTTCCAATTCGGCTGCGGCCAAAACAACCAAGGGCTCTTCGGCCGAACCGCCGGACTGATCGGCCTCGGCCGGGACCCGCTATCGCTCATGTCGCAGACCGCGACAAAATACGGCAAATACTTCTCCTACTGCCTCCCGTCGACGTCGAGCTCCACCGGCCACCTTACGCTCGGCGAAGCCGGCGCGGCCGCGAAGGGCATGCAGTTCACGCCGTTCGACACCTCGCGGGGCTCCTCGCTCTACTCCATCAACATCGTCTCCATCGCCGTCGGCGGCAAAGAGCTTCCAATAGGGCAGTCAGTCTTTCAGACGCCCGGCACCGTCATAGACTCCGGCACGGTGATCACGCGCCTGCCGCCGGCTGCGTACGGCGAGCTGAGGTCGGCGTTCAAGCAGGGGATGCAGAATTATCCGGCGGCGCCGGCCCCGGTCCCCTCCGTTTTGGACACGTGCTTCGACTTGTCCAACTACACGAATTCGGACATCTTCATCCCAACCGTGTCGTTCGCCTTCGCCGGCGGTGTGAAGGTCGACCTCAGCCCGTCGGGGATACTGTTGTTGGTTAGCTCCACGGAGGCGTGCCTCGCTTTCGCCGGAAACGGCGACGCCTCCGACTTTGGAAACACGCAGCAGCTGACGTTCGAGGTGGTGTATGATGTTGCGGGAGGGAAGCTGGGATTCGGAGCTGATGGATGTTGATTCATACTATATGTGTTAAGCTTTTTTTTACCTAAAAAGCATGTTAAATTTCTCCAAATGAAGGAAATGTGTTAATGTGATATGTACTTCTATTTACTTGAGATCTTTCAATGAAATCATTTCAGCAAATTTTAATTCAAAAGTGATTAGTATTTCGAATTTCAGTTAATTTGTATTCGATGAAAAAAAATATAAAAAACAGGGGATGGGAACAGAGGTGATTAATTCTTGAAGTGAGTGGCAAAGATACACATACACTTTTGGATTATTTTTTGCGCCAAAGGCACTACTTATGCTACTTTCTAATAAAGGAAATTCCATTTTTTTTAAAACCCAAACGAGGAGCAATAATATTAATCAAGGTCTTGCCAAAAGAGCGTCCTTTCATCTGTCCAACAAATTTGGGTCCGACAATTACGCGCAAATTGCGCCAAATAATGAGAAACATTATTAGCCTCTCTAACACATACATGAATGTGCGGCACTAATAATGTCAGGAATATCATCCGGCAATAGCTCCTTCTCTTCTTCGGGACATGCCATCACTCTCCCCGCCAACATCGAGTCAGTAAAGATTTCAATCGGTGCAATATCATACTCTATACACAAGGTAATACCAGCCACCACGGCCATAAGCTCAGCCACAAGAGAGTTCGAGGTAGGCTTAAACGCCTTAATAATATAATCCCTCCATCCTTCTTAAAATAAAAATAATTTAAAGCTACTAACTATCTTTAACTCCCCTTAGAGCTACTAATATCTTTACGAATATTCTCCATTTATTTTACACTTTAAACATATTCTTCTTAATCTTGTGTTAAAAAAATTGTGCCATTATAAATGGAACGAATGGAGTATTAGATTTTGTGATGCAAGATGTTCAATTACAAATTGTACAATATCTTTCAATGTTTTGCACGCATCCTTGCAAGTTATTTCCTTTTCTTAGGATGTGCGAATTTGTTCGTGTTTGTTCAAATATTATTGGTTTGCCTAATAAGTAATAACGCATTTAATTTGTGATGCAATATTCAATTCAAATTGTACAACACTTCTCAATGTTTGGCACGTATATCGTCGTCCCTATATGTTACTACTATTAAATATGTTTGTGGTTTTTCAAAAATTAGTAGATAGCATTCCCCCCCCCCCCAAAAAAATAAAATACTTCATCCATCCACAAAAAATATGTCACTTTACTTTCAATACGAGTTAATTGCACTTTTTGGAGGATTGATTATGTAAATAAGTAGGTGTAAAAAGGATAAAAGTAAATAAGTTGTGTGGACTCTACTACTAAAAATAGATGCGACATTTTTTTTGTGGACGGGCGAAAAATGAAATTGTGGCATATCTTTGGTGGACGAAGGAAGTAATAGATAGCACAATAATAACACATTAAATTTGTGACGCAAGATGTTCAATTACAAATTGTACAACACTTTTCAATGTTTTGCACGTATCGTCCCTACAGGCTACAAGTTAGGTATTTCTTTCGAAATATGTTTCTGGTTTTTCAAAAATTAATAGATTTGCCTAAACCACACGTTTATCACATCATTAAGCAGATATGTTAGTAATATAGGATAGAAATATCTCGAGCATGCCAAGCTTCATTGGCTTACACCCACAATTTCCACTTTTTAGAAATGAGCTTCAATTAGTAATTAGCTATCATTCAATAATTAGAATAGAGGAAAATAAACGCATGTAATATGTATATTGTAATGCAACACGCTTTTCCTTTGTTTATAATTCAATCCATTCTTTCAAAAAAGTTGAAAATGGACCTCCTAATATAAAAGGGAAATGCAGATGCCGGATTCAATTCACACACAAAAAAGAAAGAAAGAAAGAAAGAAACGTCAAGAATAAAGAATCTGGCCATACGACTAGGAATCTCCGCTAGCAGCAGCAACCAACCACCCATAAAATTCCATATCGGAATCAATGGTGATGGCGGCATTCTCTTTCGAAACAACTCACTCCATCATAGAGAAGACCCCTAACTCAATCATAAGATAGGTCAAAATCTGCAACACTTACATCATTGATTAACAAACATAGAAGGGCACAAGAACTCCCAAACATCTCAAAATTATTAGCTTCCCAATTCAATTATAGAAAATCCCAAGGCCAGCTACCAGCCAATCCCAGGATAAACTAAAAAAAACAATAGACAGATGAATGACAGAAATGTACAAGGGTCCTGCAAGATTGGGTAGTGATTCATGATTTATGATTCATGTGATTCATGAATGAATGATGTACCTCTCTCAACAAAAAGGGTACGGCATCAATCATGTCTGATAAACAGCATGCCCTTCCAAGGAAGATGTTAAAGTACATTTTCGTACTGGGTGATTTTCAGACATCAAAGTTACCTTTACTTCTGAGAAAAAGAGGATTCCTACTCAGCGCACTACACTACAATAAAAATGTAATAATGAACTGGACACCCATAAAGATTAAAGCAACCACCCATGAAATCCCTATCTTCTTTCTTTCTCAACCCACAGCCAAGCAGCAGCCACAACACAACAAAAGTGCTCAGCACATCAAGAAAATGAGAATCCAGCAAACATATCTTTCCAGCCAACTCATCACAAATATTAAAATAAAAAAAAAATGAAAATTTGGCTCTCTCCTTACCTTTTGGATGGCTGAAGAAAAGTGCAGCCACATCCCTTTCTTCATTGTTCTGCAAGCTAGGTTCCCTTCAATATCAATGGCATAATATGATACATTCACCAGTTAACATATAACATGAGATGAAAATAAACCAAATGTTGTATTATTAGCAACATGATGGACTAAAGGTTGCTTTGGAAGTTCTTTCTTTTTCTGAAGCAACCAAAATCCAATTTTTGTTCCAATACTTGATGGGGCCATCCTCAGCATCTTGCTAGGAGTTCAAGAAAACAATAGCTTTTTAAGGATCCAAGATAAATCAAGAAGACCACATTTCCATGACATATTTTACTATAGTATAAAGAATAACTATCAAAGATTTGAATACTAACTGCCAATGTTATCATCCAGTACATGCTGCACTTAAATGCACAAATTTCAAGGCCGAATAAACCAAAATACAATCAATAGCAAACACTGTGCAGATTGAGCATTCCAAGCAAAGGGCCATCAATATTATTATTTATATCTATAACTGTTGTCGGTTATGAACTGTATTAGCATTGCATTGAAAACATTTTCCCAAGTTCTTGTTGAATTAAATTTAATGCTAGTCAGCAGTTCTTGAGCAAATACACAACAAAACACAAAGTTATGATGAAGAAGTTAAAAGCAACACTGAAAATAGATCAAAATGGTGAAATGAATTCAACATTGCCACTAAACGTTATTATCTACACCCATCACCCCCAAATTAAGGGATTCATCATATTTCTTTCACCATCATCACTGAGAAATTTCATATTCTTTCATAAACTTACCACGGCTAATTAGAGTTACGAAAATGATGTTTTGATAAATCCGCAGGATTTAATCATCCTCATTTTCGCTTTCACCGCCACTACTCATCGGCAAAACCTTGCTCGTTGCGGTGGCGCTATCAACAAACGTGGCCGAGCTCATCTCCATTTGACAAATCCTCACGGCACCGAATAACCGTTCAGGCAGCTCTTCCTCCTTCTGCGCCTCAACCAAAAACGCCATATCCACCGTCACCGCCGTCACGCAACCCAACGCCAGCTTCAAAATCGCGGTGGCGATGGCCGAAGCTGCCGATATCGACATCGATTTCCAAATAATTAGGTCCGCGGTGATAGTAGCAATTCAGCGCCTTCCCTAACAAGCACGCCGAGTAATTCCCGACCGCGGTCTTCACAATCCACGGTCCTTTGACGATCTTATTCACAATCTTAAACCGACTGCTGCGGAAGGCGTCGGAGCCGTTGATGAACTGATACAGCAGCGAGTTCGAGCCAATCGGCTCGTCGACCTTGCTGGAGAAGTAGAAAACCGCCGAGTGATGCTCGCGCCCGGGGACCTGGAGATTGATCGCGATGATGAAGGTCTTCGACGATTTCACGCACCTCGAGGCGCGCAGCGCGTTCATCACGCGGTTGTCCGGACCGCGCGAGGACGTGATCGAGTTTGGCGCTGGATCTCAGCCAGTCAACGCCGGCCGGATTCATCAGCCACTCGCCGGCGGGGTTTTTCGCCTTCTTCGTGAGGTAATTCGGGCCGCGGACGGAGAAAAGGTCCCCCGGCGGCGACGCCCAGCCGTTGGATCCAGTATTGAGGTCGACGTGCTTCAGCGATCCGGTGGTGATGGCCTCATCTCTCCACTCCTCTCCGGTGCCGGCGGCCGCGGTGGAGGAGGTGCCGGGGGTGATTGTGGCTGTTTTGGTGCTTCTGCTTGTGCTTCGTCGAGCACATTGTTTTAATTTTTATTTTCCGGCGAGGGTTTTTCTCTCTCTAGACGTCGGCGTGGGAAGCTCCGCCGTGAGATTACACGAAACACACACACTAACAGACAGATGAGAGTTTGCGAGTGTAGGATTTTTGGGGGCTTAAATTAGGGAAGGGGGCGAAACATGTGCCCTTCTCATTGAATGAAATTACGATAATACCCTTTGTTGTGTATGTGACAGCTAGCGCCTGTGCTGTTTGGTACAATAAAATATCTACCAATTTGTTACTAAATATTTTTGCATCACTAAATTAATGGTTGTTACACGTGCTAATAATTAGTAAGCGAGTTGTATTTTGACTATTTATGACATAATATATTACTACTAAATATGAATCAAGTAAGAATATAATTGTCATAATGAGATTTTATAACATATAATAGTGTCATATAATTCATGTCCAATATATAAAATCAATTAATCACAATATCATATTCAAGTAACGCTATTAATCCTTGTTAGTCAATTTAGACAATATAGCATGTATTTAAAAGTCAAATAAAATTAGTGGCTACAGAATTGGTATTGCCCATACCTAAAACACTAGATTTCGATAAATCGAAATTGAATTAAATTAAATTTTCTCAAAAACAAAAGAAATTGAATTAAATTATACTCGGAGGGTATTTTCGCGAATTAGGCAGAAGGAGACCGAATCGATGACGTGTACTATTTGACTTTTTTTATACACGCTCCGAGCTTACCACGTGGCACTTAATTTACTACCAAATTTGTAACATTATTTTCTATTTCAAGAGAGTAAACTATTCTGATTATTTCTGTGATTGCATCTTTTAACAAATCAGTCAACGCTCAGCTGATTTACACTGTAAACCATGCCGTTATTAGAAAACTATTCATAGTTTTCCAAAATTTGAGTCGGCAAGTAAAGGTGGTTATCAATAACACTCAAAACTTTATGTATAAAATTGATTCTGGAATTTGCTTACAGAGTATAATTATGAATTTTTTACTTAATATTTAGATTAATTCATATAAGAACTTTGATCCCGTTTTTGATTTTACACGTAAACTTTCAAACTTGTCTCAAAATATATGAGCTTCTCTTTTCCCTTTTTCCCCACATGAACTTTAGATTTTATCCTTAAAAACATAAACTCTATTTTTTTTCAATCTCACGAACCTCAAATATAAACAACAATCTTAATTTTTCACATGGTTGCCATGTCAATTTTAAAGTTCAAATATGTGAGAACAAAAAAGTTGACTTTCATATATTCCCTCCGTCCCATGAAGCATGACCTAGTTTTTTTCGGCACGGGAATTAAGAAATTGGTATTTTGTGTGTTAAGTGTGGTAGGTGAAAAAGTGAAAAATGTGAATAAAGGATAAATTTTTTGCCAAAAAAGGAAACAGGTCAAGCTTCGTGGGACGGAGGAAGTATCTTGAAACGAGTTAAAAAATTTAATGCGCAAAAATACATTGTATATTTTAAAATTTATATATATAATCAAAATCCACCCAAAATTCAGCTATTTTCACACAATTTATCCTTTAGTATTTAATATTCCTAATAAAATAAGTTTATAGAAGTGCAATTGAGTTGAAACTCGTGTATACCCAATTGTCCACCACCATCTTGTTAACAATAATTCTCATACTGCAACAATTCACACCGTCTAATTAAGAATTAAAAAAATTGCACGCACATAATCTAACTTTACAAGCTTTCATGAGTCTGTTAATATTGCATGCTACAAAATTTTTGTTTAAAGAAAACAAAAAGGTAAAAACTAATGCAGTTTAAGATGATTATGTTGCTTTAGAAAATAAAGGCGCAAGGAAGGAATCAAGTAGATGTGTCACAATCTTTGTACAACCATGCCATGTGATATATAATTATTCACCTAATTAAATTTTTAGAGTGGCATGGAAGTTGAACACCCCATTATTTACCCACCGCAAAAACTACTCCCAAAGGAAACTAAACTCATATAATGAATTTAAATTATAATTATAATTATAATTAGGATAATATAATTTTATGATCATTTTCTTTTTAAATATTGGAAAGGGGCGCTTGAGTCAGTTACCTACCCACTTTCGAAGAAGAAAAAACAAAAACATTAAACATTTGACATAAATTGTGTACAACTATTTCATGAATGAGACAAAATAAAAGTAATAGCATTAGTTAAGAAAGCGATTTATCAAAAAAAAAAGCATTAGTTAAGAAAGCGCAACTTCTCTACTCGGGACCGTTACTAAAGTTTTTTATTGAATAATACGCGCTTTAGTCTGCCTGATAGATTTTTTTTTTATACGAATATGTGATTATGCATTTGAAGGATGAGATGATCAAACAAATACAAAATTAATTAATCCATCAAAATACATAATAAATTAACCTGTACTATTCTTATACTCCCTTCGTCCCACTCCAATAAGCTCATTTTCCATTTTAGGTTGTCTCACTACAATAGGCTCAGTCTTAATATGGAATGTTTAGGGACTTTATTAAGTAATAATAAAGGAGTACTATTTAGTCTTTTCATAAGGGAGTACTTTTAAAAGGTTACTTTTTGGTGGACCACACCACATTTAACTACGAAAAAGTGAATTTCTTAATTTCCGTGTTGAAAAGAAATGAGCCTATTGGTCTGGGACGGTGGGAATATATATCACTCGCACAAATGCTACCTAACATAGACTTAAAAGTTTATCTTTTACAAGCAAGAATATGACTTGTTGGAAAGCAACCTTGCACACTGATTGTGTCACAACACAATTAGGTCGCTTTCTACACAGCACAAGTTGCATTTCATTGTCACCCAAAAGCATTAACATAACTTCAGCACCCAAAATTATTACCAAACACTAGTTTACAAGACTTATAGATCAATTCGTAGCATGGTCATAGTATTCATTAAGATATGAATTCAACTAATTCGCAAATGAGGGCCACAAAGATTAAGTTTGGCACAAAATTAAGTCAAAGATTCCTAGAGTAGAAACTAGTGACTTAAAAGTAAAGAAGCAAGGAAAAAAAGAGTTTTGAAGGCAAGCTAAAGAGCATTCCAATCCAGGATAACTAAAAGCCTTAACATCTAAGGCATCCATATTAAGAAAAAGAAACCAATTAACTCCAAGAGAAAACACAAAAGATAACATTAATATCAATGAATTAATAGTGTCATCAATTGTTGATAAAGTATAACCTATGGCCCGTTTCCACTTCAAATATGAAAGCATAATTTTTCAGAATACTGAGTAAAATGTAAACAATTGAGATTATGTAAAGTTGGTGTAGTTTTTACCTTGTATCTGATCTGCAATTAACTCTTCAACGTGTCTTTCACGACGTCGAACAGTAGCTCTCCAGCCATGCAGAAGCAGCCTTCAGCACTCGTAGTTCACCGGTCAGGAGTTCTAGTGCTAATCGCCTTCTTAGAGAACTCTTTTCGCGTAGAGTGATGGTCTTAGTGCTAACCAGCAACTTGATGTGTTCATTGTAATCTTTTATCAAACGAGACATCTCCGAGAGCAGCAGCTGATGGGCTGCAATCTCTCTGTTCTTATTCTTCAATGGCTTCCGAGCCAGCCTTCCATCATTCTCCGCAGCTTCCTTCGCCAAGTCATCTAGTTCTTGCTGAGAATCGCAAGCCATGATGCGAGCAAATGCACGAAGTGATTGGGGGATTCCCTTCCCCCACCTACTACCAGCTCCCACTTCTCTGATTGTGAAAGAATTTTCAGAGTACGTGAACTCGTTGTCATCCTTGATCCTTGGTGTACGATCTTTACCAAGAACCTCCAACTTCTGCGTGTAAAGTGGATCGTGTTGAGGTACATTAAGCTTGACAGGAACTTGATCATAACGGTTGCAAGGAACAGCAAAACCAAAATCCAGAATGAGTGTAGCATTTGAAAACTTTCCATATCTTATAAGGACCTCATCACCCGGAGCAAAATCACGGTCAGCTATAACCTCCGAATGCTGTCTGCCTTCATCACTCAAAACATACGACTCTGAAGTGCCATCATGGTTCAAGAAATCTGCAAAAGGGATCATGGAAACACCCCTCGAGCTCACCCATGCTCGAGAAGTAACTAACCCATATGCATATGTGAAATCCTGTAGCGTAATATTCTGAAATCTATCAGAGACTAACTTAACAGCCAAGAAGTCTTTCTCGATCTGTTTCTTCTGTTTGAGAGTTTCTTCATACAGAGCACTCTGTCGAATCATCTCCAGTTCTTCGTCACTCCAGAATACCGAGCTGTGCATATCCTCTGGCAGAGGAAGACGGCTGATGTAAGGCGCCCACTCGGACTTCTTTCCCAACTTCTTCTCATGCAGAATGAGTAAAGCAACTTTTGCAACATCACCAACTTCATCTCCCAGCAAACAAGCTATCCCAGGAGGAAGATTATCCGGGGCGAGCTGCACACTAAACGGAACCTTCAACAAGCAATCCCCTGTTTGTATATCCTCAGCAGCACACAATGCCCTACCATAGGCCGACTTCCTAATTGAGAGTACAGAAGAAATTTCACATCCGGCCTTGTTTTCAAGCCATGGCAGAAAATCATTGCAATCCTCATCTATATGTGAGTCATGTGACCCCTTACACGAAGTAAAAACATCAGCAGATACGCATAAACGCCGATAGAGAGAGGTGAGTATAGGCCTCTGAGACCGAACCCACAAACTGTTTGTTATAATGACTGAGTGAAGTAGCATATCAGACTGTAACAGAACCTATTTTTCGCTTGGTTGCAATATCAAAATCAATGGGAACGCACAACTCAAATCGGAATCATTTCACATAAAATTTCCTGTTTTAACAACTTTGAACAATCAATTCATGGATGAGACTAACGAATCGAACAATATTGAAAAAATTAATCAAAAAACGAGGAACGAAAATGACAAAAACATTTTAAGTTTTCACTTCCTTCGCCGACTTTCTTCTGTAATCTTCAGTGCTTCTTCGTTTTCTTCGATGTCTTATCAGTAGCTAATTTGTAAAACCAGTAAACCTAAATCAAATACATGAAATTTACATCAACACAGCGACCAAATTGACGATAAATGAGTTCGATTTGAGGAATGTAATACTGACAAAGGCGATGACGTGGGCGACGATGAGAAGGACCACCATGAAAGGCAGGAGATCGATCCGATTCGACGCTAGCTCCAGATTAGCCATTTTTATCTGGATTGTGTAGACAAAATACAAATAAGTAGTTTTATACCCCTTTTTTTTATTCTTTTAAACTAGGATTATCGTATTAATTTAATTTATGTAAAACCCCTTATGTTTGAGACCGAGCTAAATAACTCTTTTTTTTTTCTTTGTGATCGACTTTATTTATTCTTCAAAAACGAGCTAAAGGTGAATTTCTCCCAACTTGAATTATTACTTTCAAGTGTGAATTTTGCTTCTCATAGAGATTTCACTATGAAGAAATTTGTTGATTCGTGAAGCTGAAATCACTGTGTGTTCCCTACTTGATGATAAGCATCACTGTCTTTTTTCTTATCTTTTCCCCCAAATTGTTTGTTTGATACTGTTTTACCCGTACGAGTTCACAATTACTGTTTTAACCGCGCATCATTATATGAACTAGTATTGTACCTATGCGATGCACAGTATAAATAATATAGAATTTTATATATACACGAAGTTAAGTTAATTATCAATACAAATAATAATATCAAAAGATAAAGTTTAATAAATTGTATCATAATTATTAGTACATTATAAGTTGATTAATCAATAATGATTTAATTAGTTAAGAGTATTGTAACTCAGTGATGTTCCTTCATTTGTAAGAGTAAGTAATTAGTTAATTATGAATCTAAATTAGTATGGATAATAATAAATAAGGTAGTATAAATTAATAAATAAGCTGCTTATATTACTTGAATAACGATATTCAGTTACATGAAAATTTTATGTTCCAGATTCATTCTTCATTCTTCATTGAACCTCTCTCTCTCTATATATATATGTGTGTGTGTGTGTAATACCATTTTCCATTAAAAAAAAACTAATATATGTTGATATTATTAGGAGAATGCCCATTTTATTTGAAATAATGTTATTAATTGCCAAGAAAAATAATAAAATCCATATATATTTCATACACATATTATATCATAATATCATAATTTAACCCACAAAAAAAATATCAATGAATTTTGCTTCTGAAAAAACAATAACAAAATAACTTGAAATCTCCTATTCAAACATATAATCAAAAAATATATTATTAAAGTTTGACTGAAAATTTTACTTAATTATTTGGATCCGTAAATAACTTTTGAATAAATTATTTATTTAACTCAAGATTTTTTTATAAAAAAAATGTAATATGTCTTTCTAAATTAATAAACAGTTAAGTCTCTAAATTTTAAGAATCATATAATACTATTCATGCAGTTTCCTTATTTAATTATGATTTTTTTAGTTGTACTTTTATGGATTAGATGATATTTATTTTTAATTGTACAGATAAAATTTATGTATTTTGTTATTTATTAGTTTACTACGGAGTATTATTATAAGTAAGTGAATACGAATCATTAGACTTGCATTATTATTTTCCCAAAAAAATAGGTACATGCATCTTCAATAATAAAATTGAAGTTGCACATTTTATTGTCATTCATAATCGATGGTTAAAAAAAAAGCACTCTTTCTATATTCTTTATTATTAGTTTATTTAAAGTATGTAACTTATATTATTATTATGTTTATCATATTTTGACCCTAGCTATAATAATAAGAAATATGCAAATGTTGAAAATTTTGAACCCTTAAATTAAATATGAACATTTTGACACTTAATTGGATTTAATATACTTAAATTAAAAGTCCAAACTATTATTAAAGCAACATCCCATATTTAAAAAAAAAATTAGATTTAACAAAATAGCCAACACTTAATTTAATAATTTTGATATTTATAAAATAAAAGGAATAACGCACATTTAATATTACAATTTTGAACTCTTAAAAGTACAAATTATAAAAGTCCATACTTAATTAGCCCAAAATCAAAAACCCAAATAGTAAAAAAATCATTAAATTTAACAATCAAAAACAAAAATGAATATAACTACTATAAAATGGAAAATAGTGCAATTGCAACCCTAATCCCTATTTGGTATCTTCTTCTAGTGCCGCTCTTCTTCATCATTTCTTTTCTGCGTTTTTTTTTTTTGTTCTATCTTCTTCTTTTTTTCTTAATCAACATCGACAAATTACTGTAAAAAAAATAAAAATCAACATCGACAAATATTTTTGTGCCGCATTCACCATCTGTCTCGCGTTGCGCTCTTGTTTGTAGCCTCATTCTCTGTTTCCCGTCGGTCGAAGTTGCTCGTCTCCTCCGGTTGTCGGCGGCTTTCTCGTTTCACCTCGGAAATCTCCGCAGCAGCAGCCTGCATCCCACCCCGACTTAGTGCACTGCTGCACGGCCCATCATTTCCTGTACCTCTTTCGGACTCGGCTTTTCCTTCCGATGATTCTATAGCAGCTGTTGAGCCTCTCTGCCCATCGGCTAATAGCAAGTAAATCGAGTACAAATTTGAAATGTGGGAGTGAAGAGTTTATATTTATAGTGTGTGAAACTTGGAGGCTAAGCATCAAGTTAAGTTCTATTAACCATTAAAAAATTTGTTTACCCAGTATGTAGTTTAATGTCTACGATTAATTTTTTGTTTTCCAATAGATTGTTGGATGTCAAACTTGTGCTCCAAGGCTGAATTGATTTTTAAAATTCAGATTTTACTTTTTAGATTATACATTGGATACATCATGATATTGTAAATTTTCAGTAATACATAATCAATTACACATCTATCTATACATATATAAAAGCTGGTCCGTTGGCTAAACTTTTGCTCTTGAATGCATTCATAATTGTTAAGGGCGACGCCAACACAATCAACTGTGAGGAATTTGTTAGGATTTTTGCAATGTCGAGCGGCTTAGGTTTTGTGCATCAATGCTCGAATTCTCTGATAGCATTTCGATCATCCGGGCATTCCTTTCCCATCCCGCAATCTGCAAGGGGGTTGATTGTAAGGCGGGCCATTGATCGCCACGCGAAGCCGCTAAAGTCGGTTCCGAATTCCGACACGGTTGCGGCGGCCGATGAGAGTTACGGCCGCAAGGAAGTTATTAGTGTTAATCCTCGGCTGTATGACTACTTATTGGCTAATGTCAGAGAGCCTAAGGTCCACCACTTTCATCTTTATCTTGTCTTAATACTTTTGTAATCGCTTTGTGGTAAAATTTGTCTACTTTTCGTGTTTCAGATACTGCGTGAGCTGCGAGAGGAAACTGCTACTATGCACGGCAGCCAGATGCAGGTACTCATTCATGTGTTTAACTTAATTTACCGCCCATTTTGTCGATGGTATTTCCCCCAATTTAACCGCTGTCTAGTTTAGGCGTCTTAATTCCTAGTGTTTTCTGTAGTTGTTTGTGCTGTATTTTATTGGTTTCGTTTTGGCTGTAGGTATCCCCTGATCAAGCACAGCTTCTTGCAATGCTTGTCCAGATTATGGGAGCAAAGAAATGTATCGAAGTTGGGGTCTACACTGTATGTATCCTGGTTTAATTTCCTTTTTCCACACACTTATGTATCGGTTTACAGTTTGACAGCTTGAACAAGCATTGCTCCTATACGTGATATGATAATTCTTGTTGCTTGAGCATATTGAATTGTAGTCTTTGTTACCCTCTCGATACACGGTTACACTTACTCGTCCAAAGTTCCGAGGAAATGTTAGTAGCCAGTTCTGTAAAAGTGGCCTAGTATGAAACTCAATATTGAGAAATATAAAGTTCTATGAACCTATCAAATTTGAACTCCCAAGATCCAGGAGGCTTGTTGTATATTGAGCCCATAACTCATAAAGTTGCCCATTGCTTTTGGAAGCCCTCCCTTACAAGCTCTTAGTATTCATTTACTTTGAAAAATTATAATTTGAAGGATTGATTTTTTAGTAGATTGAATGTTGGAAATGATGAAATTTGTAGAGATAATTCCTGTATACTTGAATGCACTAACAATAAGAAGATGAAAGCATCCCACCTCTTTAGGTGGGACACATATAACCCAGTTAATCACCAAGTCCAAAAAATGGGCTTTGGGTTATCCTCCCATTCAAAATCAAGCAAAATGAGCATTTAGTAATGTTGAAAAATTTGTGACAATCCAACCAAATGGTCCAAATCCAATGAAGTAACAAGGCCTCACAGTCTTATGTTAAAATTTGTTATATTCTCCTGGCACTTATTAAGGCAAATGCCTGCTCTGTAATAGTTAGTGAATAGTAAAGAAAGTGTTTCACTTAAGTTTGGAACTTCACATTTGTGCCAGGGTTACTCATCCCTCGCAGTTGCTTTGGTACTACCAGAAGGAGGTCATCTGGTCGCATGCGAGAGAGACGTAAAGTCACTAGAAGTTGCACAAAGGTATTATGACCGTGCAGGTGTTTCAGATAAGGTATGTCAGTGCATTAAAGTGTTTGATGTTTCTGGTGCTGATACCTTTGCCCTCCTTGCATCCCCCCCCCCCCCCCCCCCCCCCCCCCCCGGCTCCTCCCTCCCTCCCCCTCCACACACAAACACACAATACCTACACACTTATGCTTCTCTGAGCATTGATATTGCCATTAATCACCAAGGTAGCGGGTTTATGAGAGGATCTGAGATTATTAACTCATTTTATAAATTGATGGTAACTTGCCTTAACAATCCTGCTACTGCCTTATCGATCAAGCACATATTCCATAACATTTATGAAAGGATTGACTTTACATTTCCTGTTGCTGATTCGATTCCCTTTCCACTGTTTTCTGTTCTCCAAAATATGCATATAATAAATCTCCTTCTCTTTGGTAGACAAGCACTTATAATGTTACATTTTATTGGGATTTAGGTGATTGTCAAACATGGGTTAGCAGCTGATACTCTGAAGTCCATGATTCAGAATGGTGAACGTAGCAGGTTCATGTCTAGATATGTCAAATCCGGTTGTTAAGTTCGTATGGAAATTCAGTAAAATTCAGCAATTTTAATCATGTTTATGTGCAATGAATGAGTATGACTGACTGATATTTTAGTATTTGGGTTTATTTCTGACTTCTTTAATTACTCATTTGAAGCTATCATGCACTTCTGTTGTCATAATATTTTCCCTCCTTGGTTTTCCGACTCTGCAGCTATGATTTTGCTTTTGTAGATGCTGAGAAGAAAATGTACCAGGATTATTTTGAATTGCTGTTGCAACTGGTTAGTAGCTTAACATCCCAAGCAGCATATCTAGATCGAGGCCATTCAATAACTTTTTCTGACTGCATATTGATCCATTATACAGGTGAGAGTCGGAGGTGTTATAGTGATGGACAATGTCCTCTGGCATGGAAGGGTTGCTGATCCACTGGTCAATCACGCTCCAACTCTTCCCAGAGTCGGACACTTTACTGACTTGGGAAAAACGTCTGAACCCAGTGTATTTTGAATGAACAGGTAAATGACTCGAAGACGATCAGTATACGAAACTTCAATAGGAATTTGATGGAGGATGATCGTGTAAGCATTAGCATGGTACGCCCTAGAGCATTTCTCTTACCCAGATGCAAGAACTGGACAAATTCATTCATTCTTCATTTGCAAATGCTGAATGTAGGTTCCGGTTGGTGATGGCATGACCATTTGTCAGAAAAGATAGAGCTCGGAGGCTATTACTGTTGCTTATCTACAAATGCACCCACCGGAGTTTTCGAGTTAACACGCTTCAGGTTTGATCTTTGCATCGAAACATAAGAGCAGTTGCTCGGTGAAGTATTGGCATGCATGAGATGACTGAGGATGTGATACACATTGTGCATATGCTTTGGATGTACTAACGAAGGAGAATATCTTGCTTTCTCCGACGTTCAAGCTTCGTCCGACTAATTCTTGAGGGCAATTTGAGCAAGGCATGTGTGGATGTAGTATTTGGGTTGATATCATAAACTCTACCAACTATGTTGTGGAATTTATGTGTGAATTTATGCCCTACTTCTACATCCAGTTGCTGATGAATTGGTGCTAGGCTTTGGGAAAATATGTAAAATGTAAGGAGCATTAAACTTTGTATGCTCTTTTGAATGAGTGAAATGTAAAAAATTTGTTGCAGGCAGCTTGGCTTAATACTCCCTCCATCATTCAAAAATAGTCAATTTGTGTCATTATTGTACGTTCATAAAAATCTTTTCATTTATAGATATTATCTCATAAAATATTATTTCTAATATATTAATTAATTTATTTAAGTCTATCATATGATGGATTCTTTTATTAATTTACAGTACAATTAATTATCACTATTAACATTACTCTAAGGGAGAGTATTTCTCCACTCTCAGACATTCAATTCTTTTTATTAAAATTTGTGGCTTTCTTTTTTTCCGACTATTTTTTAGTGACGAAGGGAGTAATAAATTCTTTGATCTTGCAGTTTCTAGTAGGAGTGTAGTTGGGGAAAAAAAATCCGCAGTTCATAATTGAAAAAGTCATGCGTTTTGAATATGGTCAAGAAAATAAATGTGGTTGAATTTGGTCAATAACTATAATACATGCCTTATGCCTACTTATTAAGAATATTGCACAGAATCTAAGGTGGACTTCGGTTTATGGCTATTACTAGTACATCCACCCGTGCGTTGCACGGCGAGCGCGCGTTATTTTAAAATAACATTTTACATAAAATATATATAGATATAAGATATTGTGTGTAAGTAAATCAAATGACATCAAATTAAATTACAATTAAATGTCAAAAAAATACATAAAGTATTACACATTTTGAAAATTTTCCTTATATACAATATTTGTGGTAGTATTATCATTCTTTCTATCATCCTTAGAAAGTAAAATTTTAAGTCCTTGTTGACTTTGTACTCTTGATACTGCAATGTATAATTGATGCGAAAACTCGATTTGGCAAGAATAAACCAACATGAGAAAATGATTGACCTTAACTCTTATTGATCGTCATAGCATAAGAGACTATTAGAGGGAATTATTGTCGCTCAAACTTAAAAGGCAATCTCGGATCGACTGGAGACCTGGAGTGGAGTCAATGATATTCTTGGAATCAAATTTTTTTACTTGCATGATCTCATGTAATAATTTACTTTACTAAAATATGATGACCAAATCTTGTTAGATTACTAAATTATATATGAAGTTTGATTCATTCATTCACATAGAATCTGACTTTTAATCTTGGTTATGCTTTTATTCACCAATGTCATGTCTCTAATCGGATATTGTGGCATAATTCCAAATACCATATTACAATAATGGAAAGTTATATAAAATGTTTATGAAAAATGATATAATATGGATGAGAACAACTTTTTAAAAAAATAAGTACTAATAAATTGTGATTACCATTACATACTAATAATCAAATTTAGAGAGTAGTAATATGTTTTTAAATACATTTATTATTATAATTCAGATAACAAAAATAATTTTATTTATATAACCAATACTTCATACACACACACACACACACATATATATATATATTATATACAAATTTTGATTTCCTTTATATATTTATATTAGGGAGAGAGTAGAATCTAATAGGTTGATGTATATATTCAAATGGCATGCATATATTTATTTACGGTTGCAATTCTATTTCGCTGTATTTGAGATACAAAATATTAAATGAAATAATGCCATTTAGATAAGTATTCTGTTTGATGAAAACTTTCTGTCTTCCTCTCTATAGTTTAAAACTTTGAATCGAAACCATCAGAAGAAATTTTGCTGAATGCTTGCATGATAACCCTTCAAATTAAATAAATATATAAGTACTACATTTGTATTAAAATCAGAATTTAAAAAAAAAAGTTGGAATTATACCTTTTTATCATGGAAAATACTTTCACTATTCTGCATTTGCCTATAAATCCTTGATCATTCAAAAGAGTGAATGCACAAAAAAATTGATAGAAATATGTAGATATGTTCCACGCAGTGAATTGGATAGAAGATAGATGTAGAACTGATGCTACGTAGAGAAACTGGAGAGAGAAAATAGATGTAGAACTGATGCTAGAATTGAGAGAAGATAGATGTCGAAATGCAGTAGAGAAGATAGATGTAGAAATGCAGGAGAATTGGAGAGTGAAGATAGATGCAGAACTGATGCTAGAATTGAGAGAATATAAATGTTGAAATGTAGTACAAAAAGATAGATGTAGAAATGCAGCAGAGAGAAGATAGATGTAGAAATGATGCTATGTAGAGATATGAATGATGCTATGCAGAGAAACGATGCTACATAGCCAATGATGTTGAGAGAAGATGTAGAAATGATGCGGTGAGAAGATAGATGTAGAAATGATGTTAGGCGAGAAATGATGCTGCACAGAGAATTGTTGATGATGTTGCGGAGTGATGACTCGCAGAGATTTAGAGAGAAGCAAGGAAGCAAAATGTGTGAAATTTTCAATTTATAATTATGTTAAATGTAACTGCTACATATGGAAATTTATATTTATATGTTTTTAGTTTTATTGAAATGAGTTAGTGGGACAGTTATGCTTAGGTGAGAATACGTGTATAATTATTTATGGGTATCATGTACGTGGGTTAGTGGAAAATAATCCAATTTAAATTTGAATTATAAGTGGGCATAAATATTTTCATTTGATTTGAGTGTCCGAAATTATGATATTGTTGCAGTTGAAAACGAAAACTAATATTTAAATTTTGCCGGGAAAAAGTTACTGTTAAAACTGGTGTTTTATATATTATATAGATTTCGTGTGATTTTGATGAATAAGTTCATCCGAATCAATTCCATAATGTCTGTAAAAATTTAAATTCGTATTTCAAAACAAATCGGAAATATTTTTAGTTTTAATAGGATATACTCCCTCCTATCCTTTTTGTTTATCATCCTAAACTCAAATACATACCCAACATAATCTCATTTAACGTTACTTATTTTAGTATTAATTAACCCAACATTTATTTAGTAGGAAAAAAAAAACACACGCACACTCTAGAATGTGGAAAAAGACTCGGGGTCCTTGTGGGATTCTTTGCTTAGTGAAGAATATTAGCAGTGTAAATATGTATTCATAGGGGTTACATTTATTGATAGACATGCCCATACAAGTATTATATCTTTAATATATCAATTTATTTATCTATTATATAACATAATAATATCCTTTTTCCATTTATTATGTAATATTAATTATAATCATTATCCCTATTTTTTAAGTATTTTTTTTCACTTGTAATACATTCAACCTTTTCTATTAAAATTTGTGTTGTTTTTTTCTGCAACTAATTTTTTCTTTTTTTAGCGAATCTGCAACTACTTTTTGGGATAGACGAAGTATTATATTTAGTGCATGCAACAAAATTAATGTGCTATCTCTTCTGACAAAGATATTTATTTTTATGACTGCCTACGTTTATGCTTTGCCACTACTATTGCTCTACCGTTGTGATTTATATAGCTGTCTACTTAATGCATATCCATAGGTTTTGTATATATATGAATATGAATGTGTGTGTGTGTGAGAGAGAGAGAGAGAGAGACAGACAGAGAGAGAGGGAGATATTATTGATGATTTTGAATTTTTTTTTTTTTTGAGGCAATTTGATGATTGATTATTGAAGGTGAGTTTTAGGTGACAATATATCAATACAGAAACATCTTGGGTCTTGCTGCATGTAAGCCAAGTGTTTAGGCTTATATATGTGTGTGTTTGACTGAGTCACAACTCAATTTTAGCATGACTAAACCAACCCAAATCAGGTAAATATGGGAAAACAAAACAAGCTGAATCATCAAATTAATTTTATGGCTGAATCATCAAATTAATTTTATGCACCTTTCCTTGCAGGGGAAAAATAAGATAAAAATATACTCACTCCGTCCACGAAAGAACTTCCTATTTTTCTATTTCGAGACGTCCACGAAAGAACTTCCTACTTTTTCCTATTTTGGGACAATACCCCACCACTTAAAAAATACTCCCCTTTTAAGACAATTCTCACCACTCAAATAACATTAATTAAAACAACACAATAAATTATTAATACTTTTTCACAATTCTCAATACACTTTACAACTTTTTCTCCACTCTCAATACACTATACAACATTTTATTAAAACTCGTGCCACTCCCTCCTAGGAAGTTCTTTCATGGACGGAGGGAGTATTAGACTTGTAGATACACAAATTTTAAGTATTTTATGATGATTTTGTACATATAGTTTTTTTGGGATATAAATACCTAATTTTTCAATTTATTTGAAATTTCACATGAAACTGAATTTCATCTTAACATGACATAATTAAAATTGATGCGATAATTAAAATAACATCGTATTAGTATTTTTTTAATGCGATAATTAAAAAATAATTCTCTTCCACCTTACTCTCTCCTCTCTCTATCTTCCTCTATCGTCACTGTTCCGTCAATAACCGTCGCCGCAGCGGCGTCCTCAATCTCAAAGGCGGCAACAGATTGAACGCCGTCGCCAATCGAAGCAACGCGCAGGGATCCGATCAGATTAAGCGGCTGCTGAGGCGGAGACGAGAGGAATTTTGGAGGGATACGAGGAGTTGAATGTAGATGAGAGGGTTCATCTCATACCCCAAAACTTCATTCTCAATCATTCAAAGAGTAAATATTTTTCTGCTCCTCACTATCTCGAATGTTAATTCTAAATATGCACATTTGTATTTGCCTATTCAACTTTCACTTTTACGCCATTATTGAAACAGTCCCTAATTTCCTTCTCCTCTCCAATTTAAGCAAGGAAAAACGCAAAGAAAACATATTTTTGCAGAAATGGCAGGGCTTAAACCAATTTTATGTTTACAGAAAAATTGAAACAAAAAAGCTAGAAGCAACAAGTTTTTTCTTTTTTATGCCATTTGTTCTAATTTTCTGATATGAATTGGGATACTTCACACTTCACAGTAGGTGAGCCGATGAGGTTGGAAAGAGAGAAAAACAAAGAGACAGATAAGAGGGTGATGTGGAAGAAAGGAATGATGAGATGTAAATTATTTTTCAAACTTTTAATTTTTTAAAAATCATTCCTTCCATTCAAACTAACTTGATCATTATTTGTTTTCAAGCTATCTTAACTAATTTGATCACTTTTGTTATATGACAAAATTCTTTTTCCTTTATTTAAATTTTCACTTGATAAATTCAATTTATATGAAATTCCAAACAAATCGAAATTTATATAATTATATACCAGAAAAAATAAAGTAAAAAAAAATATAAGAATTCGTGTATTTAGAAGTTAATAACCTAAATAAAAATTGAAGGGGCAAAGAGATAATGAAAAGCGTGAAAGAGAGAGAGACAACGAATTTACATTATTGATTAGTTTGACTTGATTTATTTTCTTTGATTGAGCTACTCCAATAATTATGTTATTACACCCCCAATCCCCGACCCCCACACCACCCCCCTGCCCCTTTTTCTTCATCTTGTCATTTTTTCTCATTTTCTTTTCTAAAGTCTCTCTTTCTTCTCCTCTGCCTGCCTGCCCATTTCTTCAGGTCCTTTCCTCTCTCTCTAACATATGTTTCGTTGTCTATTTGGATAAGAATATGTTATGTGGTTTTCATGCATTTTCTTTCTTGAGAGATGAAAACTTCCCTTGGGGAAGTTTCTTAAATCATATTGTGATCAAGACTGGATTTTGACGGGATTAAAATAAAAAGGTTTAAATTTTATAATTTGGGTTCTTATGCGACTAATAAATTGTATATATGGAGAGTTGGGTTGAATTTTTCATCGTATTCTATTTGTTAATAGGATTAATGGGTTTTGGAGGTGAAAGGGGGTTGTTGGACGGTTGCAACTTTTTTTCATTTTGAAGGCTCTTATTGTGCTGCACATGCATATTAGATCTATTCTTGAATATGAAGTTTCATGTGATTTATTGCTTCGTTTGCGTGTTTCATTAAATTAATGTTATTTTTAACTAATTCTTTATTTGCAGGATAAATTGAAAAATAGCCTTGATTGGAATTGAAACAAATTTCAGATGCTGTGATGGTTTGATCTTGTCGTTTTTTAGGATTAATACACATTACTCTTGCAACAATAAACATTTCCCCATTTCGGCCTCTTAAGATTTGTTAGAGGGAAGAATAAGGAACTAATTAGGTGAATTCCTTCCATTAATTAGGAATAAAGGTCATACCTTTGAAGCAAAAGCAGAAAATTTGAATTGGAAGAGAAATTGAAGAGAGATTGATCACATGGGTTATCTGAACGCAGTATTGTCACAGTCTACAAGCCAAGTCCACGTTGATAACGCTCCGGTCAGCGGGGGTGGCCTTAGGTGAATCTCTTGCCCCTTCTATTTTGTTGTGTGACATGTTGGAATATATTCTTGTTCATGTTATCATTTCTGGTTTTTGTTTTCCTTTGGGAGGTGTTGGGGGGTATTAGTTTGGTGAACAATGTTTTAGATTCATTGTTCTTGAGTTTAAATATTTCTTTACCAAAATATGAGTTTTGCATTATAGCTAGTAATGAGGATGTTAACCAGAACTGTCAGTGTTCATACCTTTTATCGTTTTATATTCCCACACCTTTTTCACGTCTGCAAAACAGGCATGTTTTCACATCCTGCATTGCGATAGCTTGTGTAAGAATCTTGATCTTCTAAATTCGCTATGACTGGTTGGTGACGTAAGTTATTTGGAAGTCTGCTGCGTAATACTGTTGAGCTTTGTCCCCTTTCAGTTATTGCGTTCCGTCATTGTAGAACATTCGGTCAAATAATAACTTTCTATCGCACACGTGTATTTCATTCATACTCGACGAATCTGATTGCTTACGCATGATATGGTGCCTTAAAATTACCATAGCATGCTTCAGAAAGCTATTAAAAAACTGTTGGTTGTCGTATATGGTAAAATGCAAAAAAAAGAAAAATTAGAAAACGGTAAGTATTGTTGTTTTTATTGTGTTCAATGACATGGGAATGGATCGCAACCACAGTGTTGCTAATATCATCTCTTGTTTTGAATGAATACCCTCTTACCCATGGTTTTTGATCATGCATTAAGCATTTTAATCCATGTTTCTTATATTAGTGACGTCTCTATCTTGTCTTTTTCTTAAGGTATAATACCTCATATTCTATATGATATCACTTCCAGATATTGTTTTCCGTCATTAGAACGTTTGGTCAAATCATAACTTTCCTATACCACACATTCATTGCTTTCATACTCGAGGAGTCCGATTGCTTACGCACGATATGACAGTTCCTCATGGGCCTTATTAAATTACCATAATACATGTCAAAAAGCTTGACAAAAAGTGTTGGTTGTGTCATATGGTATGATATTATTATTTTTCTAGAATTAGTTTTTTTTTTTGTCATTTTCCCGCGTTGAACTTTGACAGCCTACGTCCAGAAAAAAACAGTCTAGTTCTTTTAATTGTATTCAATGATACTGGGATGGGTTCATGTAAAATGCAAGGAATTGATGACCAGGAAGACCATCTTTAGCCTGCAACCAAAGTGTTGCTTATATTATCCTAGTTTCACTTGTTTTAAATAAATACCCTCTTACACATGTTTTTAAACATGTTAATCCACGTTTAGTGATGAAGAGTGTGCCGTGTATATTTTTATTATGGTATAATGTCTCAGAATTCATATCCTTAAGTAAAGGAACTCCTTAGCAGGGTTTCTTTTGCTAGCCATTATTCCCTTGAGATCAACTTATATATCTACATAATTCATTCCATTTTTTTAAATGCTTTTGAACATTAAGGTTTTGGTTTCCACCTTTATCGATTATTGACATATTGATGGTTCAATCTAACATTGAGTGTATTAACTTGGTGCAGTCAGAATGGAAAGTTCAGCTATGGATATGCAAGTTCTCCGGGTAAAAGATCTTCAATGGAGGATTTCTACGAGACAAGGATTGATGGTGTTGATGGAGAGGTGGTTGGTCTCTTCGGAGTTTTTGATGGTCTCTCTCTCTCTCTCTCTCTCTCTCTCTCTCTATGCTTGTGTGTTTGTGTTGTGTGCAGGGGCGAATGCAGAAAAAATTCCCGATGGGGGCTATATTTTCTAAATTTGAGTTTGAGATTTCTAAAAGACAATTTTCTTGCAATTTGATTTGGTAATGAGGGCTATTATACAATGAGTCACACAAAATACCAATAATTTAACGATTTTAATGGAATAAAACTAAAAAAATAATTTAAACTATTGGTGGGGGCTTAACCCTCCCCCCACCCCACCCCGGTACACCCCTGATTGTTTGTGCATGTACTCTCACATGCGATATTCTGCCACAACCATAGGTTACAGAATTAAATTTGGTTATTTTAGACAACAAAGTATATTTCAAATATTTTGGTTATTTCGGTTCGATTATTTTTACTCACCCCTAATTTCACTTACCTTATGCCTATTATTTAAAAATGTTAACAACAGCTTCGACTAAAATACTCATTATTCTAGGTCTTGCAAAAAAAATGTGTACTATTTTCTTTGTTTGTCGGTTCCTGTTTTGCATACGATAATTGCGCTCTTCTTAAGGTTATGTATTGTAGTTTACCCAAACTATGCTCCAATATTATCTAGTTACTTCCATGTATTATCTGGATTTTCTGTAGAAAATAAATATGATTTCTTTCAACGGTGATAAATATGTTTGGCATTTATTGCATCTGATTTGAACTTTTCTATGTTTTGCTTTAACCAGTATCTAAGGTATGGTATATTGACAATATATCATAATTCTAATTAATTGCCAATGTTAGGTCACGGGGGAGCTCGAGCTGCAGAATATGTCAAACAAAACCTTTTCAGCAACCTGATAAGGCATCCAAAATTTATTTCTGATACTAAATCAGCTATATGTATGTCCTTTTTATGCTACTCTCTTCAGTTATAAGTTACTCTTTCGACTTATACATATAAATATACCGTTTTTAACTATCTTGTTCTCATTCCAGCCGATGCCTACAGTCATACAGATTCGGAATTCCTGAAATCTGAGAACAATCAGAACAGGGATGCTGGATCTACTGCTTCCACTGCAATCCTCGTTGGCGACCGCCTACTGGTGGCAAATGTTGGAGATTCAAGAGCCGTCATTTGCAGGGGTGGTCATGGTAAGAGTCGGAAATCTCTTCCTTGATACCATTGCTTTAGTGAATGGGACCCTAGCAATTTAGGATTTGAAATGAGCTGTCATATGGTGAAAGTTTCACTAGAATGCACAATTTCTTTTTGTTTCCGATGCACTGTTTGGACTATTCGAAGTCTTATCCACTTTAACTCCATTACAACTAAGCTGCTTTTGTGGAGTCGGTGATATGCATTCTGGAAATTGTCGCAATTATAAATCAATAATTGTGTTTGATCTTGCAGCTTTTGCTGTCTCTCGAGATCACAAACCAGACCAAACAGACGAGAGACAACGGATTGAACAGGCTGGTGGCTTTGTGATGTGGGCTGGTAAGTGCTTTTATGTTTGTCTTTTCCAACCTCTTTTCAGTCTTCTGTCTTCTGCAGAGACGATGTTCTGGTTTTCGCATCATCTAAATGTTCTCTACAGGAACTTGGAGAGTTGGAGGAGTGCTTGCAGTATCTCGTGCATTCGGTGATAGACTACTGAAGCAGTATGTGGTTGCTGACCCAGATATCCAGGTGCCACTTTTGGGCTTTTTCTAGACGATGTTTTCAACTCGTTGCTAATCATAGATTTCTAGTTACATATATTGAAGTGATAAGGAATTTGTTGTTATAAGTCTTTCTTGAATGCTTCGTCTCAGGAGGAAAAAGTTGATGACACCCTCGAGTTTCTCATCCTTGCAAGTGATGGGCTTTGGGATGTGGTGACGAATGAGGTCAGTATAGTTATATGATCTTTGATTGTTTGTTTAAAAACTCGTCTGTTGATCGTGCTCATCCATGTTTCTCTCTTCTTCAGGAAGCTGTTTCTATGATTAAACCGATCCCAGATCCCGAAGATGCAGCAAAGAGGCTGATGCAAGAAGCTAATCAGAGAGGGAGTGGTGATAACATCACCATTGTAGTTGTTCGGTTTCTGGCTGCCAAAGAGGAATCATCTCATACCGCTCAACGAGACTGATTCTGTGATCCGTGTTTTCGTGTGGGAACGAGACAGAGAAGAAAACAGCAATAGGAAGCTTGTGCTGCAGCACTGAACTGTAAAAAAAGTAGAGACCAGTCTTTGCTAATGATGCACTGCTTAAGGAGACTCGTTACAAACTTACAAGAACTAAGAATGTCAGTAACTTTTGAGTTATTTATATTATTACATGAAATCTGGGATTATTTACCAGTGATTCTAGGCTGTAACTTAAGATTTCCAACATATTGGACATTATATGAAATGTGTGTTGATGACTGATGAGTATTGTATTTGTAGCTAGGCTGAAGGAGCTTGAGCTTTACTATGGAATTGATCTGCAGAAACAAACTTGATTCATAGCAAAATAAGTCTCTCTCAATGTCGTCAAATTAGCAAAATAATAACTCAAATCCACGCAATATTTAATAGCAATGTTGATTGAGAAGAACACACAGCATAGGGAATTAGTTTATAAATTGCTATTCAGAACAATTTCTATAGTTCTGCAATTAGAAAGAGCCACCCCTCAAGGCTAGGACAAGGTGAAGAACCGATCCGCCCTCGATATTGTAGTCTTTGGCAGTCTTGTCATCTCCAAGCTGTCAAACTGCGATGCCATCATCCTTCTTCACAAATTCAAATCAGCATCAGCTACTAATCAAATCATCAATCAAGATAGTAAAAAACCCAAACATCCAATGAGAATTACAGTCATCTTCTTAATCTCACTTCACCTACCCCTTTTCGTCACTTCATCTCGATCAATCCGCCCACCCGACCCGCAATGCACCCGACCCGACCCCAACACCCTCCGCTCCGACCAGATGACCGTCATCATCAACGGCTTCTCGGAGCACCGGATCCCGCTGCTCCGCTCCATCACCGCCGCCTACGCCGCCTCGCCCTCAGTCGCCCCCGCGCGCCCTCCGCCAGCCTCAATCACCGATTCCACCCCTGGGCGATAATCAGAACCCGAGCCGTCCTCATCTGCGACGACGACATCGAGCCCGACCCGAATTCCGTCTCCTTCGCCTTCAAGGTGTGGGGATCCGATCCGGATCGGGCGGTCGGGTTCTTCGCCCGCTCGCACGCGTACGACGTCGCGTCGAGGGCGTGGATCTACGCGATGGAGACGGAGAAGTACTCGATCGTCCTCACCAAGTTCATGATCGTGAGCGTCGCCTACCTCGAGATCTACTCGTGCGACGCGCGGTACGCGGCGGCGAGGGAGATCGTGGATGAGATGAACAATTGCGAGGATATCTTGATGAATTTCGTGGTGGCGGAGGAGAGCCGGAAGGGGCCGGTGATGGTGGGGGCGAGGGGCGGCGGAGTTAGGGATCACGGCGACGCGAGGAACGACGGCGCGGGGGCGGGGGTGAGGGAGGTGGGGCTGAGCAGTAGGAGGGTGGAGCACAGGAAGAGGAGAGGAGAGTGCATAACAAGGTTTCATAGGGTTTTGGGGAGAATGCCATTGAAGTATAGCTATGGGAAAATGGTGGATGATGTTGGGGAACAAGGCTTGTGTGACAAGAGTGGGAAGCTGGTGCTTTGTGATCATCAAGATTTCAGGTGAAAGATCTTCCATTTTTATGCTATATTTTATGTATGCATATTTTGTTTTTTGTTTGAGTGATCCTTGAAATCAAAGACAGTCCTTTTGATGAAGAATTTTTGTCCAAGAGTCGTATAATTATACATATTGAATGTAGAGTTGTGTTGCTTGATTGCTTCAATTTTCGACATTTTTTTTCATATGATTGATATGAATGGGAACAAAAAACTTGCTGAAAGTAGTGTTTTGAATGATGTTTCTGTTATGCATGTGGCTCTTATCTTGGAAGATCTAATCAAACTATTGCAGTCATCATGATAATTGAAGATTTTTGCTATAATTAGTTTTATAAAGGTTGAATACATTTTATAATGCAGTAAAGCTATGATACTTGTAAAGTGTAGAGCTTTTAATTGTAATTTGTAAACTTTAGTTTAATTTAGTAAAATGTTGTGATTTATAATGCAGTAAAGCTAATCTTTATTACAATCCATTCCAACATATTAGTTGAAGAAATAAAAGTGGATATAGTTAATTCCCTCCTTAGATTTCTGTTATAGATGCACATGTGTCTTGGCAAAATGATAGGCAACAATAACCATGGAAACTCTTCCAATGAAGTCAAATTAATACCCGCTAAAGATGGAGCTCCCCTTACACATCTGAATTGGAAAAAACAAGGAGGGAGAGAGAGAGAGTGAGGATGTTCATCTCTGAGAGAGAAGCAGAGGTTTCGAGCAATACAGAAATATTTGAAGGAAGGAGGGGAATTTGATTCCTAATCATCATATTGATATCAAGCGAGGACAAGATGTGGCCTCCACCCTCCAACTCTGCAGTTAAGATGACTCCGATGACACGGCTGGTTGCCGTGGCCATCGACAAGGACAGAGGCAGCCGGATTGCCCTCAAGTGGGCTTCTGACAATCTTCTTGTAAGAGGCCAGACCGTTATTTTGGTCCACGTCAGACTCAAACAATCTGCCTCCGGATCTCCGTTGTCCTCTCCTTGTAATCATCTCTCTCTCTCTCTCTTTCGCATTAGTTGTGTTCTTCTATAAGATGTTGGTAGCATTTGTCGCAATATATTGCCTAAGTTACTAGTTTTCTTCAAACTGATTGATTCCTTTTCTTGCTTTGGCGCAGGGCCTAACCAAGCGTCTGATGGTGGAGACGACGTCATCAGAGATGATCCGCAGATGAAGGAGCTGTTCCTTCCTTTCCGTGTCTTCTGCACACGAAAAGATGTGAGTTTCCACATTTCAACATACTGCATTCTCTCCTGCATGCATATATGAGAACGCCCTATTCTCCAAAGGAATGAAAATGGTCTGCTTACGTTGTTTTTCTTGATGGCGATTTCTCCTTTTTGCGTTTGTCAGATACAACGCCACGAGGTAGTGCTGGACAATGCAGACGTGACAAAAGCTCTCATCGACTTTGTTAGGCAAAATGCAATTGATATGTTGGTTCTTGGTGCTACAAACAAAGGCAGCATCTTCAGGTGCATTTCTTTCCTCTTGATAGAAATGAATATTTAACTCCCTTCATTTTCTGAATACTAATTGCAAGAAATCTAAACTGACTACTCTGTAAACAAGCAGATTTAAAGCCAAAGACGTTCCTGGAAGTATACTAAAAAATGCACCGGATTTTTGCACTGTTTATGTCATTCACAAGGGGAAGATCTCATCCACGAGAGCTGCCACTCGTCCGCCTCCATCCAGCCAACTCCGTAACCAGATATTGCTTCAAGCCAGCATCAAATACAATAATACAGTGGAGCAGAATTCCTTGCATTCAACTACCAGTTCTAGAAGTCTGTTATTTATTCTGAAGCTGCAGCATATTTCAATTATTTTAGTTATTTCGGTTCGATTACTTTTACTCATCCCTAATTTCACTTACCTTATCCCTATTATTTTAAAAATGATAACAACAGCTTTGACTAAAATACTCATTCTTGCAACAACAAAAAAATGTGTAGTATTTTCTTTGTTTGTAGGTTCCTGTTTTGCATACGATAATTGTGCTCTTCTTAAGGTTATGTATTTTAGTTTACCCAAACTATGCTCCAATATTATCTAGTTACTTCCATGTATTATTGGATTTTCTTTAGAAAATAAATATGATTTCTTTCAACGGTGATAAATATGTTGGGCATTTATTGCATCTGATTTGAACTTTTCTATGTTATGCTTTAACCAGTATCTAAGGTATGGTATATTGACAATATATCATAGTTCTAATTAACTTCCAATGTTAGGTCACGGGGGAGCTCGAGCTGCAGAATATGTCAAACAAAACCTTTTCAGCAACCTGATAAGGCATCCAAAATTTATTACTGATACTAAATTAGCTATATGTATGTCCTTTTTATGCTACTCTCTTCAGTTATAAGTTACTCTTTCAACTTATACATATATATAAATATACCGTTTTAACTATCTTGTTCTCATTCCAGCCGATGCCTACAGTCATACAGATTCAGAATTCCTGAAATCTGAGAACAATCAGAACAGGGATGCTGGATCTACTGCTTCCACAGCAATCCTTGTTGGCGACCGCCTACTGGTGGCAAACGTTGGAGATTCAAGAGCCGTCATTTGCAGGGGTGGTCTTGGTAAGAGTCGGAAATCTCTTCCTTGATACCATTGCTTTAGTGAATGCGACACTAGCGATTTAGGATTTGAAATGAGTTGTCATATGGTGAAGGTTTCACTAGAATGCTCAATTTCTTTTTGTTTCCGACGCACTATTTGGACTATTTGAAGTCTTATCCACCTTAACTCCATTACAACTAAGCTACTTTTGTGGAGTCGGTGATATGCATTCTGGAAATTGTCGCAATTATAAATCAATAATTGTGTTTGATCTTGCAGCTTTTGCTGTCTCTCGAGATCACAAACCAGACCAAACAGACGAGAGACAACGGATTGAACAGGCTGGTGGCTTTGTGATGAGGGCTGGTAAGTGCTTTTATGTTTGTCTTTTCCAACCTCTTTCCAGTCTTCTGTCTTCTGCAGAGACGATGTTCTGGTTTTGGCATCATCTAAATGTTCTCTACAGGAACTTGGAGAGTTGGAGGAGTGCTTGCAGTATCTCGTGCATTCGGTGATAGACTACTGAAGCAGTATGTGGTTGCTGACCCAGATATCCAGGTGCCACTTTTGGGCTTTTTCTAGACGATGTTTTCAACTCGTTGCTAATCATAGATTTCTAGTTACATATATTGAAGTGATAAGGAATTTGTTGTAACTCAAGTCTTTCTTGAATGCTTCGTCTCAGGAGGAAAAAGTTGACGACACCCTCGAGTTTCTCATCCTTGCAAGTGATAGGCTTTGGGATGTGGTGACGAATGAGGTCAGTATAGTTATATGATCTTTGATTGTTTGTTTAAAAACTCGTCTGTTGATCGTGCTCATCCATGTTTCTCTCTTCTTCAGGAAGCTGTTTCTATGATTAAACCGATCCCAGATCCCGAAGATGCAGCAAAGAGGCTGATGCAAGAAGCTAATCAGAGAGGGAGTGGTGATAACATCACCATTGTAGTTGTCCGGTTTCTGGCTGCCAAAGAGGAATCGTCTCATACCGCTCAACGAGATTGATTCCATGATTCGTTTTCGTGTGGGAACGAGACAGAGAAGAAAACAGCAATAGGAAGCTTGTGCTGCAGCACTGAACTGTAAAAAAAGTAGAGACCAGTCTTTGCTAATGATGCACTGCTTAAGGAGACTCGTTACAAACTTACAAGAACTAAGAATGTCAGTAACTTTTGAGTTATTTATATTATTACATGAAATCTGGGATTATTTACCAGTGATTCTAGGCTGTAACTTAAGATTTCCAACATATTGGACATTATATGAAATGTGTGTTGATGACTGATGAGTATTGTATTTGTAGCTAGGCTGAAGGAGCTTGAGCTTTACTATGGAATTGATCTGCAGAAACAATCTTGATTCATAGCAAAATAAGTCTCTCAATGTCGTCAAATTAGCAAAGTAATAACTCAAATCCACGCAATATTTAATAGCAATGTTGATTGAGAAGAACACACAGCATAGGGAATTAGTTTATAAATTGCTATTCAGAACAATTTCTAAAGTTCTGCAATTAGAAAGAGCCACCCCTCAAGGCTAGGACAAGGTGAAGAACCGATCCGCCCTCGATATTGTAGTCTTTGGCAGTCTTGTCATCTCCAAGCTGCTTGCCAGCATAAATGAGCCTACAATGTGAATGACTTGGTGAGATCATGTAGTCTTCAAATTTACCAGACATGAAAAAATGGGAACGAAAACGCTATATAGTTCACTAATGCAAGCCCGCCCAGGTCAATCACATGAAGGAAAACTGATGGGGCAAACAAACAAACAAACAATCAAAATCCATATAAACATTCTGCATAAGAATTTGTCAATTGTTATATAGCAGCAGAAAAGGAACGGAGCGTGTTAATTTAAACTACAAACCTTTGCTGCACCGGAGGAATTCCTTCTTTCTCCTCAACCCTTTCCTTGATTCGGTCGATTGTATCAGTTGGCTCGATATCGATTTCAATTTCTTTCCCAGTAAGGGTCTTAACCTTGATCATAGTACCTCCCCTGAGTCTCAAAACAAGGTGAAGTGTTGATTCTTTCTGGATATTGTAATCTGCCAAGGTCCGACCATCTTCCAACTGTTTACCAGCAAATATTAGCCTCTGCTGGTCGGGAGGTATGCCTTCTTTATCCTGGAATCAGCAGCCATTCATATTCATTACAGTCAGCAAGTTAACTAGGAAACAAGGGATATAGGCAGGGCATTAAATATCTTCAATATTCGCAAATTATAGCCTCAACCCGCCAACAAATATGTAATTATTGAAGCAAAATATGTTCACCATAGATGAAAGATCAACTAAATTAATGCCCCAAAATCGGCCAGTATACGTGTAACTGAAGCAAAACGACTTCTCCCAACAACAAAGACCGATATTTATGCAGAAACAAGATGTAACATGCTAGGATTACCACAGATTCTTGTAACTGTTCACAATCTAGGCACTTTTAACAAATAAATACCCAAAGATGAATCAATATCTCGACAATATTAACACTGAACTGCATAACCATGACTACCTACTAAAGAGGCACTACTTTAATACCGCTTCCAATGCATAGTTGGTTATCAAATTACTTTTACTTATTATCCCGAAATATCCGAAGTGAATAATTATTGGAGAGTTACTCTTCTATATTTCAAATTAGTGGAATTGGTTCACACGGATGTTCTTGAGAGGAGGCCAAGAAACCCAGCAATAAACAAATGAAAGAAGTATTTCACAACCAATTCATCAAAATCACCAAATCTTATCCTCCCCATCAAAACAAAACCCTTCAATTGTGAACCTCCAAAAAACTACCTATGAGATGCCAAATACTACCCTAACGCTAATGAAATCCCCCAACCATTCAAATCACCACCAATACTCCAAGAATGACAGCTCGAAGCAGCTAAACACTTACTTAAATTTCACAGCAAACACTTGCAACGAAGAAAATTGAAAAGAAGAAACTAATCAGACACCACCAGAAAACCCTAGCTCCGTCCACATCATAATCAAGCAATAACGCGAAGGAAAAGCAACAGGAAAAATCAGAAACTCAAAATCGAGAATCCCCACGACCAAACCGATACAAACAATAACCAATTAAACACACCACCAATCCATTGAAAAATAAATAAATTAAGAAAGCAAATCAAGGACCTGAATCTTGGCCTTGACATTATCGATGGTGTCGCTGCTCTCAACCTCGAGCGTAATCGTCTTTCCAGTTAGGGTTTTGACGAATATCTGCATCCTTTATGTTGCTCTTGCGCTGTGAGACTGCTCTTTCAGCTGATTGCCACCACCAAATTCAGATTTTCTTTCTCTCCCAACCTCACCTTATTTATATATTCAATTTTTATTTATTTATCTACGATTTAGTGATCTTCTTGTCATGGTAGTTTACTTTCGAGGATTAATTTTAATATTATAAAAATTATAATATTATTATTTTTATTTAAATAGATTGAAATTTTGCGAAGATCTTATTATTATTAAAATTAATTTTATTTGATTAATATCTAAATAAAAGTAAAAAAATCCTACTTTTAAAGATAAAAATATCCAATCACACCACGTAAACGATTAATAATTTTAATTACTACTTTATAACTCGGCTCCTCTTTGCACAGGTTTTCTTTTATTTCTCCTTTTTCCGATATTAAAATATTTAATTTAATTAATATACATACATTAAATCGTCCTAATGTGTGTAAAAAGTGTTGAATGCAAACACCAAGCTTTTCAGTATATCGTAGTTATTATTTGATGGTATATTTATATTTCATTTTTTATCAAACTTTAAATTACATCAATTTAATCCAGCAAAGCCTACTTTGTAAGAAAAAGAATTATTAAATTCTCCTAGTTTATCAAACTACAGTGATTGTTCGAAATCCAGCATGCAATCTATTCCAATGTGAAACGTATTCTTGAAAATTTTAATTTTTGTATACTAATACAAGTTGGCTTCTGTTCTGTGTTGAATTTTAATGGCGTAAGCCACAATATAAAATGTCACTATGATTTCGAAGGAGAGTGCAATATTTATGGTTATTTTTACTAAATGACGTCAAATTATGAATTTAACATTCTAGTATGCAATTAAATTAAACAAACCGCCAATAAACCGCAGCATAAAAGAAAAAAAAGATAAAGAAGAAAGTTTGCATGCATTCGTCATGCAATAGAGTAATTTAGGGGTGAGCATCGGTTCGGTTCGGTACAAAACCGAACCAAAAATCCAAAACCGAAAATCGAACCGATGGTTAAAATTGAAATCGAACCGCACCAATTGGGGGTGCCAAACCGAACCGAAACCGAACCGGTACGTAAGTTTCGGTTCGGTTTACCGAACCAATGCAAAAAAACAAAAAAAAACAATTAAAAACCTGTAAAATAATGTAAAAATATAAATATATAATTTATGAAAAAACTAATTAATATATTATAAAATATATAATAAAATATTATAAAATATAAATATATAAACCAATTAAAAATTAGAAAATTGAATATATATTATAAAATATAATAAAATATTAATATTTATCGGTTCGGTTCGGTTTAAAACCGAACCAAAAACTGAAAACCGAAACTTATCGGTTTTTAATTTTCGGAACCGAACCGAAAACCGAATCAATAGATTCGGGACCGAACCGCACCAAAACGGTTCGGTTCGGTTTTGTATTTCGGTTCGGTTTCTACTCACCCCTAGAGTAATTAATGTTTAAGGTTAAAAGTTTTGAGTTGGACGAAAATATAATTTGGAGATTAGCTACTCTAAAATATATAGTTCCATTCTGTTGTCTCAATCTAAAATATATGTGAATATTGGATAAGGCTTAGTAAGTTGGCACTTGCATATTCTATTCTTTGGCATTATGGAACAGTCGAGTCTAGATCAAGGGGAATGTGAACATTTGACAAATCATTATAAAAATGCCTTGCTTATTTTTTAAATATAAGTTGCTCTTATCTTATGCTTTATTCCATCCAAAGCTAGTCTCTCACATTATGCTACTACCATATATCCGTCATCTATATATATAGGAAGAGATTCAAGTAATTAAAAACATTAAATAAAATAAAAATGAATAATCATTTTTAATTATTCGATCATTAAGATCTACAATGAATGCATCATCTTAGTAAATGAATGTAGTACATGAGTTTGAATTTTAAAGAAAGCTAATTTTTTTTATTTTTTTCGAGTGCAATGAATTTAGTAATGGATGCATTAATTTTTACAACAGATACATAATTTTAATAGTTCTTGTGATGAAAAAAATAATAGATTTGACATGAATATTCAAGGAATTAAACGTTGGCTTATTGATGGGTAGCAAAAATAGTGTGTAAATCAAAGGGAGAAAATAAAATAAAATATAAAAATCTTCAACCCGCTTGTCAGCCCAATATTTTTTTCTACATCCAATTCATTAATCTTTGATAGACCACCTTTGAGATCAACCATCTAATCCAATCTAAATCGAAAAATTTGTTGCGGATTAATTTCTCACATCATGGGGCACCTCCACTCTACTGGAACTGCAACTATGCAGCTAAAGAACACCGCTCCATCGGCCTTCGTCATTAACACGACGTCACTGCTGCATAACTCAACTGGCTGCGGATGCCGCAGAGATTCTCTGACGGCCCTCATGTCCACCAACATCTTCCTCCCCTCCGCGGTCCACACCTCCATCTGGCTCCTATTTTGATCTTCAACCAAGCAAATAAGCCTAGGCCGCCCTCGTACTCCATCAGCTGCCTACATGTGTAAGCCTCGTTGCACCGCACCACCTTCGGCAACGGGAAGCATCGGAAGCGCCTCTGCTTTATGTCCACCGCAACCACGTTGTCGTTGTTGGTGAGCCAGTAGACTGATCGCCCGCCCACGGTGACGGCGGCATGACATGGGTTTATGATCTTGCGGTCATAGGGACTCGCACACTCTGTTTTTTCCCATGTCCATATTTATGATTCGAATATCTCGCAATTGTATTGCATTCCAACATGTGAACTAAGAGATAGAAAAAAAAATCCTTTATTAGTACATATTCAAATAAAAAGAGAGGCCATATATATATATATATATGCGCAATATAATACAACGATAAATAGAGACATACTTGCATAATCGAACGATGATGTATCGGAGAGGGGTGGATTGAACGACGACGGTTTTGTAGTGGAGCTTGGGGTTGGGCAAAGCTTGCCACTGGCTGGTGGCGGGCTTGCATGCATAGTATTGGGTGTTGTAGCATTTTTCCCTCTAGCAATAAAGAATTCCTTGATCGCACGACGCTAGGATCTTCATGTCGTCGTACGGCCAAGTTCCTTTGATAGCAGCGGCAGCGGCGACGGCAGAGGACACGAACGCTGATGGAAATTTAGTAATAATTGCGTTTTGGAAGAAATACCCAAAGAGGGAATTGGTTCTTTGAGAGTGGAGAGGTAGAAAAATGGACTCATGAATAATGTTCCTCCAACTCTTTGAAATAGCTTTGCATGATTCTAGAGTTTCCAAGGAAGTTCGGCTCAAAATCTTAAACATAATCTCCGATGGGAATGCATCAAACTCCATTTCTCTCTACACAATCTCCTTTGCTCTCTTAATAATGTATGAAGTCTCTCTACACAATCTCCTTCGCCCTCTTAATAATGTAGAAAGAAAGTATGATGTGATGTGTATATACATAGATGTTATCAGAGAAGTTGTTTTATATACAAATTAGGATTTTATAATGTTATTTTATTGGAATCGAGTTGAATTAGTGTTGCCTTATTGGAATCGAGTTGCATCGAAGCTAATTATGAAAATTTTCTTTGTTATCTAAATTTTCGAATATCTCCAGATTCCTTCTTAATTTCCCTAACCAAATCAAATTTAATTAAGCAATTAAATAATTCCCACCAATTCCAATAAGCACAAACATTGTATAAATAATTTCTGTTTGACAGCTAACCATGGAGAGTTTCAACAGAAGCTGAGGATTCTAAGCTGACGTCTGTTTTCTCATATCATCCAAAAATTTTATAATTTCAAATGAAGAATTTGGTGAGATTGTATGAATCATGAATGCCTATAAATAAATGTTCGATGAAATGCCGAACGAAATCGGAAAGAAATCCAGAAAATTGACTTTGCTCCGAGTCAATTTGACTCAATTGAAGTCAACTCTGAAAGACATGGTATTACGAAACTGCGATGCCATCATCCTTCTTCACAAATTCAAATCAGCATCAGCTACTAATCAAATCATCAATCAAGATAGTAAAAAACCCAAACATCCAATGAGAATCACAGTCATCTTCTTAATCTCACTTCACCTGCCCCTTTTCGTCATTTCATCTCGATCAATCCGCCCGCCCGACCCGCAATGCACCCGACCCGACCCGAACACCCTCCGCTCCGACCAGATGACCGTCGTCATCAACGGCTTCTCGGAGCACCGGATCCCGCTGCTCCGCTCCATCACCGCCGCCTACGCCGCCTCGCCATCAGTCGCCGCCGTCGTCCTCCTCTGGTGCAACCCCTCCACGCCGCCCCGAACCCTATCCGACCTCACTCAAAACCTCTCCGCCGCCGTGCTCCGCGCGCCCTCCGCCAGCCTCAATCACCGATTCCACCCCTGGGCGATAATCAGAACCCGAGCCGTCCTCATCTGCGACGACGACATCGAGCCCGACCCGAATTCCGTCTCCTTCGCCTTCAAGGTGTGGGGATCCGATCCGGATCGGGCGGTCGGGTTCTTCGCCCGCTCGCACGCGTTCGACGTCGCGTCGAGGGCGTGGATCTACGCGATGGAGACGGAGAAGTACTCGATCGTCCTCACCAAGTTCATGATCGTGAGCGTCGCCTACCTCGAGATCTACTCGTGCGACGCGCGGTACGCGGCGGCGAGGGAGATCGTGGATGAGATGAACAATTGCGAGGATATCTTGATGAATTTCGTGGTGGCGGAGGAGAGCCGGAAGGGGCCGGTGATGGTGGGGGCGAGGGGCGGCGGAGTTAGGGATTACGGCGACGCGAGGAACGACGGCGCGGCGGCGGGGGTGAGGGAGGTGGGGCTGAGCAGTAGGAGGGTGGAGCACAGGAAGAGGAGAGGCGAGTGCATAACAAGGTTTCATAGGGTTTTGGGGAGAATGCCATTGAAGTATAGCTATGGGAAAATGGTGGATGATGTTGGGGAACAAGGCTTGTGTGACAAGAGTGGGAAGCTGGTGCTTTGTGATCATCAAGATTTCAGGTGAAAGATCTTCCATTTTTATGCTGTATTTTATGTATGCATATTTTGTTTTTTGTTTGAGTGATCCTTGAAATCAAAGACAGTCCTTTTGATGAAGAATTTTTCTCCAAGAGTCGTATAATTATATATATTGAATGTAGAGTTGTGTTGCTTGATTGCTTCAATTTTCGACATTTTTTCATGTATTGATATGAATGGGAACAAAAAAAAATGCTGGAAATAGTGTTTTGAATGATCTTTCTGTTATGCATGTGGCTGTTATCTTGGAAGATCTAATCAAACTATTGCAGTCATCATGATAATTGAAGATTTTTGCTATAATTAGTTTTATAAAGGTTAAATACATTTTATAATGCATTAAAGCTATGATACTTTTAAAGTGTGGAGCTTTTAATTGTAATTTGTAAACTTTAGTTTAATTTAGTAAAATGTTGTGATTTATAATGCAGTAAAGCTAATCTTTATTACAATCCATTCCAACATATTGGTTGAAGAAATAAAAGTGGATATAGTTAATTCCCTCCTTAGATTTCTGTTATAGATGCACATGTGTCTTGGCAAAATGATAGGCAACAATAACCATGGAAACTCTTCCAATGAAGTCAAATTAATACCCGCTAAAGATGGAACTCCCCTTACACATCTGAATTGGAAAAAACAAGGAGGGAGGGAGAGAGAGAGAGAGTGAGGATGTTCATCTCTGAGAGAGAAGCAGAGGTTTCGAGCAATACAGAAATATTTGAAGGAAGGAGGGGAATTTGATTCCTAATCATCATATTGATATCAAGCGAGGAAGAACAAGATGTGGCCTCCACCCTCCAACTCTGCAGATAAGATGACTCCGATGACACGGCTGGTTGCCGTGGCCATCGACAAGGACAGAGGCAGCCAGATTGCCCTCAAATGGGCTTCCGACAATCTTCTTGTAAGAGGCCAGACCGTTATTTTGGTCCACGTCAGACTCAAACAATCTGCCTCCGGATCTCCGTTGTCCTCTCCATTGTAATCATCTCTCTCTCTCTTGCATTAGTTGTGTTCTTCTATAAGATGTTGGTAGCATTTGTTGCAATATATTGCCTAACTTACTAGTTTTCTTCAAACTGATTGATTCCTTTTCTTGCTTTGGCGCAGGGCCTAACCAAGCGTCTGATGGTGGAGACGACGTCATCGGAGATGATCCGCAGATGAAGGAGCTGTTCCTTCCTCTCCGTGTCCTCTGCACACGAAAAGATGTGAGTTTCCACATTTCAACATACTGCATTCTCTCCTGCATGCATATATGAGAACGCCCTATTCTCCAAAGGAATGAAAATGATCTGCTTATGTTGTTTTTCTTGATGGCAATTTCTCCTTTTTCGCGTTTGTCAGATACAACGCCACGAGGTTGTGCTGGACGATGCAGACGTGACAAAAGCTCTCATTGACTTTGTTAGGCAAAATGCAATTGATATGTTGGTTCTTGGTGCTACAAACAAAGGCAGCATCTTCAGGTGCATTTCTTTCCTCTTGATAGAAATGAATATTTAACTCCCTTCATTTTCTGAATACTAATTGCAAGAAATCTAAACTGACTACTCTGTAAACAAGCAGATTTAAAGCCAAAGACGTTCCTGGAAGTATACTAAAAAATGCACCGGATTTTTGCACTGTTTATGTCATTCACAAGGGGAAGATCTCATCCACGAGAGCTGCCTCTCGTCCGCCTCCATCCAGCCAACTCCGTAACCAGATATTGCTTCAAGCCAGCATCAAATACAATAATACAGTGGAGCAGAATTCCTTGCATTCAACTACCAGTTCTAGAAGTCTGTTCTTTATTCTGAAGCAGCAGCATATTTCTCATATCCTATATCATCTTTGAATCGGGAGCTCAGTTTTTGATGTTTTTTTATGCAGGTTCGTTTTCAGGAAACTCACGGCCCGGATCTGAACAATCTCCACGCTCAAGCAGGCTAAGTGACGCGACCTTCAAGTATGATATCATATGTTTCAAAAAGCATAATGTGTATTAAACTACCAACTCTGTTATTCATCACAATAGGAAACTATAAAAACCTCGATTTTCTTTCTATGGTGGCATCTTAACAGGTCACCATTCACTTCCCGGAGAGGTCCCAACGGAAGAGCTTATGACATCTCACCACCGGATACTGATATTTCCTTTGTCAGTTCAAGGAGAAGTGTAGATGTATTTCCTAATTTCATGGATAGCTTTGATAGTGGTCCTACACCTCCGCGGCTTTCTGGATACTCGGATGTAGATTATCAAGGCTTTGATTCATGGAACCTCGGACGCAAATCAGTAGACGTTTTGTCCCCAATTGATTTCTCGAATTCACCTGAAAACGATAAAGGGTTCGCTCCACAAAATATGGTAAGTTAAGATTGTCTTATATAATTACCACCTGAAAATACTCATCAACGAGAGTTGATTCTTTGAGTTGCAGGACGACGTTGAAGCAGAAATGAGAAGGTTAAAGCAGGAGCTCAAGCAAACAATGGATATGTATAGTACTGCATGCAAAGAGGCGCTCACAGCAAGAGAGAAGGCATGTGAAACATTCTTTCTCGTCTTGCCTTCTTTTCTCCTGTAGCCGTTTAATAATTTTGTTTATGTATTGTAGGCGAAAGAGCTTCAACGATGGAAAATGGATGAACAGAGGAGGTTAGAAGAGGCACGAATTGCTGAAGAGACAGCTTTGGCTCTTGCTGAGAAAGAAAAGGCAAAGTCTAAGGCAGCACTCGAGCATGCTGAAGCTGCTCAAAGGATAGCGGAGATGGAAGCTCAAAAGAGAATAACTGCAGAAATGAAGGCCTTAAAAGAAGCAGAAGAAAAGGGTAGGGCCATTCAGACAGATTGCAGGTACAGGAAATACACAATCGAGGAGATTGAGGTTGCTACGGAATATTTTGCACAGTCCAGAAAGATTGGAGAAGGAGGTTATGGGCCGGTTTACAAGTGTTATTTGGACCATACTCCCTGTGCTGTCAAGGTCCTTCGCCCCGATGCCACTCATGGAAGATCACAGTTTAATCAAGAGGTATGGTTAATAAGTAGTTAACATAGAAAAAAGCAAATTTAGATATGGCCAACATATTATTCAATATTTTGCTTAAATATTGGCAGGTTGAGATTCTGAGTTGCATACGACACCCGAACATGGTCCTACTTCTAGGTGCCTGCCCGGAGTATGGTTGCCTAGTTTACGAGTATATGTCCATGGGAAGCTTAGAAGACCGTCTATTCCAGCGTGGTAAGACTCCACCGTTATCTTGGCAGCATAGGTTCCGGATTGCAGCTGAGATTGGGACTGGCTTGCTTTTCCTCCATCAAACCAAACCCGAGCCTCTGGTGCATCGTGATCTGAAGCCTGCCAACATTCTACTCGACCGCAACTATGTCAGTAAGATCAGTGATGTCGGCTTGGCCAGGCTTGTCCCTCCATCCGTAGCTGACAATGTCACTCAATATCGGATGACATCCACAGCTGGAACCTTCTGCTACATTGACCCGGAGTATCAGCAAACGGGTATGCTTGGTGTGAAATCTGATATATACTCCCTAGGAATAATATTTCTACAGATTCTTACGGCCAAGCCCCCCATGGGATTGAGCCACCACGTTGGAAGAGCTGTCGACCAAGGGACGTTTGCTGAGATGCTCGATCCATCTGTGCCTGATTGGCCTTATGAAGAAGCCTTGACCCTTGCCAAAATATCACTCAGGTGTGCTGAACTTAGAAGGAAAGATCGGCCCGATCTTGGAAAAGATGTGCTCCCGGAGCTGAATAAGCTGAGAGAACTTGCAGAAGATTCGTATTCAGTGCCATACAGTTCGCATTCTCCCTGCCATAGTCAAGTTTCCATTTCCAAAGTAAGTTCTTGATTTCTCAACTCTATCCTGTAGATAGGCATTCATGCTAACAGATGAACTCCATGAAATACTGCAGGAGGATTTGAGTTACCAAGCATCTTCAACATCAAGCATGGGGAGCTAAAACGCGGGTAGAAATTGTCGATAGACTGGAAAAAGATAATGTTTAACTGTTAATAGAAGTTCAACACTGCTCTTTTTATTCAGTGAATACTTTTGATTTATGTAAAGATTTATAGGTTTCACGAGGCACACCATCGTGCATGCCTCGTGAGGTTCTTGTTTCCTTCAGACTCAACAGAGAGGCTGAAGAGCATGAACAAGGGCCAGTTTTTTCAACTTTTTCCTTTTTCACCTCTCAGTTTCATTATCTCTTTTTTTGTTTGTTCTGTATTCTGCAAAACAAAAATAAATGTTAAAGAGAATGAGAGAACTCATTTTCATGGTGTTGTACATACAACTGATTATGTTTGTTGGTTTGTTTCATCCTTCATTCAACTGTTGTTTCTACAGCAAGTAGCAGAGAAGGGATCTAAATGAAGAGCACAAGAAAAAGCAGGTAAAAAATGTGAAGTAAGTTGATCATCACTCATCACTCTCCCAACTCTTGAATTCTCTCCACTGCCTCCCTCAAATCCCACCTCCTCTCCACATTCCACTCGCAGCAACACATCCCGATTTTCATCAACCTGGCCATCTCCCCCTCGAGCACCTCATCCGTCCACTCCTCCCCCACGACAGAGCCAACCCACGTAGCCAGATCCGAGCTAGGCCCCTTGCCCTGCTTCAGATAGCTAGCCGGGAACTGACCCGTCAGCACCTCAAGTATCAGAATCCCGAGGCTCCACACATCCGTCTTCCTCGTCACACCCTCGCTCTGTGTGGACTCAGGCGACTTGTAGGCCGCCATGAGCTGCTCAGCATGATCCTTGTCCATCACCGGTGCCAACGCATAGTCTGCTATAAGGGGCCGGTAGTTGCTGTCTAGTAGAACATTTGAAGACTTGAGATGGCCATGAGGTAAGCTCAGTGTGGGAAGTTCTTTATATAGATAGGCTAGTCCTCTTGCAACGCCTTTGATGATCCTTAAACGCGTCGGCCAGTCGAGCCCGGGTTGGGCTGAGCCTCTCTTTCCTGTTTAGGATCAAAGAAAATGTCTTAGCTAGATGAAACAACTGTAAATGGAAAGTGGTAGTTTTCTTGATTGAATGCTATATTACCATGGAGGTGGCTGGCTAAGCTGCCGTTTTCGACGAATTTGGTGATGAGAAGCTTCTCATCTTTCCTGTAATGGAAAGCCACGAGGGGCACGAGGTTAGGGTGCGACAGCCTCCCTAGCCTCGTCATGTGTGAGCAGAAATCTTCTCTACCTAGGTTGTTCATCCTCCGGAATCTCCGGACCACGTAGGAGTGGCGGCCGGAGAGGGCGGCCTTGTATGAAGAGCCGAAGCTTCCGCTGCCTAGGACTTCAGCCGAGGCTTGGAGGAGCTCGTCCAGCTCGAATCTTTGGATGCTGTTGTTGACGAAGCATAGTTTTTGCTCTGGTTTTTTCTTCATTTTGGTGTGAGTTGGGTCTTCCATGGGGAAGCCGTCGATGGATTTCGAGTATTTGAGGGGTTTTGGACGCCGGCGGTGGATGAGGGTGAGAGTTATCATCGCTGAAAATGCAGCTCCGGCGAGGGCGGCTGCGATGAAGGCCATTTTTGAGACTGATCGCTTCTTTGGTTTGCATGGGGCTAAAGGGCTGCCGCATAGCTCCACATTTCCTGATCATTCAAACATTTCACAACACAAAACTATTATTGCAAATCATATCATAAAATTACTCAATTCGCAGGAAAATTAATTATATTGAAAAAAAAATCGTTATTTATAAAATTCGAATTCAGATGATGCATTAATCAAAAATCTTTTTAATTTAAATACTGAAAAGGGTTTTCATGTTCTTAATTTAAATAAAGATTCTCATTTAAAGATGCATGGGAAGTATTTGACTTGGGATTTAACAAACATGGCCACCACCTACTTTATGTCTCGGTCTATATTAGAAACTCATTCAGAAATAATTAATAGAAAATAGAAATTTTGTATCAAAATCAAACAACTAAAGAATTTGCATTGAAGATAGGTAAATGGGTAAAAGGAGAAGTTTGGTATATTATTTTTTCTAATATAATTTTGAATTAAGACACTTATTAGGTGACAACTTTTACACTTTTATTTTTGATATATTATATGGAATTTTTTTTTTTTGAGATAATGTGACATGCATGATGCATTGATAATAACACGAAAATGTAACAAAAATCTCGTCCATCTGCGATTGGCCAATACTAATATTACTATTTCATGAATCTGGTATATACATAATTGATAATTCTGGTAATTTGTTAACAAACATGCAATCTCCTCGATGATCATATCAAGAAATTAAGACTCGAAACATATATATACACATAAAATCATAGTAATAAACTAGGCGTCAATGTATACAGAAAGCTCACCATAAAAAGAGCTAGCATTCTGGTTGCTGAGCGCCACCGGTATGGGGCCTCGAAGCCTATTGTTGGAGAAATTCGCCGTCAAATTAGGTTGCCGGAAGTCCGGCAGCCTCCCGCCGAACAGATTATCCTGCACCTGCAAATTGACGAGCCTCGGCAACTCCACCAACGACGCCGGAATATTCCCCGTGAAGTAATTCCCGGCGAGCACCACTTTCCTCACAGCCTTCATCCCTGCAAACGCGTCGCCCCTAATCTCGCCGCGAAAGCCGTTATTCGTCAAGTACAGGCTCCTGAGCTTCCGCAGCTTCTCCACGTTCGGGAACGGCCCCGAGAAGTTGTTGTGCGCCACGCTGAAGCTGAATAGCGGCAGATCGGCGAGGGCGTCGGCGTCTATGGCGCCGCCGAGGCCCATGCCTTGGAGCCGCAGCCCGACGAAGGAGCCGTTGGAGCAGATGCAGCCGGTCCAGACCGGGATGTTGCGCCAGCAGAGGCGGCTGACGGCCGGCTCGCGCCAGCCGTCGAGCGCGGCGGCGTTGGTGAGCGACTGCTTGAATTTGATTAGGGATTTGGCGTAGGTGGCGTCGGAGGAGGATGCGGCGGGGGTGCACGCTGCAGTGAGCAGAAACAGCGCTAGGAGGAAACAGTAGCGGCGGCGGTGAGAGGATGCCATGATCGATCGATCGATTCGATCGATTGAAAATTTGAAGGAGACGGTTGAGAGTTTGAAGGTGTGGGAATGGAGATGGAGAGCATGTTGTGGAAGAAGAAGATTTTGGTGATTTGCTAACAGTCTGTCAATACGAATTTAAATTAATTCTTGTCTCTTCCAACACCTATTTAGTTTTCTTAGAATTAATGTTATTCGTATTTTATTAGTATAATGAAAATTTTATTTAGTTGATGCCATTCATGTAGCTGCACATCTACAACACCAAAAATATAATTTTGTGTTGCATAGTTATGAAATTAATGATTAAAAATTATGGTAGAGAAAAGTTATGACTCATTTTGATCAGTGATATTATAAGAGACTAGTGCGCAACCCGTCGAAATTTGATGGGAAATTATTTTAACTTATTATATAAATTATTTTTAAATTTATTTAATTTAAGATAATATAGTTGAAATTATATTAATTTGAATCATATTTCTCAATTAAATGTTAACCTTTTGTTAGAATAATAAATATTCTTTTTATGTAGATTTTTATTTAATAATATTTTGAAAAATGTATCGATATTGAAAATTTTATTTCATCTGAGCATCATCTCGTCTGAACCTTGTAGGATCATATCATAATCTAAATTTCGGAAGACGACAACTAACGTTTGAACATCAGACTTTTGAGTATCATCTCGTCTAAACCTTAAAATACAAAAAATGAACTTTTATGTGTCAAGTTTTTTTAACATCACTATCTGGAGTTTTAAAAATCATAGTTGACTTGTGAGATTGTATGATTTGGAGCTTCTAACATCATAACTAACTTGTAAACATCATTTTGTATGGAATTTGAAAAAATATTGACAAACTTTTATGCATTATTAATTCTAAATATTATAATTGGGTTCCAAGAATCATCTTGTTTGGAGTTAAAAAAAATAAATTTAACTTGTGAGTATCATCTCATTTGAACTTTGAATAACCACAATTAAGTTACAAGAATTATCTTGTGTGTAGCTTTAAAGATCATTATCATCTTTAGCTTGTAAGATCATAACTAACTTCTAAACATCATCTTGTATGCAGCTTGAAAAATCTTGACAATTTTTTGTGCATTATTTCATGTGGAGCTTGAAATATCATAATTGAGTTTCGAGCATCATTTCGCTTGAAATTTGAAAGAATAAAATGGACTCGTGAACATTAATTATCTTCAAATCTTGAGTTTCGAGCATCATTCCGTCTGAAAATTGAAAGAATAAAATTGACTCGTGAACATTATCTTGTTTGAAGTTTGAAAGACCATAACTAAGTTTTGAAAATCATCTCGTGTGTAGCTTAAGAAAGTTGACACGAGATTCAAATTGTATTAATTTATTTAGTAATTTAATTGATAAATTTTCATAAAAAATCTATGTTGAATCCAAATTTTATACAAAATATATTATTTTATAATCAAATTAAATTGAAGAAATAATTTACTTAATCAAACCAATTTATTTTTTCAAATTAAATTAATTAGACCATGTATTTAATTAAATAAATTTTGTCAAATTAAATTGATAAAACAATTGAAATTGTATTAGTCTCAATCATTCCGCCAATTAAATGTAAATTTTTAATTTGGAGAGCAAGAGCTTATTCTTGTATAAGTTTTATTTTGGTGAAATCTTATAAAAATACTCAATGTGAAATGAGGTAATTTATATGAATTCTTCACTCGATTGAGATTATTATAAATTTGATACATGATTAAAGATTTCTAATATATTTTAACATCATATCCTCTATTGTTCTTTATCTAAATTCTTCATTTATGCATTACTAATTTCATAATTTATCTATTATTATTATTATTATTATTATTATTATTATTATTATTATTATTATTATTATTATTATTATTGTTGTTGTTGTTGTTGTTGTTGTTGTTGTTGTTGTTGTTGTTGTTGTTGTTGTTGTTGTTGTAATGGACGAACAGAAACAAATAAAGTTTGCAGAAATGAAAAATATATTTTTCTTCCCTATATAAATAAAATGTATGGATTTATTTTATCAAAAATAATAAAAAAATTTAATTATTTTGATAGACATAAAATAAGATTTTGTTTTAAAGTAATCAGTTTATAGAATTTGTGCCTTATTATGCAAACATGTAAATCAATGACCGGACCCGTTTATAATTTACATATACGTGCATGTCTCAATTCAAACTTAATTTAAAATTAATTTTATTGAAAATTAAGAATATAAATATTATATATATATATATATATATATTATTCATATAATATAATATATTGCAACATATACATATAATATGTACGCTTTAAAAAATATAAAATTAATAACAAATATACATCTAATCACTAACATTCAATTAAAATAATTTATCGTATATAGATTTTAATTTTTTTTCTTATCAAACATGTAAATCTAATTTTTATCTAGAAAAAATAAATAATAAAATTTATTAATTTAGATTATATGTAATGTTAATATTATTATTATATATATACATTTATTATTAATTATATTTATTATGATTAATGAATCTTTATATAGAATGTAATAGTTAATTAACTAATAAATGATGAAGATTATATATGGTAAATTTTGAAATGGTGAGATTTTAGATATGCCACATAGGTTAAGGCTTAATCCTATTATATAATAGATGTATCATAATGATTAACTGCCGATTATATAGGGCTGGCAATTTTCGACATGATATGAAAGTAGGATACGAAATCGCACGAAATTTATGGGTTAGTGTCAAGCCTTATCAGGTTCGTGTTGACCTGATAATTTCGTGTCAGGTTCGTGTCGAGTTCGTGTCACCTGATAGAGTTAATATATTATTTTTATTAATTATTTATTTTAAATTTTTAATTCTTTCTACACTTTAACCTTTAGAATTTCGTGTTTAATCAGATCGTGTCAACACGATTCAAATTGTGTTGTTATCGTATTCGTGTCGAGTTCGTGTCGTGTTTGGGTTTGAGCAAATCGTGTCGGGTTCGTATTCGTGTCGAACACTTCCTTAACAAGTCGTGTTCAGATTTAGTCTTATCAGGTCGTGTCGATATTAAATCGACCCGATAATGATCCGACACGCACGATTTGCCAGTCCTACCATCATATGGGTCCAAATAGCCCATTTGATCCCAAATTCAGAACCATGATTTGTTTTATTTGGGCCATTATAATGACTTGTATAGTAATATTAATGTTTTCATTTCACACTATATACATAACCTTCTTTTTTCTTTTACATGTAACGATGCCTCATAATATAACAATATCAAAATAATTCGGTGATGAAATAGTTGAATTTTGAGTGTGAATTTGAAATTTGATGGAAACAAAATCATTAATCAATAAATTAAAATGAATGGACTTTAATAAACTACATGCAATTGTGCAGGAAGTAGGCCGAATTACCAAAGCTATATGGGTAAAGTATTAGCATTTATTCAAACGCAAAGATCTTTTATTGTTGGTATTGGGCCTAGATTTGAAGATGCAATATCTAAATTATTCAATAATAAAGCCCAATTGGTATCGATTCTCTTCATATGCCTAATTAATAGTATATGATGAATTATATTCATTCATACAATGATACTATCATACCCCTATTTTGACATTTTAGCTATTTAGAGAATGAAAATATGACTATTACCTTTTTGCTCTTATAGTAGTAATGAATTGAAAAGCCTCCAACATACATAATTTACACCTTTTCATCGCGAAAAATGTAAGAAATTTGAAAACAAGTAAATTAGTTTTCCCATTATATTTACTTTTTCTTATTTGTTTATACTTCCAAAGGTTTTATGACTTCCTTTACTGTAATCACATCAGTAGACTTTCTCACAAAGTTTTATAGTAACTTTTTTATGAATTAATGTTACATTGTAGGCATTCTATTTAGTTATTGGCAAGCTATAATTTTTTTTATGTGGTTATAATTTAATTATTAGAATATAAGCATGTGCTCTATTAAAAAAAGTTATTGCAATTAAGCGCGCAGCAGCATGGAAGATGGAAGTTGGGACCAACGTTGAGAAAATGGAGAAATATTCAAAGTCAAAAAGGTGAATAAGTTGCTTAGCAGTTAGCAGCTCTATTAATTCGCATAATTAAATTACCTCCTTAAAAAAATCCCAAATTCGTCAACATTGGCAATTTGGTATATAGTAAATTAATACTCATTTATTGTGTCAACACGTCGTGCTGCAACTCTTCTGGTTCTGATACAACTTTGGTCAAAAAACATATATACAACTATTTATGTATTCGACAGAGAAAAAAATTTTGTATTTCTCTTAGTGAAAAGGGGGAAATTATTATTTGAAAAATAATAACATGCCATAATACCAGTTTTTTAGTAATCATGCCATGTTTCGATTATAGGCGTATGTATGCCTAAGAAACCATAATTTGCAACCTTTTTGAATTTCAGAAAATTCTTTAAAAATGGCTAAATTGGTATATATATTTGTCAATTGAGTATAACTTACCAATTAATTTTTCCGGCCACATACATAATAGCGCATAATTGAGTATTGCAGAACCGATCACCTACCCACCCTGGGCATGCATAACGTGTCCACCATTGATGTGGCAATTTTAATTAGGAAAGATAACTAATAAATCTTACTCTAATTAAAATTATCTTACTATAATTACAATCGTCACATCATGGTGGGCACGTTATGCATGCCCACGGTGGGTAGGTGATCGGTTCTGTTGAATATTGATCACAGACTTTCGCATCATCTAAAAATATAACTAAATTACTATTGAACCTAACATTCACCAATAAGGATAGTAAATCATTCATTAATAATCTGTAGAAATAATTGAGATCTGAATCTCAATAACCCCTTCTATAAAATATCCCAGTAATTAGTGTATATACGTGGCTAAAGATGGATCAAAATAAATAAAAAAAAGAAAACAGAATAAATGAAAGAAAGCCAGCTATAATTCGTAGCTCACGCGCATTAATTGGAGGAGTAACTCTATAAACAATACGATTAAATATTAGTAGTATATAAAATTTTAATATTTGGTGGATGTTAGGTTAAATTCTACAGTGTATAATTTGTTTCATTTATTGATATTTTGTGATTTTCGTGTAAATGACATAATTCATGTAAATGAACGATGAAATGAAAAAATTATATACATAAATAAAGTAAGTGTAGCTATACAAAAATTACCACGCATGTAATGAACGATGAAAACAGTGTTGAAAATACTAATCAAGGTCAATAAACAACCACATCTAGAAGTATAGAAATATTTAGCAATAGTCAAAAGATATATTTTGTGTGACTTTAGTAGGATTTTGTATGACTTTGCTTCATGTTGTAGTCTATAAATAGATATCAATGTAATATGAAAATAAGTAAGAGAAATACAAGAAACAATCTTTACAATCTCTCAAATTCTCTTACAATATGTCTATACCATATTTTAACATGGTATCAGAGCATGTTTAATCCTTGGAACTCTGAAAAATTTTCCTCATTGTTCCTTTTTTACCTCAACCCAAATCAAGGCAGCCAAGCCGTTTTTTTTCCTCCATTTTCCTTCCTGAAAAAAATTAGATCACAATGTCAGAAGAAAGGCAGATCATAGAACCAAAATCAGATACAAACGAGCTAACCCAACAAATAGCCAATCTGATGCGAAACTCCGAAAACGTCGTGCTCGGATTCAAATTACATGGCATGAACAAACACACCAAAGAGATGTGCTTCCAAATTGTTGGTTACCCGGAATGGTGGGAAGACAACAACAAAATAGCGAAAGGAAAAATGGCAGACGGAAGTGGAGCAACACCGACCGGAACGGCGGTGGCCGAAAACCGGCCGGCGTGGGCCACGGTGTCGGCGGCCATGGCTGTCGACCGACTGGCAGCTGGAACGTGGGGCGCGAGGGAGATGTCGGCGGCTGGAGATCAGTCGACGCTGACCGTGAGGGCGGCGGCACCGGCCATGATGCGACCGGCGGCGGCGGAATCGGCTGTAGAACGTCCGGACAGGCTGCTTCTTCGAAAGAATGAAGGAGGCGCAGGTATTGGGGGTGAAAATAAAGGGTTTGGTGGTGTTTTGCAACATAAACCCCTAACTTTCTCATATTACTATAAAAGACCCCATTTTTTGGGGTCAAGTCCCTCAAATTTTGCAAATTCGAAATTTCCACCCCTTAACTATTCTAAATTCCAGAAAGAACCCCATCTTATGAAAACTAACTCCCTAGTTTTTCATAAATTAAAAAACCACCCCAAACCTTCGTGTAATACGAAAAATACCAGCCTTTTATGTAGAAAATCCCTAAAATCTTCCGCTACATATCAAAACTCATCTGATAATAGGGATAGGGATAAAAGGTGGATTTTTGATTGTGGAGCCACTGATACGATGACTTTTGATAAAACTGATATCATGAAGGCATCAGCACCATACCGAACACATGTTCAAACTGCAAATGGTGACTTAACCCGTGTTGAAGGGGCTGGAACCATAGAAATCTCTCCTACTATGCACCTCTCAAACTGTCTATATGTCCCTTCTCTGTCTCATAAACTCTTGTCTATTAGCCATGTTACAAAAGAACTAAATTGTACTATGCTAATGAATCCTCAATTTTGTCTTCTTCAGGATATCAGGACGGGGGAGATTATTGGACGTGGCACTGAGAGAAATGGGTTATACTATGTGGATGAGATAGCTCAACAAGGCGAGGTGATGCTCGCTCACGGAACTGCTAACCGTGACGCTTGGCTTTGGCATCGTCGGTTAGGGCATCCTTCCACAAGTTATCTTAAGATATTATTTCCTGAATTAATAAAGGGGGGAACTCTGTCTTGTGAAACTTGTATTTTGGCTAAAAGCCACAGACACTCTTTTAAACCTAATAATACTGTGGTTAAATCTATTTTTTCTTTAATTCATTCTGATGTTTGGGGACCTTCACCTATTGCCGGAGGTCCGGGTTTTAAATATTTTTTGCTTTTCATTGATGATTGCACAAGGATGACATGGGTTTATTTCCTCAAACACAAATCTGAAGTTTTTGAAAAATTTACCCATTTTTCAACCATGATTCAAACTCAATTTGAGAAAAACATTCAGACTCTTAGAACCGATAATGGGGGGGAATTTGTCAATAGATCTATGCAGGAATTTTGTCAAAAAAAGGGGATAATCCATCAAACTACATGTCCCCATACCCCTGAACAAAATGGTGTGGCAGAAAGAAAAAATAGAATTCTCCTTGAAATGACTAGAGCTGTGATGATTGAATCTAAAGTACCCACACACTTCTGGCCTGAAGCTGTTGCTACCTCTGTCTATCTTATAAACCGTCTTCCCACTAGAACTCTAAAGTTACAGACTCCTTTAGAAAAACTCTCCACCTTGGCATCTGTCCCTCTTGCTCTTACTCTCCAACCTAGGGTTTTCGGGTGCTCTGTTTTTGTCCATATCCCCAAACATGAAAGAACTAAACTTTCCCCGTGTGCCATTAAATGTGTCTTTGTAGGTTATGGCATTAATCAGAAAGGGTATAGGTGTTACAATCCTAAAACTAGTCAAGTCTTAACCACCACGAATTGTGATTTTCAAGAAACTGAGTTCTTCTATGATAACCAACTTAACAGTCAGGGGGAGAGAGAGCAAGGAAATAAAATAGACTTGTTAAGCTGGTTACCAATGCCAAGTACGGAAGCAGGACCAACAGAAACAGTTAACCTTGCCACCGAGCAGGTCTCATCCACTACAGAGCCCATATCTCCTCGGTACCCTGATTCTATATCTCCTCCACCATTGATATCCGAGGTAAGGCATTCAGAACAAACTTTATCTTCTGAGGTACCTGATTATGTTCATCAAGTTGTTGATGAAGAACAGGAGAATATTGCAGAGAAAGATACCAGGGGATACGTGCTGCCTCCTAGGAGTACTCGAGGGATTCCTCCTAAAAGGTACACTCCAGAGAAGGTCGGGAAGAACTCTCGGTATTCTATTGGAAAGATCGCTAAAGGAAATCTATCCAGAACTGCTGTTGCTTATGAAGCAGCACTGTATGATGAAGATATCCCGACGACAGCTGAACAGGCTCTTGAAATTAAGCACTGGAGAGAGGCCATGAAGAAGGAGATCAGTGCGTTAAATCGGAATCATACTTGGGAGAAGTGCAGATTGCCAAAAGGGAAGAAAACTGTGGGATGCAAGTGGGTCTTCACCATCAAAAGAAAACCAGATGGGTCAATTGAGCGATACAAAGCTCGATTGGTCGCAAAAGGGTACACACAGATATATGGGATCGACTATGAGGAGACTTTCTCTCCTGTTGCAAAAATGAACACCGTCAGGGCTCTCCTCTCTATTGCTGCTAATAAAGATTGGGACCTCCACCAATTCGATGTTACAAATGCTTTCCTCCATGGAGAACTTGAAGAAGAAATGGAGGTTTACATGGAAGTTCCCCAGGGTTTCTCAGAAGAATTCGGAGTTGGTGAAGTATGCAAATTGAAGAAGACATTGTATGGGCTCAAACAATCCCCCAGAGCCTGGTTTGGGAGATTCACCACGGCCATGAAAAAGTTTGGGTACCAGCAAAGCAATGCCGATCACACCTTATTTTTGAAGAAGAGAGGTGACCTTATTTCCTGTTTAGTCATTTATGTTGATGATATGATCATAACAGGAAACGACTTGGAAGAAATCCAAAAGTTGAAAGATAGGCTGTTCAAGGAGTTTGAGATGAAGGACTTGGGAAGACTTAAGTACTTCCTTGGAATAGAAGTTCTCAGGTCAAACAGGGGGATCTTCATCAACCAAAAGAAGTATACTCTAGACCTTCTAGCAGAAACAGGGATGCTAGATTGCAAGCCAACAGAGACGCCTATTGCTATGAATCACGGGCTACAGATTGAGGAAGGAGCAGAACTGACTAATCGAGGAAAATATCAGCGCTTAGTGGGAAAACTCATCTATCTTTCTCATACGCGACCTGATATCTCTTATGCCGTTGGAGTGGTAAGCCAATTCATGCACCAACCACAAGCTAACCACATGGAAGCTGCGACCAGGATTGTAAAATATTTGAAAGGAACTTTTGATTATGGAGTGTTATTCAAGAAATCTGGACACCTTGAAATACAGGCATACACTGATGCTGACTGGGCTGGAAATCCCGTCGATCGAAAGTCAACAGCAGGATACTTCACCTTTATTGGAGGCAACCTTGTCTCATGGAGGAGTAAGAAACAGAAAGTGGTAGCACTCTCTAGTGCAGAAGCCGAGTTCAGGGGAATCAAGAGTGGACTAACCGAAGTCCTGTGGCTAAGAAGATTGTTGACTGAATTGGGTCTTCAACCGACAAAGACATGTCAAATGTTTTGTGACAATAAAGCAGCCATCAGCATATCAGAAAATCCTGTTCAACACGACAGAACAAAACATGTAGAAGTTGATAGACACTTTATCAAAGAAAAAATTGAAGGAGGTATTGTGACGCTCCCATTCGTAAGGTCTGAAGACCAACTAGCAGACATCCTAACCAAAGCTGTGAACTCCAAGAATTTTTCAGAAGTTCTTGGCAAGTTGAATATCGGGAATCCCGTTACTCAACTTGAGGGGGAGTGTTGAAAATACTAATCAAGGTCAATAAACAACCACATCTAGAAGTATAGAAATATTTAGCAATAGTCAAAAGATATATTTTGTGTGACTTTAGTAGGATTTTGTATGACTTTGCTTCATGTTGTAGTCTATAAATAGATATCAATGTAATATGAAAATAAGTAAGAGAAATACAAGAAACAATCTTTACAATCTCTCAAATTCTCTTACAATATGTCTATACCATATTTTAACAAACAGTTCCTTATTGACAGTAAAGCGTCCACGTTCAATGAATGTTGGTGATTAATGCTGGTCCCTTCTATATGTACGATTAAGATTTTACTCAAAGTTGAAGCAACGTCCAGGTTCAATGAACCTACACACTTTTCTGTTTCAAACTTTCACACCCCACTTGGATCTTCAACACCAAATATCATAAATAAATGTAACGAAAAAATATGGTTTCAACTTTAAGCCAAGTTTTCAAACCAAGTAAGATTAATTACCAGTATTTGTCAAAAGAGCTATAGTTTCCACCCATAGAATATTTTTAGCAAATCATTGGTCGTTATATTGAATATAGAAGTAATAAATTTCGTATTTCATGATTATGAATTTAATTGTTCAATTGTAAATTTGTAATACCAAAAGAACAATCTTTTAATAGTGAACTGGAGTTGCATGGTATTGTAATTCATAAACTTCTTTACACTACTATATAAGTATAATTGTAGTATAAACTAATGGATTAAATGTATTATTGCTAAATTTCATGAATATAAATTTTCACGTATCAATAACGCAAAGTGGTTCAAATCTAAATGAAAAGGCAGGATAATAAATTCGAGCGAAATTGTGAATAGCAATGTTAAAGTAGGCAAAAAAATCACAAATAACAGCTCGATCTTACATTCTTTCACTTAGTTACTCTAATTCTATATTTTTATTTTCTTTATTCTTCTTCTAGATTTTAAAACTACTTTTTTCAGCTACGTCAGCCGCGATTTTCTTTTCCATGTTTAGTTCTATTCTTTCATCCCACTAGAAAAGCACCAAAATTGTACTCCAACGAATGAAACGAAATAATGAAAAGAAAACCAACTATAAAAATAATTAAGTTTATATACATAATACTTTTTTACTTCTCAAACATTGACTTATTTGATTATATATTAGACACCTCTTATTATTCTCAAAAGAAATATTGACTTGTTAAGTGTCGTTAATACGTTTTCTGAAAATAATAATGCTATTTGGATAAAATATGTCTTAAAATAGGGTCAAATAATTTAAAAAATAATTTTAGTTAAAATTTTTGGGTAAAAAAAATTAGTTAGTTTTATTGTTTATCCGGATTGTAGTATTTTATAAATTTTTAATAATATTTTTTATTTTTTTTAAAGTACAAACTACAAAATAATAAAAGAAAATATAAAAATTGTTAAAAAATTATTAAAAAAACTACAATGTGGAGAAAATAATAACACTAACTAAATTCTTTTCAAATTTGAACCAATTTTTTTTAAAAAAAATTGTTTTTTTAAAGTATTTGAAATTGGAAAAAGAAATATAGTGAATAAATAAAATAAAAATAAAACGGATAGAAAAAAGTGAGGAAAAATGCAAGTTCCAAGATTTGTGCAATTGTATATTTGTATGTATGTATCCGTCAATCATGTCATCCACATACATCCAACATAGGAATTCATAACTGACACATCCAATTTCACACACACACACACACGCGGTTCCTATAAGTAGCTCGCGAATCTCTCCCCTTTTTCTTCCCATTGTCTCCCTCCTAAATCCAACAAACGATCTCTGCGATCCAAGAGAGAGACAGGAGAGAGAGAGAGAGAGAAATCCCCAGATAATAGTCCCTCAAATCTTCATTACCGCAACTTCTCTCTCTGCTCTACCAAGGTTTTACTTGCGTTTTTCCAAATCCGCCGCCGCTCTCAAATCCTGCCTTGTGCGTTTCTTTTTCTCGGCATTTTCCCCCTCTTACCTTCTAGGTTTTCGAATAATGATCGTGGATTTGATTTCATGGCTGATTTCTTCTCTGCGCAGGTTTTTATATTCTCTCCGAGCTTAACGTGATTCGAAGATGGTGTTATGGGTTTTCGGGTACGGTTCGTTGGTGTGGAACCCGGGATTCGAAGTTGATGAGAAAGTGATAGGGTTTATTAAGGACTACAGGCGCGTCTTCGATTTAGGTGCGCTTTTTTTTATGCATTTCCCCCTGATTTCGCTACAGTGTAATGTCTTAATTTTGATTATTTATTTCGAAACCCCTTCAAAGTCGACTAATTTTAACCTAGAAAGTGGAATTCCTATTTAGATCTGTATTTATTTGTGAACTTATATGCCTAATTTGATGCATTTCAGCCTGCATTGATCATAGAGGCACGCCCGAGCACCCTGCTAGAACTTGCACCTTGGAAGAAAAGGAAGGAGCAATCTGCGTAAGTCGATAAATTTTTCAATTTCTTCCCTAAATTGCTGCTCCTTTCTATTTTTCTGCTCTTTTGGTGCATCAAAGAAGTAATATTGAGTTTTGATTCTGCCTTCAGTGGGGTGCTGCATATTGCGTGCGTGGAGGGCCGGAGATAGAAAAGGCGGCGATGGAGGTATTCACTTCATTTCAACGAATACAGATTTAAATTACAGTGGATGTTAATTACTCACAGCAATTAATTGAAATGTTGTTTATCAGTATCTCGAGCGAAGAGAATGCGAGTATGACCACAAAACTTTGGTTGATTTCTACAAAGTAAGCTTGTGTTTCGATGTCTACTATATGTATGTAAATCTGCAAAAGTTGTAATTTTGTAACAAAAAATGTCTGGTTTTCTGCAAATGCAGGAGGGTGATGATTCTGAACAACCCTATGTAACTGATGTGATAGTGTGAGTACTTCTTTGGCTGCTCATTGCCCATTAAATCTCAATTCTTGGTGCTTTTTTTGCTGAAACTGAAAGCATTGTTGCTTTGTGAATTTGCAGTTTCACATCAACCCCTGACAAAATATCGAATAAGTACTATCTAGGGCCGGCCCCTTTGGAGGAGATGGCCGGGCAAATCGCGACGGCCTTTGGCCCCTGCGGCAACAACAGGGACTACCTTTTCTTGCTGGAGAAGGCCATGTTTGATATTGGTAAAAATCTTGATGTTCTTACAATTTTGATCTTGAATGAGACGCGAGATTGTGGTAGAGTTGTTTGATTGAGTGAATGTGTTGGAACAGGTCATGAAGATGACTACGTTATCGAGCTAGCTAACGAGGTAAGGAAGGTGCTTCTGAATCTCAGCGGTTTGCTCAAGGAAAACAAGTTGTCGAGTTTGTCGCCACTGAAAATGAAGGCTTCGCCCGGGGCAATCGCCATGGATTCGCCGCTGAAAATGAAAGCTTTGGCTGGAGCAATCGCCGCGGATTCGTAGGAGGTCTTAACAGAAGAAGATGAGCAAATTTCTCTAACAAAAGCATATCTAGGCAAAAGGCAATTCTATTGTTTTTTCATTTATTTTCTCTTAGTATGAGAGTTCTACTACAGAAGAAAGCATCGGCCAATCCATCTTTTGGCCGCATGGAGCTTAACATATTGTTGTCCTTACCTTTTAACCTAATTGAAATATTTTAACATTTTCCACCACTTATACAATCCCACATATTTGCAAATTATGGAGGATCTTGTTTGATCGATTTACTGGATTTATTGGCATTGCTGGGATAGCTTTGTATGATCGGATCCTATTTTAGTAGTTACACAATTATAATATAGTTGATATAGAATATTTTGTGAATATTGCAAACATAAAACTTATATTTGAGTTAAATTCAATGTTAGACAAGCAATAAAATCACGGTGACATAACTCATAAGGAACTACAAAAATATAGAATGAAGCTTTTAGAAGATATAAGGGTTAATAGTGTTTTATGTTTCGAAATTTCAGCGTTTTTCATAAAAAGTCCCGAACTTTTATTTTCTCTTAAAAAGTTCTGAACTTTCAATTTTTTTTATAAAATGTCCCGCTATACAAAATACGATAATGGAAAAATGACTTCTATATGAAATATTTTGGGGACCGTCATTGTTGGAAAACCATACTATGAACCATCATTGTTGGAAAACGCTGAAAGTTTGAGATTTTTTTTCAACATTCTGTCATCGGATTTTGCATTATTACGTAGCCAGCCCATTTTATGGAAAAAACTAAAAGTTTGAGGTTTTTTAGTAGAAAATAAAAGTTCGAGGTTTTTTTTAGTTTTTGGTCATCGAATTTTGCATTATTGCATAGTAGTATATTTTATGGAAAAAAAAAAACTAAAAGTTCAGTGTTTTTTAGGAGAATATGAAAATGCGGAACATTTTATAAAAAATGTTAAAAGTTCGAGACATAAAATAATATTAATCAAAATATAATTAACAATGTTAAATACATCACCGAACCATAGCAACAAATTAACAAAACCAAGCAAAACCTAAAATATTTCGAATTCGCATATAATGGAAATATTCTGATATATTGGAGTTTGGAACTCTGGAACTTGTGACCATCTTTTTTCGAAAGTTTGCTGATACCGCACGTGATATTTTTACTCGGAATCCATATATAAATATAGTATCCATATTTTTATTCGGATATATAGTCTTTCTTTTTCATGATATGATTCTTTAATCACATTGAGATTCTCTCTTGTGAGTGCATAGCTAACTTCCAAAATTTTCATACCATGGCATATATCACTCCACATTTTCTGCGTTTATTGTGGCTCAAATTTAATAATAGGCGCCAGGAAAAAATGTGGACCAAGATTGTGACTTCTTCCATACATAAGTGATAATATTTCATCGTTTGTGCAATCATTAAATATTTAAAATAGTAGTGCTTATCTTGTTCCAACGCTGCAGCCTGCGACACATAAAAACCTGCAATTCATTAATGGAAATATTCATTAAATTAAATATTTGCATATGGTTGGTTTGAGTTTTTGATCATTATATTATCGCTAATTCTCCTGTGCGACCGTCGCACACCGGCCCAAACCCGCCCTCCTGACCCGGAACCCTGACCCTCGTGGATTTGACCCATACTCATAATTATTACATTTGTTTATAATAATGGTTACTTTTAATAAACATAATATATACGTTTGTTCATATAAATGTATATTGATATGTATAATATTTTATATTGAATGAAGGTAAATATTTATATTAATATAAGTATACATTTGTGCGACCAAATGTATATCTTATGCTTATTAAAAGTAAATACTCCTATTAGGGTTTAATGTTCAGACTTAGGGTTTAGTGTTCACGCTTAGGGGTTAGTTTACAGGGTTTAGTTTATAGAATTTAGGGTTTAGAAAATATAATACTGTATATTAAATGAAGAAAAATACCTATATTTATATAAGTATACATTTGTGCGAACAAATGTATATTTCATGCTTATTAAAAGTAATAATTATTATAAACAAATGTAATAATTTAGGATTTAGGATTTCGGGTCTGGATTGCGGGCCGGGGCGGACCCGTCGCACACTGTGCGACGGTCGCACCCAAGACCAGCCCTTATATTATATATACAGACGCGACTTATATTATTAAATTTTAGTACTGTCAGTATTTATGTGTTTGGATTTTGGGATTTATAACATCTTATTGCTTATAATTTCACAATAAAACAATGATAGCTCAGTAATATTTTCTCTCTTATGATGACATGTTTGGCCATTTGGGAATAAATTTCGATCATTCCATTCCCAGCTCAAAAAACAATCTAGAGTGGCTAATAATAATAATAATAATAATAATAATAATAATAATAATAATAATAATAATAATAATAATAATAATAATAATAATAATAATGTCGGACCTTTTTAATCAGCAATACTACCATCAGCAGCACAAATGCATACCCCAAAAGAGAATCCAGAAAATAGATATCCAATATGAATATCCTCTTTTACACCTAGTTTAATATACATAAACTTACGTTGAGATCAACTGCAACTATTATGAAATGAACACACACATACACACATCAAGATTGAACTTCAAACATGCATCATAAAGTGCTGTTATTAAACTCAAATTCCAACTTAAAAGAATAGGCACGAATTTATATTTCAAAAATTAAAATCAAATTTGATATATTTCACAATAAAACTGCAGAGATGCACTAACCCAAGTAAAACATAGAATATCATCTTAATGATGCTCAGGTTGCCTCTACAACCTTCAGCAGTAGGATTAGGATAGCTTATATCTCAGAAATATCTCTTTCTTCTGCTTTACGACGCTTAACCTAAAACCGAACCTCCATTCTGATTGAAACTGCAATCGTCTAGGAAGTGCATCAGAGCCATCCAACATCACGAGAAGCACTACTATCAGAAACTGCGCCAAGAGTGTATCTTGTATTCAACTTCAGTGGCTTAAAAGACCAATTTAACTGCACCAACAGTTGACTGCATAACGTCGATATTAACAGCACAGAACATACAGCAACATAATTTCCAAATCCAACATGCTCGAGACAGAGCCAAGAAGAATAGACGAAAGTTACATTACCTTCTTCATTCTTGATAGGTCGTGGTGGATTATGGAATAATATCTAATGATGGTACTTCTGGCCTTTGAGAATAGTCCAAGCCCTGTAAACCATATCATAATTCATAAAGAGTCGAAAACATCTGAAGACGGATGGAGTTTGATTGATATATTGCTCACCTGTAGAGCTGCTCGGCCAATACAACCAATGCAATTTCATGATTTAAGACCAAAGATGACAACCGGATTGATACATCAGCTCTCTCTCTCAATTGCCTTCCATGCCCATAAGGCCCACCAACGCAGAACAGTATGCTTGAAGCTCCCTATCACAAGCAAGAACTCATCTATCATACCTATTAGATATTAGATTTAATAGATGACTAAAACCTATCTACCAGTTTCCTTTACCTACATCTATTTTGTCTGCGTGTTATTTTGCTTCATTTAGGTGGTAATATGCGCAGAGATAGCTTTGCTCTCAGAATGTGAGTACACTTAGTGGTTGCTGAAAACGAGCATGGAAATTCATAGATTGGATCATTCAATTCAAACCATATAAAGGACTCGGGCTTTCTCTCCCTTGTTATAACATAAAATACAGAAATACGTGTGAATTAATTTTAGTCATACTGTGTTTCCAGCCTCTGCAATTAGAGACGCCATTTGCTCTGAACTCACATCACATCCCCGCTCATCCAACATCACAACCTACATGACGAGAAACAAATAAGACGAGAGATGCAAAATACTAACATGAATGACACATTAAAAGAGCAAACAATGTTATAACTATCAGCATCTGGGACAAGATTTTTGATAGATAACAAGAAGAAAAGCTATCGAAGTGCAATCAGAAACAGGTAACTACTGAGGTCTACCCATTCATTGGACTTGATGAGTCCCATCACAGCCATATCTTCATGTTCAATCTGAGCCGTTGAGTCACTATGAAAGGGAAAGAATACAATTGTAAGAAACATACTGCATACTCTTTCAACATCTGTAGTATACAACTATCATATCTTAGTGAAAATCAACACAAAGATGCTTAGTAAAAAGATCTTTACTTTGAGAGAAAACACACAAACCCATCAATCAAAATTTAGTACTGCATTTTGCTTTGAATATGGAAAGAAGTCCTTAAATCTTTTGTTTTTTTGAATGGTGTCAACAATCATATATTACATTTATTAACAAAAAAGGAATAGTATTCTATCAAATGTAATCATTCATCCATCCATTTTATCAGCACAAGCTACCAGAAAATAAATGCGAAATGCATTTTGCTGTATTGCTTTAAATAAAGATGAAGTTAATGAGCTTAACACACCGAGCATTTTTAGGATTAGACTTGATTCGAACATCTTGAACAGGGCAATAATGCTTGAGCTTCTCAGTATACTCATCAACAACGAGCTGAATCCCCGCCGACCTCTTCTTCCCCACCGTCAGAATTCGAATCGGCAGCGCTCTCTTCAAACAAATACAAAACGGAATTATTGTATGGAACTGCATAAATTCAATATATTATTTTGAAATTGGGAAGCAAGGACTTACCACAGATTGGGCAGCGTACTTGCTCTGGTCACCTGATTGAGCTGAAATATAGAGCTGATTGAAAAATGCGTGATGCAAAAAAATAATGGCGGAAAATTAAGCAGAGGAGTTAACCTGAAGGGAGAGGGGTGTAGCGGGTTTTACTGGTGGCGAAGACAGTGGATTCCATTCTCCATAAATCACCCCAAATTCACACAACTGCCGGAAAAAGAAACTACCGGATTCTTCTATTTCATCCAGAAGAAAAGGGCTAAAAAGAAAAAAAAACGTACAAATGAAATGACGAAAAACTCCTCCACCTCCATTTATAAAGAGACGCTCATCATCAATATTTAGGCGAGAGTGTGGGGAACAGGGAGAAGCTTCGCGAGACGCCGGGAAGCAAGGATTTTGTGTGTTTGCCTCTGTTCAAAGATTAATCTGCGTTTCGCCTCTTACGCGATTCAGGTACGCCATCAAATTTTGTGTGCTCTTTGCTTATTTCGGAGGATATTGTGTTGCATTTAGGATTTTGACGGATTTTATTTTTGAAAACTTGAGAAGTTTAGATCTTTAGTGCTTTTTGTGCTTTTGTTTCGGAAATCTGAATGCAAATGAATTTGAATATTACGAAGTAACCTCCGCCGCTGTCCATTCTTGCACCAGGCTGAGCGCCGCATCTCGCCGTCCTCGTTATTTATAGACAAACCATATTTAGTATTTTGGCTCCAAAGGGTAGTGTATATTAATTTTATATTGATATTGCAATTGCTCGTTTTTTCTTTTACTAATTCGGTGGTATTAAAGAGTAAAAAATTGTCAGCAAGTATTGAGAAGAGTTGAAATACAGCAGCAATGGTTTTGGGTGGGAAGATGTGATAGGATTTTGTTCTTCGCGGGAAAGTGGCAAAATTGCAATATCTGCCAACAATTTCAAAGAAATAATGAACTTCTGACTGTTAAGATTGTACAAGTTTGTGAGCTGTGAATGTGTTTGCCCTGTTGTATATTAGCAGATAATGAATTGTTTGTATATTTACAGATTGAAGAAAGTGTTGAATGAAAGATATGGATAATGTGCTGTGCTGAGAAGAGAGATGATGTGCTTCCTTGCATCTCAAAGTCAAAATATGAATGAGAGATAGCTAATAAATTGAATGCTGAGTTTATTTAATACTTGTTTATAGCTAGTAATTCGGAGTAGAGACTTGATGTTAGGTGACCCTTGATGCTAACCTTAACTAATGTACTCATTTCTTGACGGAGACCTGGTTTACTTAGATTCTTTCTATTCTAAGGCTTCAGTTGTTCCATCAAATTGTCAACTCAGGCAACCTTGAAAGTGAAAAACAATGCCTTCATTATAGATAAGTCTGAATGTTGATATTGCAACCACATCCTGAACTTTTACTCCATCTTCTTCAGCGTTTTAATAGATGTGCTAGTAAGTGTCCGAAACAAGTCAAACAAGTTCATTCCTTGTTAATCACCCATGGTTACCTTCTCATCAGAGATCTATGGGTTAATACTCTCCTATATAATACTCTCATCAGAACATATCTAAATCTTTCTAGACCCCACACTAGCTTAAGCCTCTTCAGGGAGATGCTTCACAGTCAAGCTGCTCCTAATAGCTACACTTTCCCTTCTGTTCTAAAAGCCATTGCTTCTCTCTCAAAATCATATGGTACATCGCGAATAGGTTACTCCTTACATGCACAATGTGTTGAAAGAGGCCTACTAGATGACCCATTTGTCCGTACATCATTTCTCTCTCTTTATTCACAATTTGGTGATATAAGGAGTGCACATAAGGTCTTTGATGAGATACCTCAACCATGTATCGTTTCAAATAACGCGATGCTTGATGCATTTGGAAAAGGTGGCAACATGGATTTGGCTATTTCGATGTTCTTTAGCATGCCAAAGAGAGATGTTTATTCGTGGACAACTATCATCAATGGCTATGCACAAAATGGGTGCTTTATGGAGGCAATTAGGTTTTTCATAGAAATGATGAGAGATGAGGATGTAATCCGTGGCCTTTTAAGGCCGAGCGAGGCCACTTTTGTAAGTGTCCTCTCTTCATGTGCAAATTCGGATGATGGCTTAGTGTTGTATCAAGGGAAGCAAATTCATGGATACATGGTTAGGATTGAGAAGGAGTTGAGTGTTTTTAGTGGAACAGCATTGATATCATTCTATGGGAAAATGGGCTGCTTAAGTTATGCTTTTAAAGTGTTCAATGGCATGTCTGTGAAGAAGGTATGTGCTTGGAATGCTATGCTATGCTCACTGGCTTTAAATGGCAGGGAAAGTCTGGCTCTGGAGATGTTTGAGAAGATGAAGAGCTTGGGGTTGTGCCCCAATGAAGTTACATTTGTATGTGTCCTATCAGCTTGTGCTCGTGCAAAACTCGTGGAGTTGGGCATGGAATTGTTTCAAGCAATATCTCGTGATTTTTCCATTACACCTACAATGGAACATTATGGATGTGTGGTCGATCTCTTGGGCAGAGCTGGCCTTCTAAAAGAGGCATACGAGTTTGTGAGAAGCATGCCCTTTGAGGCTGATGCCTCTGTCTTGGGTGCTCTTTTGGGTGCTTGTAGGGTTCATGGGGATGTCGATTTGGGAAATGAAGTAGGTCAACGGTTGCTTGAATTGCAACCCAATCATTGTGGACGGTACGTGCTGTTGTCCAGCATCTATGCTGGGGCAGAGATATGGGACCATGCTGCTGCCTTAAGGAAAGCAATGGTGCATGCTGGAATTCGTAAGGTTCCAGCAATCAGCGTGGCTGATTAAAGTTAAAATGTGGTTGTGGTTTTGCATGCTGCTCTATGCCCAAGATTCTACGACTACTTCCATTTACATTGAGGGATTAATGATCACCGAGAAGGATGTGGGAGAAACAAGGAGTCTACGGAGATATTGCCGAATTTTAGTAGTAAGTGCCGGCCAAAAGTGAGTTAGCCACTATTAAATGTATCAAATATTTTTTGTAGACTTGCTTCAGTAACTTCTAGTTGGGGATAGTTTTGCTTTAGAATAATTTTTTAATCTAGAATTGGTTTGCTAGTAATGTATCATGTATACACGCAGATATATATGATTAACCAGCGTATCAGCTAAATATGATAGTGAAACTACAGCTGCTAGAATTAACTCCTTTGCTTAAAATCAGGTTGTCCTAGCTAAACATTCTCATACTTTTTTTAAAGGGATATTCACTTTTTGGTGCTAGCTTGACATTTTATACACTCAAAATCTATTTTCATAATTTGGAGCTAAGAAAACCTGCAATGTTGTCAAAACTTCTATAGATAAGGGGAGAGAGAGAGAGATGTCAGCTTATGAAAATGTTGTTACTGGCAAGCTGAGGCTGAAGGGTAAAGCTTTGGATGTAAGGAACGCAGCAGGTATCAGAAAGAAAAGGAAGCACAAAGAGCGAAATATCCTATCATATCATGATGCCGGGCACGATCAATTGACAGGTTTGTCACATTATTCCCTTGATTCACTTTGAATTAGATAGTCGAACTTGTTACGTATCCTGCAGATGTCACCATATATGGCTTATGCTGACTGTGTTCATTAGAAAATTACGTTGAGTTTTCGTTTTGCAGCACGTTTCTAGAATCTGTCGCTCTTAGTGCTGACTGCAAAGCAATCTTTACGATACTGCTTATACATTATTGAACAGTAGTAATGCAGTTTTTAGTCTTTTGATTCTGTGGTGAGGAAGTGTTTGGTGAGTGACAATATTTCGTCGGATTTCACAGCGAGTTTGTAAAATTGTGGTGCAGATGAAAACAACGCGTTGGTATCAGATAGCACATACCCGGATGGAGATGGAGGAGAGGACGAGCGGCTGACTCCAGCAGAAAGACGCTACATGGAACAGCGGCAAAAAATCGAGCTGGAGAGACTTGCGAAGGCTGCTAAGAAGTCTCACCGTGATCGTATTCAAGAATTTAATCAGTATTTGGCTAATCTGAGCGAGCACTATGACATCCCCAAAGTTGGGCCTGGCTAAGTCTAACCACCATTCCTCTGTAATTTCTGGATGTATTTTGCACTGTCTTCTCTCTCATAACAACATACAAACTTATTATTCATAATAGGGTTGTGTTGTTCACATTTCCCATGAAAAGAAACATAAAAAGTATTATAGTTTTGCCTGCAAATATATTACATAGAAGTCATGATATTGGTGTGCATCTTTGGAAAACAAATAGAGAGCCTCTGGAGCCTACTCCTAATCTGATCTTCTCATCTACGTATGTGATTTGGAGCTTCACTTCACTCTCGCCGCCATATCTAAACTCCAGCCCCCCAACCTTGAGCTCAGGCGCCTCGAACACTACTTGTATCCATTTCTCATCCAAAGCCCTCAGCTTCCCTGCCATGTCGAAACTCGATATATGTCAATGCTCGAAACACCTATACATGAATAGAGAAAGCTAGGGAGAAGGGGATTCCTACCATTCAACGAGACTTCTCCATCAATGAAGCCGAAGAGGGAGAAGGATACTTGATTCCTCACAACGTCGGGGGCCTCGACCACCTGAACCATCTCCTTGGTCTTGAACACAAGCCGGCCTACTGCACTCCGGTATCCACCACCAGGCGATGTAGGATTTGAACAGTACACGACGTCCCACTCTGATGATGCAAGGATTTAACAAAACCCAACACTCACTAACTTTTGAAAAGACACAATGCAACGACATATGTAGTTTCTATCTCAACTGGGAACAAATCATAAAGAGGCAGTCGTCACCTCCGAATATGAGAGGACACTTCACCGGCTCACTGACGCAGAACTTTTGCAGCTCGTTAGCCACTTCAGCGACCTTTTGGTGTTCACTCCCTGCCAGTAGAACTCCTCTATCTGTTTGCACTACCTAGTCAGTGAGTGATGAATCTCAGTTTCGCTTCCGTTAAAAACGCATGTATGCATACCGTCGTACTCATACAAGGAGACAAAGCTTGCTTGGGAATCTCATAGAGATGTGAATGCATAACATTCGGGTATATATAGTCTTGCATTGCAGAATAATTATCAGCATAAGTAAATGAAGAATGTGGAAAGATTAGGAGAATATCTAAATGAAGATATGCACAACCAAACCAGTGCATTTGAAAGAAGATAAATATTATGAACAACACTTTCTACTTAAATTAAATATGTGCAACAAACATATGACAAATAGGACTCAATGAGCAATATGCTTTTAACTGTGTATAGATTTCATCACTTGAAAGTTTCACATTATCCTCCCTTCTCACACATTTGTTTTCATTTTATAATTCTTGATGGACAGAAGATTAAAATATGAAGCAACAGATTGAGATCCTAATAAGTAATAGCCTCTTTAATTCATGCTTCTTTACAAGCAGCATGTCTCTTCTAAATTTCTAATCAAATACTTATTATTAAGTGAAGAAAAGGTGAAATATAAACAATAGCAATTGCGAAGCAAGCAGCAGTTTACGGAAAACAATTGAGACTTCCGATTCTTACTTGACTAATGAGAGCCTCAAATCCCTAATTGGCTGATGTTCATGTGCCCCAATTTCACCCCACCAAATTATCCATCAAAAGATTTAAAGAAAAGAATACCTCTCATTACTCATATCGCTCTGCTCTAGCAAGATACATAATCAAAACATAAGCTCCAACAGAAGAAAAATTCCAAAGAAAAGAGAGCCATTTGGAAATAGAAAGAGCTACCTTGGACAGAATGGTCTCCACCAAATCATCGGGTTTAGACAGCACCGGAGCCGCCGAGGACAACGAAGCACAGACGCCGGCGGAAGATCGAGCTCGGCGTGGAACAGAAAGGAACTGCGGCGAATTCCTCGGCGAGGAAAACGGAAGAGAAAATTTGGCGACAGCATTTGCAGCAGAAGAAGTGGCGATGGCAGCCATATAATTCCAAGTTTTGCAGCCGTAGTTTTGCTTTGTTTTGTATATTATTTTTAATTTTATTATCGTCGGTATTTCTGTTATTTGAGGAAGTGGGAATCTGCAGGCGGGCCCCACTACAATATGGTTTCACGGGCTGGGTTGTGCCACGTCGGCAATCTCTTTTAGTTGCATGAATTTCGTTATCATCTTTCATTGGGCTTTTTATCTCTCGGCCCAATATAGGCCCACTGTCTTTTTGCAATTGAAATCACACGCAAATTTAGTCCAAAATATATGAGTGTTACAAATAAATTTTAATGAGTTTCAGATTTCTTTTAATTTTATTTTTGAGAGAGAGGAGAGTTTCAAAATTTTGAAGTAGACGAAAAATAAGTTTTGTAGTAATATCATAATATGTAATCTAGTAACATGTAGTGAATGGCCCCATAAACACAAAAGATTATGGAATTGACACATTAGAATAAAGGAAAAACCAATAGTGTAACATTTCATTATCTGCTTCATTATTCATGGTTAAAAAGCACACCCTCAAAATCCTATTTATGATTAAATGGGGCTAGTGAAGCAGCATCCCCTGCTTCAAGCTTGATCAAGTAGGTCTACACATTAGAAAAAAACAGTAGTTTCAACTAGCTAATTCACTTAGAACACATCATGCCATCTTCTTGGATCAGACTGTGTAATGCTGCTGAATCGTATCGATGTCCAATCCTTTCAGCTTCACCACGGACTCGACGTGCCCCTTGAGCGTGTGCAGCTCTCGCAGCCTGCAATCTCATCAAATACATATCACACAATCTATACTAAACTAGGCATGTGTGTGTGGTTTGTTGAAGTTGAGGAAGGATAATTCTAGTACCTCGCGACCTCTGCTCGTCGTTTGGCCTGCTCAGCGATCTCAGAGAGCTCTCGGTAGCTGTTCTTTTCGTTGAAGAGGTTGGCGGTCTCCGGTGGCTGAAGGCCGTGCAAAGTCCTCTGTGCAGCAGCCCATTGAGCCTCTCTCTCTTCCTTCCCATAGTTGGACTTGGTGGTGAATGCAGTCTATATCCAAACAGAGTGAGCTATATGCATTAGCCCTCGAGGGGTATATGAACAGAGCTACTCGTGAGCTATCAACTAAACATAGAAAGATAGTCATGATTTGTGTAGGAAAAATGCACCTTGTTCTCCAAAAGATTATCCCACGCCTTCCCACTCAGCACGTAGCGAATGCAGAACTTGAGGATGTCGAGGGGGAAGTAAGTGACGACGCTGTAGAGCCAGATGACGCCCGCCCAGCCCCACCCGCACCCTCTGATCTTCGCGAAGCTCCAGTTCGCGTAAACAGCTATCAAGGTGGCAACCTGTGGCACAAAGCCGGCGTATATCAAAGTCAGCATCTCGACTACAATGATGATGAATTGCTAGCTGCACACTCTTACCAACTGAGCTATCAGGAAAGCGCCCAGCAGGAACATCCCGGGGCGCTCAGCAAACGACCAGCTACGAGACCTTGTCACGAAGATGAGCGCTTGGCTCACAATGCTCACTTGCAGGTACAGCACAGCCATGATTTCCTCAGGACTATCTTTCAGAGATCTCACACCAAACTTGTCCTGCATACGTATAAACACGAAACGTGTGTCACGATTAGAGAACTAACTAAGCATTTTTCGCGACATGAAAGATGATCCCGTGCTCACGGATAAGAAGGTGGTGTCCTTCACGAGCCAGAAGAATAGCACTGTCCCTAATGCCAAGTACCCTCCTAACACGACCCCGGTGGCGAATATTTCCTTGAGCTTCCAGCTGTCCGGGACCGGAGATGGCTTCACTCGATCCTTCGAGATAGTCATGATGGTTCCTGGTAGAGGTATGCATATGCAACGCGTGAATCACATGTGGTGTCATTTTTCAAGCAGTTTGATGGAGCTTATAAACTCACCGTCGTTTAGTATGGCAATGATCAGAACCATGAATGGAGCGAAGTCGAATTTCCATATCAGTGCTATAAGCATGAATCCAAACTGTAGTTTTTCGCACAGAAGAAAAAAGAATTTCAGTTTTGCATCAATGGAAGAAAGCTAGTGTGTTGAGGCATGGCACTTACCACTATCCGGATTGTGATTGAGACGGCGTATATCTGGAGAAAAGACATTGAAAAAAGCTCTTAGTTAAGAGAGTTTAGCAGAGTGTGATGAAATGAGCATAAACTCACAGTGTAATTCTTCATTCTCTGGAAAATCGCCCTGCTCGTGAGCACTGCGCTTATGATGACGCTCAGCCCCGGCTCAGTCAAGACGATGTCTGATGCGCCTCGAGCAGCATCCGTTGCATCAGCAACAGCAATGCCGATGTCTGCCTTCTTCAGAGCTGGAGCGTCGTTCACACCATCCCCTGTCATACCGCATATGTGCTTCCTCTCTTGCAACCTCTTCACGATTTCGTATTTGTGCTCTGCAGTTCACATAGAACACATCTCATTTTACAGCATTATTTACCATGAAACAGCATACAAGGAAAAAGAGAAAGTAAATTCACCAGGAAAAACTCCAGCAAAGCCATCAGCTTTCTCGATCAGCTCGTCTACGGGTAGTCCTGCTATAGATTCGTCTTTGTCCTGTCCAAGCAACGACGAAGATGGGTACATGTTCGTCCCCATTCCAAGCCTACGCCCCGTCTCCTTGGCAATGGCAAGCTGATCACCTGAGAAACGAGGAACGAGTAAGTAGTAGCTCGAAAGTGAGTTGTCTTGACAAACTAAACAAACACATGATTCATTACCAGTGATCATCTTCACATTCACACCAAGATTCAAAGCTCTCTTGATTGTTTCTGCGCTGTCGTGCCTAGGTGGATCGAACAAAGGTAACAAGCCAACGAGCTGCCACGGCCCTCCAAGGCTCTCCTTCGTCTTCTCAGGAACTTCCTGCCTAGCAACTCCTAAAGAACGAAGCCCGCGTTCAGCAAACTTATCTATAACAGAATGAACTTTCCTCCTCACATCTTCCTTGCTATGACAAAGTTCCAGTATCTACGCAGATGGGAAAAAAAGGCTATAATCAGGTGAAAGGATTCGTCACGATGAAAATGAATCTTTAAGGCCTTGGCATACCTGCTCGGGTGCACCTTTGCTCGAGCGATGCCAATTCCCATTGGAATCTATGTAGGTCAATGCAGTCCTCTTATCCACAGGGTTGAAAGGCAGAAAATGCACCTCTCTTATACCAGCTCTCGCCTGTCGAAATCGAGAAAGAAACGATGAAGTATCACAGGCAAATTGAATAGCTATTCAAGTACAACATACTATGATATACCTCTTTTGGATCAGCAAGCATCCCTACAATGGCAGCATCAATGGCATCCTGGTTTTCAGTTCTCGAAGCCCGAGCTGCGAGAAGAATCACCTGCTCTCTATCCAACCCCTTCACGAAAACTTCGATGAGGCTTTTGTCAACAGTGAGCTTGTTCAAAGTGAGCGTTCCTGTCTTGTCACTGCACAGCACATCCATTCCTGCCATTTCCTCTATGGCTGTCATCCGTTTCGTGATGGCGCCCTGCTGAGAGAGACGGTGGGACCCGATGGCCATGGTGACGGACAACACCGTTGGCATGGCAATGGGGATCCCTCCAATCAGGAGAACCAACAGATTGTCAATCCCATCCCTGTACTTGCGGTGCTGTATGGGGTACATGACTATGATCTCGATGATGATCCCAACGAAGATGGAGCAGATGCAGAAGTTCCCGATGGCGGTCAGAACCTTCTGGAAGTGTCCAACCTGGTTGGTGCTGTCCACCAGATGAGCAGCCTTGCCAAAGAAGGTGTGGACACCGGTTGCAATGACAACAGCCTCGATCTCTCCCTGCTTGCACGTGGACCCGGAGAAGACCTCATCCGAGGGGCTCTTGGTCACGGGGAGGGACTCTCCGGTCAATGCAGACTGGTCGACTTTCAAGGGATCGCCCTCAAGGAGACGAGCATCAGCAGGGATGATATCTCCCAGCTTTATGCTTATTATATCACCCGGGACAAGGATTGCTGCGTCTTGCTCACTCCATCGCCCGTCTCTCAACACCTGAATCGAATCATAGAAGTTGATAAACACACATTCTTGCAATTGAAAATCTTGGATCCTAAGCACTCATCAATCAATCAACTTACCTTGGTCTTTGGCGCGAGCCCTGCCATGAGAGCTGCAGCAGCATTGCCAGCATTGTTTTCTTCGATGAAACTGATCGTGGAGTTGATGAACAGCAATGCAACAATGCCAACGAAGTCCTGCCAGTCGGGAGGCCTCCCATCCCCGTTGGCAAGGACTATAGCCATCAGAGCAGCGGCCTCCATAACCCACGACAACGGGTTCCACATGAAGCCTAAAAACTTGAGGAGCTTGCTCTCCTACATGCAAAGAAACATATCCAACAATCACCACTCATTTCTTTTCAAACATAACATTCACACAGAATTTGATGAAGAAACAAGACAATGTGATCAAACCTTTTTCTCTTCCAATTTGTTTGGACCAAAGATTTTCAGCCTGTTCTCTCCTTCCTCCGAAGTTAGGCCTTCTCTCGTACATTTTAGCTGCTCGAATACTTCGTCTACAGGAATCCTTTCCTGTAAATTGGTGTTCAAATTGTTGTTCAATATACCACCTTAAGCCATCACAGATTGTGAACACTCATGCATACAAGATAACTTTACTAGTAACTAAACATATAGTAGAAAATTAGAATACTATGTAATTTCTTGAGCCCCCATTATTGAAAAATGCTCCTAATTAACCAACTTTTTCTCCCATTCAATTCATTCTGTCACAGGATAGATACACAGCCATGACAGCTTATTAGACTTTCAAATCATCACACTCTTTTTCTTGCACAAGGTGATAGTAATATACCCTTTGATGTTCTTGAGTTTTTCTTAATTAATTAAGGACTAACATTTATCAGATTATCATATTAAGTTTCATCTTTAACCACCCAAAAAGTTCTATAGAAGCCCACTTGAACTAACGTATATAAGGTGTTAGGTAACAATTCATAAATATCTCAACTTTATTATCACTTTTTACTAAAAAATTAAAGAAAAAATAAACAAACAAACTTTACTATCACTTTTTCTTATTTTCTTTTTGTCTCAATCCTCAACTGCCTTTGAAAAGACAAAAACTGAGTGAAGGCAATATGCATGTGACTACATAAATGAAAAAAAAAATGTATTCATACATATAAACAAAAACAATTAAAGCTCTCCAAGAAGAAGAAGAAGAAGAAAACTAAACCAAGTAAAGAATCACATAAAAAGTAACAAAAACTGTGTAAAATCAAATGTTAAGTGTTCAAGAAACTTTATATGCTTCTAAATATGTATATATTGGCAGTTTGTGAACATGTGCATATTACTAATATTTACCAAGATTCGGACGTAATCTTGATTGCAAATATCTAAACAATAATTTTGGTGTGATATTAAAAGAAACAATTCAAGCTAGAAAAGTAGGACAAAACTTTCTCAAGAATCACTTGTTGCCATCGTAGTAATCTGTAGCAATCAAAATCTTTTCGCAATGAAAAATAATTTACAAAATTCCAAAAGTTAGAAAATATTATTTCTCACTTTTCCCAAGAGTGATTTTTTCCTGTTCAGAAGAAAATAAAGCGAAATATTCCACGTGCACCAACTAGAATTTAGCTTTGATTCCAAGCAAAAAAAGAATTAAATGCTACTTATTTCTCTGTTACAGACCAGGTCATGGAATCCAACATGCTAGACCTAAAACACAATAAATAAATAAATAAACAAATCAATCAATTAATTTCCAAACATAATTCTTGCTTGCTCCAATGAATGAAACATGTAACATGAAAATAACATAAAAGAATCAGTGATATAATTAAGTTCCACAAAAAAATTGAAAATTTACAAAGTGATTGAAGGAGGGAGGGAGATAGAGAAGAGAAGAGAAGAAAAGGGCAAGAAAGAAATGTCTAAGCCAAGACACACACACACACACACACCCCAATGTGTGCGCAGTTTTGCTAAAGTAAGCCATGGGTCCAATCCAAGAAACACGAAGGCATACCCTGCTAAAATTCTCCTTTGCAAGATTTTGACATTTTTAATTTACACGAGACATAGACATATTAAAAAAGACAATAACAAAATATTAAAAAAGCCTCACTCCAAAAAATAAAAATAAACAAGCGTTGCAAAACGAAGTCCCACAAGCATGCATCTTTGCGTAAAACTGATAAAAGCTTAATTCAAGAAAATCTCAAGCAACGTGTGTAACAAAAACAACAACACACTCTGGTGAAAAAAGAAAGAAAAAAATCACACACACACACACACACATGCATATATATATATATATAACTATATAGATACAAACCAAATCAACAGCTTCATTCTTGATCTCCTCAAGACTGAAGCCCTTGGTGCTGCCCATGTCGAAGAAAGCCTTGTAAACTCAGAAATCAACTTTGAGAAGAAGAGAAAAGCTAGTGAAAGACCATGTTATTAATTTTTGTTTGGATGAGAGAGAGAGAGAGAGAGAGAGAGGTGATTAAATGACTTGGTGCGTGAAAATCAGAGGAAAAATGAAGTGGGGTGTAATGGAGGAGTGGCATATAAATCCATCAAATTGAAAGGATGACATGACACACTCATTTATGTAGCTGGTTTTTTGGTTTTGAATATACAAATAATTTAAAGATACATCGTATAACGATAGATTTAAGTATTAGATATTTGACTTTATGTATTATTTTAATTTGATTATTTTTATAAACTAATAATTAAATAAATAAATTTAAAATCCTCATCACGATAAACTCGAACCCAAAAGTTTAATCCTTAGTCATTAACCATTCTAACTTAGGTCAAACACAATTCTAATTATAAGTTGAGCAGCGCTATTTGGATAAAATATGTTCAGATAAAAGAGTTAAATATTTTTAAAAATTGATTTATTTAAAATTTTGGTTCAAATTTAAAAAGAATTTACTTAGTTCTATTTTTTTCTCCACACTCTAGTTTTTTTTTTTTGTACAGTAATTTTTTATATTTTTAATTTTTGTTATTTTTTTTGTAATTTTGTGCATATGTGGTAGGTCTAGAAGGCCACGTGTGGGGCCAAATATGTGCACTTTAGTTTTTGGGTTTGACCCTACTACCACAATGCCAGATTGTTTCAAATTAATTTTCTATCATCTCTTTCTTTTGGCTCTATTTCTAAAGTCTTTCCTTCTTTTACTTTTCCCTTTTATCTAGTTAAATTTCAAGGGTAACAACTTTTTTCCTTCTTGGGGCTGTGTCAAAACAGCACTTGAAATTCAGTATTTCATTTTGGGTTTATTTTTAATTTTTATATTTGTTTCTATAATTCTTTTCTTCGATTTCAATTTTGTATATTTTAATTTGATTTTATGATTATTAATTATGATTTAGTCCATTCAATTAAGATATATAATTATTTAATTTTACTTTTAATATATTATTAAATTGATAAATCCAAAATTAGGGTATGTAATTTTTTTAAATCTCAATTTTTGTGAATGAAGTTAAGTAGGAGTATAATTCATAATACTCTTATAATAAAAATTTATTTTTATAATAAATATTATTAAAATAATAAGTATAGTAATGAAATACTGTGATATGCAAAATTGTGGGAAACTAAATTTTGAAAGAAGAAAAGGAAAATTGTAATCATATTAATTTGAAGTCAGTCATCTTTATCAATTTTAAAGCATAAATAAATGTAACTGTGAAAAATTTCAGTATATAAGCATTGATTTAAATTTCTTATATATTATGATATAGTAATTGTGAAAAAGTGTAAACTTTGGAGTATAAAATGATATTTTTCAATTTTATTTCAATCCGTATTAATTAATTATTCTTTATCAATTGAAGATAAATTTGCAGATTAATAAAAACCTAAGAGTACTAATTAAAGACTCTTGTGAGAAAAATGATTTTTTAAGTAAAAAAACCTATAAGGGCGGAGAGAAGGAAGAGGCGTGATTATCTAAAAGGAGAAAGAAAACAAAATTGACAAATTGTAGAATAGGAAAAACTTAGAAATGTGGTTTAATAAAGTCCTAAGATAAATGGAAAATTAAAAAGGGTTTTGTCAAGATGAGGAAAAAAGAATAATTGAAGAAAAAATATTGTGGAAATTAAAAGTTAAAGAAAAACATAAAAAAAATAGACTTTGCCAAAAATCACTAGTTGAAATTGGTTACTGAAATCAGCATTTTTCAATTAAAAACCGCCAAGGCTTTTGGGGGAGGCCAGGTGTAATTGAGTTGCCAAGGAATATGAATTGATAATAATTTTAAGAGGTTAATTTATGTATTTCTATATGCAATTGATTTCATATTTCTTAGACTCATGCATCATCTCTAATGCCATTTTTCAACCATTTTAAATACTTAATTGTCAGACTTTAATCAACAATGTCTAAATATAGACATTTGGATTAATAGCTTTGACTTTTGAGAGATTTCATGCATCAGCATTTTTAAAATAAATTTAATTTTACCACACGTGAATTGTAATTGTAATTATGACTATAAATAGAGCTGGCACATACTTATATTCCTCGTAAGTTAATAATGTAATTATTGTAATAACAACGTTATTTCTCTTTCAAAACAAAAGACAAAGCCTACTTTATCATCATCTTTTTCAATAAAACTATTAATAAAACCAAAGAACTATTAATAAAACCAAAGCTATGTTTTGGGTAAGATCTCATTTTAAAAAGTAACAAACATACTAAATCAACTCTCGTTTTATCTAATTTAATCTACAATAAAATGCATCATTTTTAGCTACTCGTACATATATACGTGGATGACAATTCGAATTAAAAATCATAGTTATTCTATCAATATACATTATTGATTTTTATATAGACGAAATAAAAAGTAATATTGTAATATATAAAAAAATATTACCATAAAATAAATATTATTATAATTATAAATAACTATTATAGTAAAAAAATATTATTCCGTGTAAAAATTCATCCAGTTAATTATTTTAATCAATATCTATAAAACAAACTCATTTTCAATTATTAGAATTTAAATCATTTTTATTTAAACTCATCCCTATATACACATATCAATATATCATAATGGTACGTTGCATACCTATGTGAGCATAGGCTGCATAGCTCATGTTCAGTCTATGTTAGTACTATAATTTTATTGTTTTAAATATTTATTTTGATTTTAATACTTTATAAATTATTATTGAGATTATTAATTTTATAAATTCATAAAAGTCAAAGTTCCATTTGTTCATATATACTCCCGCCCCTTAACTTCAAATAATTTATGGAAAGAACAAATCAAACTTTAATTTTTATGCAAATTATAAAATTAATGATTTCGATAACAATTTTTATGAAGTATTAGAATAAAAATAAATGTATAAAACAAAACAAAAATGATGTTAACGATAGGTAAATGTGAGCGATGCTCAAATAACATGCTTACAAAAGATACGTAGCACAACATTTCTCTCTCGTATATATATTCTCATCATCACTGCATAAATTATTCCTATCCCAAGATAAGGTTAGCACTCATGATTTTAGAAAGCAAGATGTATTTGGAAAAGTATTTCCTTCAAATTTGGAAATTTTTGTGTGTGAGAGGGAAGGATGGTTGGCCAGCAAAGAAGAAAAATTGGATGGCCAAAATTGGGCAAGGGCAGAATTGCACAACCAAAAAAATAAGAAAAGACTGCCAACTTTTAAATTCACATGCAAGAGCAAAGACAATGGCTTATGATCATTTTTTCCCTTTATTTTTTTTATGTCCCTATTTATCGAGACAAATATTATTAAATTTCAGTAAGAAAAGATAGGAGGGAATCTTCTAATTTAGTATATATAGCAAAAGTAATTCAATTCAGTTTTTCTTAATTTTTTTGGGTCAAAATTTATTTATGGGCAGTGTAATTTCACCTTTAGAGGCCAACTTTGTGCAAATACCAGAAATTTAACTCTTGGGTTGATTAGATAATTATGGACGCTACATTTAAAGAAATTTTAAACAAATCCTCCAATAAACATAGGAATATATACGTATGTAACCGATGATTATATAAAAAACTTTTTTTAAAAAAAAATTAATTAGAATCCAACATGAATAATACGTGTATTATTTATTTAATAAGTTACATAATTTTTTTTTTTCGCTATTTAACGGAACCTGTCAATTATATTCTTTGAGAAATTCATGTTTTTCTCGATTCTTCCCTGCCAACCTCCCACTATTTGGTGGGTTATATTTTTGTACTAAAAAATATAAGGAATTTGAACTTTTATTTTTTGTTTAATATTATTTGTTTGTTTGAGGAGATGATCTTTTCATGTGAGAAGGCATGGGATGGGATTGATCTTTTTGAATCCAATTGCACTTTTTTGATGAAATTTCACATGGACCTAACCTTCTTCACATATACATATCCCAATCATGTGAGGTTGATGCTTTTTTTACCTTCTGGCTTCTTCACTTAAAAAAAAAGTATAACAAGGAAATTAGTTATTAATCGAAGACAATAATCCCAAAATTCAATATCCTTGGGTAGGATGATCAAGTACTTGTGCAATTACGAAGTCTAATTTTTGAAATTTAAATTATTGTGTATCTATTCGTTAGTTTATTGAGTTTAACTGTGTCTCACTATCAATTTTACAATTTTGATAATATTTTTTATAAAATAAATACTCCATAATTAACCACAATAAATATTTATTACGTAAAAAATGAAGCTTAAAAAATTTAGATATCCTAGTTATGGAATATTCAACCACGGAGAAATTAATTATTAACTAAAAATATAGAAAATTATAAACCATAATTAAACCATCTACTAGAAATTGAAATTGAAGCACAAAACTATAAATATTTGAAATTGGTACAGATGGGACACCAAAAAGTGGAATAAAAATAATCTCGAGTTTAAAGGAAGAGAATTATAGGCTTTATAGCATGATTTTGAATTTTAGGTAGATTATGCCAATTGTATAAACGGTGATGATGTGAGTTATCATTATTCACTCATAATCTCATCTTTAAACAATTATTTTAACATTATTTTACACATCAATTGCTCGGAAAATAGATTTTAAAATAATTATCACACTCGAGGGTCATTAAAGCTATGAATATTTGGACTTTGAAAGTAATCAAGAAAGATAAGAAAATCTACTCCATTCCAATTGGAATGTGAATAGTTTGACTGCAATTCCCCATAGAAGAATCTCGATTGAAATTGAATTTGTGCAGCACTCAACTTCATAGCAGACATAAAATTTGACAAAATTGATAGAAAGTATCTAAAACAATCTTGAGTTTTGAAAAAAAGAAGATAAAAAAGGCATTTGATTTAAGAATTAAAGAGAGAGTCCAATTATTCGTAACTACTAAATAGAAAGCAAAATGACCCATTTTGAGAAAATGGAACTTACATGTACCAAATATTTTCTTCATCAAATAAGAAATTGAAAAAGTTATTTGGTTTTTTTTCCTTAAAAGAATGCAACATGAGAAGGTAGATATATTAGAGTAAGTTAGAGGTGACATTAATCTGCAAAATTAATCTAAGATCAAAATTAAAGACGTGGTCAACCCATCTTATTATATATCAAACACCAAATTGAACACAAATTTGTTTTTTTTTTTTTTTTTCAAGTGCATTATCTTCTAAAACAATGTATTTTATTTAATTATTTTTGATAGTGGATGTCTTCTTTCAAAGTACCTAAAACTCAAACTTTATGAAAATGGAATTATAAAAATAGCACTATTCATGGGACCAATTTTTATTTATTTATTTATTTTTTGGGGCGATACGTGTAAGATTTAGACGATGAAAGGTACAAATAATAATCGCAGAGAACCAAGAACCAAAAGAGTAGGCTTTATTGATAACTAGGTTGCATATGTGTGTGTGTGTGTGTTATTTTTTTAATAATTATTTTATTTTCGGTAGGAGCTAAATAATTTTTAAAAAAAAATAAAAATGGAAGGCTGTCTTAAAAGCATCGGTCCATTACCATAAGTAATTGGAGGCTGTCTGTCTCAGGGAATCGTGTTCTTCTAATCTTAATAAACTTTTGATGTCAATCATTTCCAATATTCCACCAAACTCAAATTAAAATAGTGAAAAGCTTTAAAGTCGAAATCTTGTGTTATTGTTATTCTTGAAATGTATGATCCGTCATCGATCACACGAAACATTAGTTAAGTAATTATAATGATTGTTACTTGATAAAAGAAAAATGATGTCCATGAGTCTCTATTTTATCATTTTCAAAGTTTTTCTCTTCAATTCCCACGAAGCTAAAAAGATTTTAAGTTCGAATCATATCAATTATATGCAAGTGAAGTTGTCCCTATAAATTTTTCTTAATACATTGTAGCTATTTCATGTTGGTAAACCTTGTAGCATACAATTTTGCTAGAGTAATTAATCTAAAAGGTTTAATAGTGTTTTATATCCTTAACTGTCAGTAAAATATCCCAAATTTTCATTTTCTCCTAAAAAGTCCCAAACTTTCAACTTTTTCCATAAAATATTTCAACAATATTTTAAACAATGGAGCTTTTCAAAATATTTCATCCGCGCGAGATAAGTTATCTTTCTGTCACCGAATTTTGTATAGCAGGACAATTTATGGAAAAAGTTGAAAGTTCGGGACTTTTTAGGAGAAAATGAAAGTTCGAGTCATAAAACACTATTAACCCAAATTTAAATTTGTGCTCCAATTCTCTATGTTGTTGGGAACACAGTTTCACCACCCTCAAATTTCACTGTACCCTGCATGTGGGAGCTTATTGATTTGTTTCTTTATGCCTTATTCAAACTCTAATTATCATGGTAGTATTGTTAGATAATGATTAAATTGAATTAGGTGGCATGAGGAATATATGCCAAGGATCATATTCTTTTCTAGCTAGTACGAATAAATGGAGCATTATTACATGAAATGCAATGCCACAACCATTCAACAGGCATTCCACTGTAGATTAGTATGCATCCTTTATTCACTAGAGTGACATGACCCAAGTGTAATTCACAAGCCACCAACCTATTCTCACTATCTCATATCCTCTCTATTAGTGCAAACTCATGTATGCTTGTTACTATCCATCCCATCTCAAATGCCACATTTGATTTGATTCCTTAACCCTTGCAAGAATCTAGAAACACAAAAACTTGCATAAGACTGTCATATATGACTAATAAAAAATCATACTCCAAGAACAATTTAGACCGAGCAATTTACAGACGAGAATAGACAAGTCTACTACTGATTTGGGAAAAACATAGATGTTTCTGGAGCCACCTTCACGAGTTGCAATTATGCTTTTAACTCGGAGGTTTTCCATACCGGACAGTGAGGGAAAGGACCATGAAGTCGGAAAATTAGAGAGGTTTTTACCGAGTCATTGGCTCAGGTTTCAGCCATTGCTTCAGGACCATTTGGGTCAGTTTGAGATTGACTAGATTGCCGAACAGAGTTGAATAGAATATCCTTGATGACCTAGCAAAGTGAAGTAGACAAAGTACTGATCAGTCCGATGTAAAGCTTGTTTGCACTAAGACGACATAGAAGATTGCAATTACCTGTGACATTAAACCATGAACCTGTTCCACAGTTATCTTTGTACTATCACGAGTAACCGTGTTAAATTGAGCTTCCTGCCAAAAAAAAAGAAGCAAATCCACTGTCAGCAATAAATGGAAGTAGATGACAAGGAGTTGGTTGCAGTAAAACAATTTTTGCTTTTTTGCTTCCTATATGATCAAGTAAAGCACATGCATGCATCATCTGAGATTATGAAGTAGAATAACCTTGTAAAGATTACAGAACTGAATCAGTATATATATGATTAAGCTAGAGCTGCAATAAGATCACATAATAAGGGTCAAAACCTTGACCCTTTGGATGCATCTTCTTCTTAGTTGACAACTATAGAATAACACATACTGACATAACAGTTTCCAATTTTCAGTTTATCATGTGAAAACTAGGACTGTTAGCGTGTTTTAATAGGTGAAAAGCAAACTACTTAAAACATTAAACATATATTCTGATACGGATAGTCAGATACTGAGATTATGCCTTTTCAAGACTGTTGATGTGTTACATAACAAACACTAAAATGGTTCTCTAATTTGTGTGTTTGAGGACTTCAAAGACACTAAATGACTATAAACAAATGAAAACTGATGACTTCATGGAGTTTGTGAAATATAAGGACTTCTGGTGCATATGCATAAGCTAATAGGGCAAGAAAACACAAACTCCTACTGAGACTGCGTATTTTCTATGAGAATTAGTAAAATATTGGATGGGACTTAGTCACTGACCTCTTTCTTCCTTTGAGGAGCTATAACCAAGTTCCCAAAGCCTGTATGAGCCATTTGATTTTCAGCTTTCTCAATTTTCTCAGCTGCATAAATCAAGATTGTGCCTTAGTACTATAACACAAAAGAATAACATCTACTATCTGAACCTGCTTGCTGGCTAGAAACTCAGATTCTTATGCCATTAACTGATGATGCCAAGAAATAATAACATTAGCATGATAGCAGTAATTACCTAAATCTGATATCTGACCAGCAAGAAAGTCTGCATTAACAAGCAAAGGTGAAGAAGAAAGCGTGTTCACCCAATACTTGTTCCACAACAGATCCAAGAGATGAGAATCAAGAGATGACTTGAAATATGTGATGTCTAATGAATAATACTGTACAATAAGAAGAAACAACTAAATTCAGAAAATTATATATATCATGTATATACAAATAGTCATATCTAAAACATAGGCACACAGATAAATATCCTAGGGGTAATCACCTGTTTACAGTGCACACCAAAGTCTTCAATTTTGTTCAAAGGGATGGTCTGATACTCAGAGACTTGCTCACCTGCAGGTTTGTAACCTTCGGGATATGTTCTAAAAGCACCAATCTCCACTTTTCCAGCAGAAATAGTCCTTGTTGGATCAATAACAACTGCTAGAAAGGGCTCCTGGTATTGCTGGTTTAGCATTTGTGTGGAAACATCTATACCAGAAAGCCAGCAGCCATAACCAGGATGGGAGTGGTACCACCCAACTACATTCTCTAATCGACCCGCCTTCATCAATAAATTCAAAGTTGGTAATACAATACCAGAGAATTAAAGCAAATATGATAATAAATTCTGAGCTAAAAATGTATATCACCAAGAAGATTTACAATAATAAGATGCTGGTGCTATGCTTTGCTTAGCTTTTGCGAAAACACCTACCCACAAGAGACAACAGCTAACAGACCTAATTCTTGATATGATCATATCCAAAATGGTTCTCCAAATACAAGATCAGACACTACGTTTCAGGAGAATACTGCTGCACTCCCAATGACTGAATAATTTTACTTCGAAACAGACAAGAAATCAAAAAAAGCTTGTAAAATAAACTCATATTTCATATACTCAACTTCTGCAACAATGGCAAAAAGATTGCGCCGATTGTCAACACAACTACTTCAAATTATACCCTCACACATAATTCCTCTCCGACTTCTCAAAGATAACAAAATAAATATAAACCTATATATCTCGCATCAGCACTGGCGCCCGATCACAAAATTTAAGAATATTCAAACATAAAAGTTTAAAATTACCCGTTGGTTAGTTTGCGAATAGTCGACCATGTACTCATAGGCATCGGCCTGCGCATTAACCCTAGTTTCTGTGCCCTCGACAGGGAGGGCAAAAGCGTCCATTACTATAATGGTGTCGCCGTCGGTCTTCCCCTGCATGAGTCCCATGATCTCAATGGTACCGCCGGAGCGAGCGTGCACCACCATCTTGAGCAGCGCGAGGGCGGATATCCTGACGCGCTTGAAGTAGTTGGGGTCGTTCGCCCAGGGCTTCTCCTGCTGGCACTTGACCTGCGCCGCCTCGTCGTAGAAGAAGATGGCGTCCGAAGTGGCGGAGGACGAGTCGCCGGCGGCGGTCGTCACGATGTTGTTCTCGAGCTCCCATGTCTGGCGCGCAATGGTGGCGGAAGGAAGGGGAAGGGGAGGAGGATCCATTGTTTTGGGTAGAGAGCTAAAACCCTCCGGCGCTGGGCAAAGGGGTTTATTACTCGAATTTCGACTCTTTAATTTCACCACAATTTTATTATTTAAATGGCCTCCATTCCTCTTTATAGTATTTTGGAAACATTATGAATACCTAAGGAATTATCTTAATTAAATTAGAAAACAATAAAAAATAAATACATAGAAACCAATATCTAAAATTTCAAATACGAAGATTAATATGATACGTAAATCCATTTTTTGATAAAATTGTGAAATACTATACTACATTAATTTTCTTTTTCGAGTACTTAAATGGAATAATTTAAATGTTGCCCAGGGGGTTAAGTTAACAAGATAAACAGATACCAGGTAGGTATTCCTTCAAATCGAACTCGATTTGTCAATATCTTGATAATAATATACATACATATATAATATTCCTCTCTTATATTTATATTTATCCCAAAAAAATAGTTTTAAGAAAAATGATTGATTGTATTTATAAATGAAGAATAATCCCATCTCCCGGTAGTGGATACGGAGCATATAGTGTTAATAGGCAAAAATGCTCTATTTCTTAAGTTGTTAATAGTATTGTAAGTAATTAATTTGTGAGATAGTGTTTGAAAATGAAATAAGATTATCTTTCGTGAACATTTAAAAAAAACTTACATAGAAAACCGAGGGAGTATAGTAGTATATGAGAGGTAATTATCAATAAAAAAATCATAAAGGAAAAAAGTCATCAACAGCGTATTTGGTCGCAAAGAACAGAAACAGACTGCTCATGTTAATATCAACTCTCTAATGACGTAATTGAGTTTCACACAGCAACAACTCTCAACGAAACAAAATTAATCCTATACCTTTCTTCCTATATACTGATCTACAACATATACAATGCACGACGTCGTCTACTTACCTCTTCCCCTGCTTCTTGTGTAGTATATACTTGCATTTCTTCCTTGTTGCTTCCCACCCGTGATGCCGTGCTGTCGCTCTTCGCATTGCACGCCCAAACTAGTCCGACAACCACTTGCCGCGATACTGGCTCCGGTCATGATCGGGACTTCCATATAAGCTTCGCTCAAAAGCACACAATTACCTTCGACAGTGTTGATGTTCTCCCTTGAAGTATACGCCATATGGTTTTCCATTTGATCGTCGTGCTCAGCCACGCCTGTCGAAATACTGCAAAACAGAATGGTGGTTTGTTTCGGTTTTGGGTACAAGAATGGGAGGAAGGCAAGGCAAGGATAGCCAATGACATCATTTTACCTGACTTGAGATGATGACGGACCATTTGCACTCTCTCTTCCGACAAATTTCGTCACCTTATTGAAGTGCAGATCTGTGAAAGAAAGATTCAATGAAGGTGGAACATTTAATTCGTATACACTGCCATGCAAGTTAAAGGTCATTACTAAAGGAGACAAAAATTCTCAGGGAAGGGTGAGGCAAAAGCCTAAAAATGCAACTGAGGCAAAACATGTGAGAACAACAAATAAAAACCAAGATTTAGTGATGCCAAAATGCCAATATTTGATGTGTAACGGCAGAACTAAGGACTGGAAATGACTCCTAAAAGAAACCCTGTGACGAAAACATCGTGCTGTAGCTATGCTGCATCTAAGCAGTTAACTACAAGGATATGGACATCTCAATGCCAGTAACTTATCCATTTCTTTAGCCAACACTAGTGTTCATCCTTTTTTCCTTTCTCGCGCTGTAATTTACTGAGCTTCTCAGTCTTTTTAGTTCACGTTCCAGCTTTAAAGTTTCCCCTCTTTCTTCATTGTTGTTCTCCTTGCCACTCTGCTCATGCCATCGTCGAACATCTGGCAACCAATAAAAAGCTGCTCTTGGAAATAATAAGGGCTCCCGTACAGCAGTAGACTCAAACCACTAGATAGGAATGAATAAATAAATAATGCTGGGTGGATTAAATGGCATCATAACTAGTAAGACAAATACAAGTTGAATTTCATGGTCACCAAGAGAAGCAGGGGCAAGGATAAAACCTAGTATAGTACTCACAATATAGCACAAATATACTAACCAACGAGATAGAACAGATCAGGACGGCCAAATTACCAGAATGTTGCTCTTCAGCATGGTTGGGACTTGACGGGGGAATGAACTTAGACGCAGAATATTCAACATCTGCCTGAACAGCTTCTGGAACCTTGGGAGACAATTTGACGTGTTCTCAGATGTTACAAGAGTGCCAGCAGACAATGCCCCATGCGAAGATGTATAGTTCCGCAAACTTTAAAGATGTATCAACAACTTACTGCAACCACCATAAAGGGGAAAAGGAACACATTCCCGAATCAAGTACCTCATTGTTTCCAGAATCAGAAATATGTGGCTTGGATGACAGTGCTTCACTTTCCGTACTGCCTTGCCTTGACTTTAGAGCTAAAAGAGCCAAAAAAAAATAATATAATTCAGTGTTTTCTATATATACACATGGTAGACCTACTCACTGCCTGAACAAAGCAATAAATGATTTTTCTCTTGTGTACCACTAATTTCATGTGGCAACCTGACACCTATAATATAGAACAACCAACCTGCTAGAGAGCTAACTGCATCTACCAATGCATCTATCCGCTCATGTAACATTAAAGAATGTGGCTCAATCGTTCTCTCTCCCACAGCAAACACTTCTTCACCGGCTCCTGCAGACCCTCGTGCAACTTCAAAGTGTGATGGATCAGTTTTAGTTGATGGACTGCAGACCATATCTTCTGCTGCCCTTGAGCGCACTCTCCGTAGTTCTTCCTGAATATTCCATGATCCAGAAGCAAAAGACCTCTGATTCTACATGCTCCGATTAGACAACCAACAGAATGATGGTGAACAGCAATGAGTGGCAAAAGTCGCAAAACACACACACACACACAAAAAGGCTTGCAAAAGTACAAAAGAGTAATGGTGATATAAGTCTTAATTGCGGGCCCAGAAGAGGTCACTTTGCATGAGTAACAAGAGACAATAAAAAATGAACCTCTAAAGAAGACTCAAAATAATGGCCAGCTGAATGTAAAGTTCCTTCCCGAAAAAGCTTCATTGACACTGTTGAGGGGGTATTCAACTCAATACTTCTCCTAGAAGACATCCAAGGAGACCTGGTTTTCATGTAGGATATGGCCAAATCCACTGGAGAACCTCCTCCATTTTCCACCTTGGTTTGGTAAAATTGAAAGAAATCAGAACTTATGTTCATGACAAGATGCATTGTGAATCTTGAAAGATTGTAAAACTTAAGAGGAAGTAAAAACGACGTAATCTCATTTGAGTACACAACAGGCAGCTACAATTGACTAGATAAAAACAAAAACAAAACCATTGATGTAAAATGGGTCAGACGCGATTATTCTCCATTCTATATTAACAACAAAGAAACAATAAGAAGGAGAAGAATCACCAACATGTTCAAGCGTTGTTGAATTAAGGTTAGAGGAACCCTGTGCCAACTCTGTCGCTGAACTCAGCCATGCTTTTTTCTCTTGAATCCATCTTTTAGCTTCCTGAACAGCTTTATCAAGAATATCAGCATTTTCTGTCCATAAATATGAGAATTGGATTAATGAATGGCAAAACCACAAATGAAGAGTTTCTAGACTTTTTAGAAAGCAATACCATGATCGAGTTTGTTCCCTGGAGAGCCGACACCAGAACTTTTCTCCCCTGCTTCGGTTGACCAGTCTATAACCCGTGAATTAAGAACTTTTATCAACCTGTCACGCTCTTCACTAAAAAAATTCAAAATGAAAGGATAAGTTTTTATAAGATGAAAACAGCGATGCTGGAAAAGATCAACATTATCAGTGTATAAGTTATCTATCCACGGGTAACATTTTTCTCTTGAATGCAAAACTGAACAATAGCAACAGTCAGAAGGTCCATACACTGCATTTAAGATTCTTGTATCTATTCGTCATGTTCAGACAGTATAACAGAGAAGCATTTGATCAAACATATCAGAATCGAGACTATTATATATGTGACCACATTAGCACAAAAACATGATAATAGCAAAAGTTGAAGTTTTGAGGAGTGATGCACATTATCTGATTGGATTTTTCCCCAACTTGGAAGCTTCAGATTGTGTTTTGAAAAAAATTCATTGCGGTCAACTGGTGAAGATCAAGCAATTTTACTTTTTTTTTTCTTTTGTTTGGAGCAAAATCAAGCAATTGAACTTTAACCAAATAGCAAAGGTTTAACAAATCTGCCACTGCATTGACTATTTTGGTTTCTTCTGTGTGTTAGTCGAAGACTGTCAATTCTAAATGGTTATAAAATAACTTCTGAAAACTTAAAAAAGAAAAAAAGAAAAAAAAGAAAAGAAAAAGAAAAAAGAAAAGAGGAAAAAAAAAAAAAGGTAACAAGACTGAATCTTAGCCATCTCGCCAAGTTCAGCTGGAGTGGTCATTTAGGCTGAGATACTGGCCAAAATGAAATCAAGGTTACTTTGTTCCTTACTCTGTAATGGAATGAAATGTTCCAGTCGGAATGGAGCTGAATTGACAACCAACATAGCAGAGTGACAATAATAAAGGCAATTGCAGCTACAAGTTTAGAGAGTGCTGGTTTCACATACATGAGAAGTCAATAAATGGCATACACTTAAGAGCAGGAACCAGCAAGCACATGGGTTCAATTTAGCAACCACAATTTCAGAGGATAATAACCAGAACTTATATGTAGCATGGTTACCTTGAAAAGGTTTCCTTCATTATAAGCTGCTCAATCATCTTTTTGGTTTCACTCGTCCACACACTCATTTGAGACTCTTGTCTGTGTGTCATCATCTCTGAAGAAGTTGCATTTTTCTAGCATAATATGAACAAACAGTCGGAACATTTGATTCCCAAGAAAGCATCCATTAGAAACCAATTACTCAGAAATTGCTGTTTTCTAAATAAAGTGGCAAAATAGATTAATACTGTCAGGTTCCCTTCCCACCGTAGGTGTACAAAGTGTTACATGTGAAAGTGCTCCACAACTTTCATCACATTCATAATAGACACCAATTTCCTATCATTAGGTAATGATTAATTCAGACACAAAACACAGATTACAGATCAACTAATATGGCATTCTGAAACACCTCCAAACAAGCTAAGCCACCGTATTTTGGGACCAAAAATGAATTGATCAAATGCAAAACCATAGAAAGTGTACATGAATTAGTTTTTGTAGAATTTTCTTTTTACTGGGGAAAGGATTTTGAATGGAACCAAGATTCTTCTAATTGTCTTAAGAATGAACTGATCAATACATACACAAAGAAATGGGTGTCATCCTCTAACAAGAATCAATGCTTCCCATAGGCATAGCTCGTCCACAAAAGAAAATTAGAATTTTGAAATTTTGACTTTTTTTAAGGGAAACTAAGTCATAAAAAAAAGTCAGCTATTACCACTAGGCTGATTTGACATCATTGAGATCTAATGATTGTGCATAAAAATAAGCAACTTACATTGTTTAATGTGTTTTCTTGATTACATGGGATCTCAGGAAAATTATCATTGACTGTATCATCTTCTGTCCACACAAAGGAAAAAAGAAGAAGAAGGTGAAATAACAAACACAAGAATAGGATATGGTGAGGGGATAGAAAGAAAATTACATGCATACATGTCAGTTAAAATGGAGACATATAAAATACAGTTCAGGAATTGACTATGCATGTATCTTTTAAAGACATTATGACGCATATCGATGGAATCGGTATCTTATATTTTCTTTAATATAGTTATTAAGGGCTAATATGTTTAAGGTCATAATAAATGGATGGACAGGGCTTTTGTTTCAGGAGTCGTATTGTTTCGTTACTTAATAATAGGGGTGGAGTTATTTAGGATAATTAAGTAAAGCTATGGTCGGTTGAGTCGACAGGTTTATCTGATTGGGCAGGAAGATTGAAATCTTCTTTCAGTCTTCCTGATTGGTACTTGGCATTTCGGCAGGCTTCGACCTGAATTTGGGCAAATTGCTGGGTAAGCTGCCTGATTGTTATTTCATTTTCTTCCAGCTTGTCCAGTTCAATTTATTTCCATTTGCTTTTATAAATTTCACTCTTGATCTGGCCCTTGACTCTATCACATTATATTAGAAAAAAGCATTTTACCACCTCAAAAAAAAAAAGAAAAAAGCATTTTACAATGATCATACGTCTTTGAAGAATCAGAGATCTCCAAATTGGACTTTCAAACTTCGTGTCATTTCAGAAAAATACACTTCATTTCTACATTTATCAACAAAAGTATATAACAAGTTTCTTCGAAGCTCAGACATATAGTTCTAGAACAGTATCCTTTGAGTCTGCCACTAATACACAATCATCAGTCATCACACACACATAAGACACATAATACCACACTGCACCACTCACACATGAGTGATAATTTTCTGATGGATTATTAAAACCTTCTGTACCAATCAAAATCATTTCGATTTTGCGACTTCCATCTCCTAACAATATCTGCATACTGAAATCTTAGAAGTGAATCATCGATATTATCATAGCTTTTCAAAATAGGAGCAAAATAAAGTACAGCTCTAGAAATATGACTATCCTAGAAGCATATATAATTCACCAAACGACATCCTCATTTAACATGTTTATTACTAGTATTTATGGTTTTTTTTCCCTGTAGCTTCTTCACAGTAGCGTTCTGTTACCGAGTCTATCCTTCCAAAGAGAAAGATCAGAAAACAAATAAAATGAATGAATAAAGAAGACATCTCAGAGGAGTAAGATGATTGAAGTAGAAGTCTAGTTTGATCTTCTTCTTCACATAAATTGCACCCTTTCTCCACATCTAATTTGCTATTTCTGCAGTTCTACATGTGGAGTCCATCTCCGTTTAAGTCTAAGAAAATACTATTTCGATCAAACAAGGTAGGTTCAAACAACGGCGAATGCACTCTTTACTCGACATTCTAATCCAGCTGCCGACTCAAATCCTACATCTATGGCTTGATCACTTGATTCAACTCACATGCATTTCGCACATTGAGCAATAAAACTTACAGAAATGCACAACGATATGAAACAATGGCGCTCATAGCAATCATAAAATGGAACGTAAAACAACAATAACGTAAAAACTGTAGTGAAAACAAAATAAGAAGAAATTGAACGCAGATGAAGGAGCACCTGAAGCGTAATCCTCGTCTTCAGAAGAAGAGGATCCGGACTCGGAGAAGATGGAGCATAAGATTTTCCCGGCGCCGGAAGCAATGGCGCGGGCGGAGGGAACAACGACGCCGGAGAACCAGTTAGGGCTTTTCGGCAGCGGCAGGCGGTGGAGGACGATCGTAGGGGGTGGCGGCGATCCGCTTCTTCCGGCGGTTCGCGACAATCTTGCCGCCGGCGCCGGATCGAGTATTTACCATTAGTTAATTCTAGTATTTACTAACAATTAATGCATTTTTAATTACACTATAGATTATGATCTATATAACTTCTACTATTTCATAGACTTGTCCTTTAATTATGTTATTCTTTTTTTTATCCCCAAAAACGCGGTAAAATAAAAACCACTGTATTTGACCTCAAAAAGAAATGCATGGTGAAATGACGAGATTGCCCTCCACCTACCCTCAAAATTCAACAGCGTTTATAAACAGACGCCCATCTCAAGTTTACTTTTCCATTCCCAGACACTGTATTTTCAGGAGCTTTAATTGACCAGGTTTCTCTCTCCTCTCTCTCTCTCTCTCTCTCTCTCTCTCCTCTCTCTCTCGCTCTACTACTTACTTGCACAAGTACAATCGGTCAAGCACGCCGATGTTTCTTGAATTCTTTTGTGCCGTATGTTTAGTGGGATGGTTGACTATTGGGTAAAAGTGAATTGGATCGTTTGATTCTTGCGCGGGTACTTATCGTTTCGATGTGAAATTGTTGAAATTATTTTGCCAATTGGTGTGCTGCTGCTTTGAACTGTGTATGGAACTTTGCGAGGGAAAGATTATTCTGGGGTATTGAGCTTCTTTTCTTTCCCCCCTTGTTTGTTTTCTTGAGATGAATCACTGCGAAGCCAGCTATCTTTAGACTGTATGATTCCTTGTTTTGTCTGAAGAAGGTAAGGAATAATTTTGAGGTGAACTCATGCTTTGATGTTGTAGTTAAGCGAGTAGCTGATATTCTCGTTCCCCTTGTTCAATGGAAAAATAGAAAATATGGAGTATTTTATATATATGGATATACGTATATAATTTTGGTTTGATGAGCTTTTTATAGAATACACCCTCCTTTCTGATTCCAAGATGAAGGGGGATTTCTTCTCTTTTCTTGGAAATGTAAAGCTTGAAACAATTGTAGTGAGTTTTCAAATTTCTTCGATCATTTTTAATTGAATACGTTTCGTGAGTGCTTGTTGGAGGCTGAGGTACTCTCAAGTTTGCTTTTGTTTTAGTTCGATTAGATGTTTTGTGTTTCATGGATGTTCGTCTTGTACAGCATTTTGTTCATATTGTGTGCATTATTCTTCAAAAGCTTTCATATCTTCATGGATGCTGGTCCGAGTTTGTGTGTGGTTGTTTGCATGTGACAATATTGGAGCTACTGTTAAGCAGGTGCAAAAGTAGACCAAATTGAATATATTAAGGCAGAAGATAAATGTTTTTCCTGTAAGAGTAGACTGGCCATCAATGTGCGATGACTAAAGATTAAAAAGTTTTACCTACATCTGCTGATGCCATCAAGACATCTACACATGTTCCAATCACCCGATGTGTGTTATATAACTCCTACCCTCATATTTTTTGTGATACAACTTTCATTGCTTGTCTATGTTTTAACCTTGTAATGAAGAGTTTTGGACTTGAAGCATCATGTTTACGGGAACTTAATTTTTCGGTCTCCAGAACTCATGGTGGAAGAGAGTTCTACACTTATGATGGAGGAGATTCAGTTGTATACCAACTGGGATGATGTCATGTGTCCCATATGCTTGGACTTCCCTCACAATGCTGTTCTTCTCCAGTGTGCATCATATGAAAAAGGATGTCGTTCCTTTGTATGTGACACGGATCATTTGCATTCCAATTGTCTCTACCGCTTTAAACAAGCAAACGGGATGTCACCGGAAGGCAAATCTCCAAGTACTGCTGAAAATATACAGTGTGTGGGTTCAGGATCTGACAGCAAACCAGCTTGCCCCTTGTGCAGAGGAGAAGTTACTGGATGGGTAGTGGTCAATAAGGCTCGTATGTATCTGGATGAGAAGAAACGCTGTTGTGAGGAGGAAAAATGTCGATTTACAGGTACTTATTCTGAGCTCCAAAAGCATGCTCAGGTGGAACATCCTCATGCTTGCCCTTCGAAAATAGATCCTGCACGCCAGCTTGATTGGGACAATTTCCAGCAGTCCGCTGAGATCATAGATGTATTAAGTACTATCCATTCAGAAGTTCCACGTGGAGTGGTTCTCGGCGATTATGTTATTGAGTATGGAGATGATAACTCTGGAGATGATTACGATGACTTCCCCGGGGATGAGGGAAACTGGTGGACATCTTGTATTCTGTATCAAGTTTTTGAAAATTTTAGGACATCTAGAAACCGAAGAAGATCAAGAGTCAGCGATTCCAGAAGAGGAAACCGCCGTTTGAGTTTTGATACTTCAAACTCTGATGAGGGTTCTGTGTCTTCTGCGGAATATGCAGATTACAGAGCTGATGAGACTGATGATGAATATGTCAGTGCAAGGGCATTATCCAGACGAAGAGTTGCGGAACAGAGGTGAGCATTAACATTCTATTATTCTATATTGTTCCTTTATAGTGTAAGGTTGGTTATTCTTGCCTTCTTGGTGTTCTTCCAAAGTATTGATTTGCCACCTTCCAAAAACGAAAGAAAGATAAAACTTGTAAGACTTTATTACCACATTAATTGTTGGTTTATAAGGTAACATGCTGTGTGTTTCTTGATAAATCAAACTTGGTATTGCCGTATATATTCACTATTGATTTTTTCATTCCATGTTGGCTGTTATCCTTAATCTGCGATTGGATTATTAAATTAATCAGTTTGGATTAACTATTTTCTATTTATGATCCTTCATGTGAAAGAGTTTTACTTAGCTTCACATCTTTATATGATTTCAATACCTAAAATTATAGTCATCCAAATAAAATGATTTATGAACTAAATTTGTCATTGATTGAACGATGTGTATGACACTATACAAATATTTGATTATCAAGAGTGTGTGTCTTTACCTGGAAATGAGACATGTCTAATAATGATTTAAGTTTTTAGCAACTAATGTCTAATTCGTGATCGTTGGTGGCAATGAGTAGCTTGTAAGTTTCTCTCTTTTCTGCACATTCACCGCATCTTTTGTCCTCACAGCTCTCGAAGGCGTCGTTCCCGCTTCTTTGACAACTAGGGTAAGCATTTACCCGGAACACTCGTACCTCATTCTCTCGCTAATTGCAATTTACCATTTGATGAACCCGAGTTGTATCTCTTTAGTAGGCATCATATTTTCAACTTCTTGATCTGATTAAATCTTTGCAACAACGTACAACTACCCTTGTTCTGTAGTTCATGTTACTCCGTTTATACATTATACACACTCTTGGTAATCCCTTGCAGTAATTGTGCAACAGAATAGAGTTCATCATAGGGTGTGGAATGGAAAAGTGAAAAAGCTTGCAGATCTCGGTCGGGGCAGTAGGCGAACAGCGGATGCCAAAGTCATATTTGCAGGGTTGATGATGTAAAATTCTCAGGTTGGCACAATCAATTTATCAAGATTGATGTTCCTCTTAGGTCACCTTGTTTCTTATACTTGGATTGCAGGAGTGTTTGGTTTTAGAAATTAGAACTTTAACGTGCTCCGCTCTCTAATAATTGTTTAATTCTACCCCTTGTTAATATTTCTGGGCAGACTTCCTTAGCTTCTTAGATAACTATCATGTCTTGAAATCAACTACTGCTAGAATTTGTCTGTCAATTGGAACAATGTTTATAAATGTATCATTTCATTCCATTGTCTGAGTGTCTTTGTTGATTTATGGGTAATATTTGTTGTGCTTCAATAGTGGTGTTTGTGTCCTAATTTGCTAAGCAGTTGAGTGCAAGGAATAAGAATCAAAGATACTTGGATAATCAGTGGAGTGTTGGGATGAAAAAGTTGTGTGTTAGAAATATAATTCTTTAATTTATGAAGGCGATATCAATATGGCAACAAAAGGAATATGTTTGATTTTCCGCTTTAGTATAATAATGATTATATTCTATTATTACAGGTGGGGCTGATACTCCGATGTCCCTTTCGGCTTATTTGACATTTCCTATTTAAATACTACTCCCTCCGTCCCGCGAAGCGTGACCCACTTTTCTTTTTGGGTTGTCCCACGAAGCTTGACCTGTTTCTAAAAATAGCAAAAAAATTACCCTTTATTCACCTTTTCACTTTTCCACCTACCACACTTAACACACAAAATATCAATTTCTTAATTCCCGTGCCGAAAAGAAATGGGTCATACTTCATGGGACGGAGGGAGTACTAATCTCGAATCAATTTTTGGATTTGTTTAATTCACAACGTGATTGAGCTTTGGCCTGGTCAAATTCGGAAAAATATTTTTGATCTTGTATATCAATTTTATTATTGTAGTCACACGATGATGACGTCATAAATTGGTGAATTATGCTAATCAAAATGTAAATATATATTTTACAAAAAACGTAAGATAATATAATACTACGTGGACTAGTTGCATTATGCCACATCACGTTTTTGACGCTGAAAACTTGACTGGTATTTCTTTTTCAAGATTAACTTAAATAGATAAAAATAGTGATATAAACTAATTCATTATTATTATTTATTATGAGATTGAAACTTTAAAATATTTTAAAATTCTTTATAGTTTTCATATTTTGAAATAACTTTATTTGATTTGTACTATCCCGTTAAAAGAGTAGAATTAAAGAAATCATAATAATGAAAATAAATATACTCAAATCATAGTATGTATTATGGATCGTAAAAAGTAAATGCCCTTAAGGTGAAAGGGATATGGAAAACTCAATATTTCAACAAGCCAAAACAGAAATAAGATTCCAGTCACAATTGAGCCGTATACCGCACAACCAAAAACATACAATATTTTAGTATCTTTAATACTGCAAAAAAATTACTGGATCTAAAAATTTTCAGATATGTCTGTTAACATCATGTGAACTCCTCTCTCCCCCATCCACTTCTTCCATGGAGGATAACAAGGGGGGGAAATGTAGCCATATGAAACACTGCTGTAACGATAGCAGGTGGGCGCAAGGACTAATACGTGCAGTTCTTGGGGAGGTTGCGAATGACATTACTCTTCATACCCATTTTAGAGCGCATCGCCTCAACACCAGACGAGTTCATCGCCTTCATTACTTTCATCCGGACTACGTGCTCTCTTGACTGCACAGTTGCAAGGCCCATGCTCTTGTACCTGCAATTCCACATCAACATGCTCAGCAAATTCAAGTCTGCATCTCTTTTTCTTTTACATCTCAAAATCCCCACTCCCATGCCTCACCCACCAAGACCAATACGCAGGTAAGAGAGGTGATGACAGTAGTGGTGACTGGTGAGCGATACTACAACCTTTTATTAAAAAAAACTATACATGGAGTAGAAAGGGCTCAATGGACATACCTAGCAGCTAATGCAGCGGTGATCTCACTGTGTAAGGCTGTGGGACGATGTTTCTGGCGATAGTATTTCAAATAGTCCCTAGATCCAAGCATTTTCGTCGTTGTTGCACCGTTATTGCGCCTGGTGATGACAAGCTCAGAACCACCACTACCAAGTGCAACAGCATTCTCCATGTCACCAACGGCAACCAGTTGGTTTCCATCCGTGCCATCATAACTTTAAAACCAGAAACAAGAAGTTAGAAAAGTGATCAGAATGAACTAGAAGTGTAGAGTAACAACCAGTCAGAAGTGTCAAAACTACTACGCAGAAACATATACCTGCTGCTGTAATCATAAAAATCTTCAAGCTCTGCTTCCTCGTCTTCACTTCCATCGCCATAGTGCACTTTGCAGTGATTTTTTGCCTCCATATGCTTCCGAACTGCCTCCAAACTACTGAAAGGGTGACATCTCTCATTGCAGTACAAACACAGGAAATCTCGTTTAACCTGAGGACGTAATTAAAAGTCAATTGGAAGTCACAATATACAAAAAATAGTAGATAACCCTAGGAGACGAGATATTATTAATGATGTCGAGAAACATCATTGATAAGACAACACAATCATTACCTTGAGGCCCAGATATGTGAGAAGACCTTTAGGATCCTTCAGATACTCGATATCTGGAATGAAGAACCCATGCTTCTTGTGCATGTGTACCATACAGCTCTCTAATGTATCATGCTCCAGATCACACATAAAGCAACAAGACGGGTCCAAAACTTCAAAATCATCACCATCCTCATCTTCATCCATATCATCATTAGAAGTACCCTCGTTAACTTGTAATTGTTTCAAAGAGTCACTGGCTTCACCAAGTAAATCTTCATTAGGATCAACCTCTTCCCAGTCACTCTCCTCACTTTCTTCATCTTCCTCCATCACATGATGCAGAGGTTCCTTCGGCGCACGGCGTGTAAGAGGTTTGATAATCGTACTCCCTTCATCTATGTTGCCTGTTGCTTCAGAAGCCCTTATTAAGTGACTTTTAGACTTCAGGTGTTGTTCATGGGCTTTCAAACTTCTATACCCCTTGCCACAAAGGCCACAACTGTAAAGCATGGGAGTCTCATTCAGCTTCTTTTTCTCATCAGCAAGTGCAGATTGTCTAGCTTGGAAGAGTGTTTCAGTCACTCCTGGTACACCAGCAACCTTCACAACGATAAACAACACCAAGGCAATTACATATAGGTAAATCAAGCAGCAGGGTACGATCAAAGTGGGCAGGACAAAGGAGCCTAAATAAATTCAGAACACAACCACTTCATTTCTTCAAAAGGAAATTGAATACCAGACAACTTCAATATAGCAAAATACAACATGCAGTGTTTCTCAAGTCCAACATTATAGTAAGGCACGTGATAAATGAGCTTAATCAGCTTCAAAGCAAAGGAAAACTCCCATACCGAATGAGGATTTCAAATACGAGGAAAATAACTTCATGAATCAACACGTAGCGATAAATTATTTGCCAATCCTTTCTATCAGTAGAAAACTCCCCCTATGATTGTACACAATCCTATCAAAGCTCATAGTCACTTTCGCAATACCGATTCCACCCAAATAAAAAAACTGTTCCTCAAAATACACTAACATACTACAATTAATCCCTACTCCTATAATTGGAACTTCTTATCATAATTAAGAAAAACATTTCGATAACCAAAAAACAATTATTGAATCATACGAAACCTTGCGTTTGAGATTGTAGCGGTGCCACTCGGATTTGTAATGGAGCTTTTGTTCAACATCATCTGCGAATTCTTTGTTGCAAGCGTTGCACGTTAATCCCGGCATCTCCTTCCTCTCCTCTTTTCCCCTTTTCTGTGATTATAATTGCTGTGATATAATCAAATTGAGGTTATTTTTTGAGTGAAGGGTTTCTTCAGCAGCCGCTTTTAAATTTCTTTGCAGATCTGTATTTATAGTGGAAAATCTACGGTGTCGTATGCGCTTGCGATAGGCGTTCTGAGACGAAGTGCCGTCGTTTTGGTCATTTCTGTAATTTACTTCTTCTGTTTTGAATTTCTAATTTTAGGCAATTTGAAGGTCGGTGGAGTGTGGACTATTCTTTTTTTTTTTCCTTTTCTTTTCTTTCTTTTTTCTGGCCGACTACTTCTAAAATATTTTAGTTATTTTTAATGATATATATATGTATATACATATATATTGAATTATTTATGACCAATTATAGACCAAAACAAAAAGGTTCTAATTAGAGGTATGAGCTATATCCAATTTTTTTTTTTAGTATTAAAAAGGTGGGGTGAACTGAAAACTCTTTGTTATCCTTCTTACTATAGTGACTTTAAATTTGAATATTATCCATCTTATCTACTTAACATGTGTGAAAATTTTCGACTTGCTAAAACACTCCAATAACATTAAATGGTTAGACAAAATATTTTTTTTACTCCAATAATCCACAACATTTTGAAAATTGATTAGATGTATTCCTCTATCTTCATGTTTTTAGCATCTTCAAGCGTGGATATGGTGACGTAGGATCAGATGATAACGTTATCATCGGAAATATTTGCAGCAACAAGAAAAACATAGATATTGAGCTATCTTTAAATATATTAATTTGTGCAAATAAGATAAATTTTGTTGATACTGCATATCAATAGTAATGATGATGACGATATATGTATGGGATCATTCATAAACATTGATGTTACATAACTATATAGTAATTATGGTTTATTTTTTAATATAATGTGTCGTGTAGATACCTTATAACAACCCAAAGACGTAGATAATCACAAGAGAGGAATTCAGAAATCGCAGAACTTTCACATTCAGATCTCACAGTAGACACTGGAGCGTGAATATCTTCACCAACTGAGGTAAAATTTACATGAAAGAAACCAAAACAGCCACAATAAGAAAAAATTTCAAGAAATTGCACTTGATATGTATTCACAACGATGAATATGTGGCGCCAAGCCAGCTTGGCTTCCTTCGTCTCTGTATAAACGAGACACTTTCACAACGACGAAGATGATTGTGATGGCGCTGCAGAGGCTTTGCAGATGGGACACCAGTTCTTCACCTGCAACCACTGGTTTATGCATACTGCATGATATCCATGCTGGCATTTGACCAAGCTCCCAATCTCGTCTCCGCTTGCATATTCTTCCTATGAAAGATGCATAACTTCATCACTCTCTTGAACCACAGGCTTCAATTAAATCACCAAGATATGATATGATATGATATGAAATAACGTGGTCTCATATCCAAGCAGAGAAAAGAACACTAAGCAATTAATCTTATCATAAGGAATAATAACCTGGCAAATACTGCATTTGATGTCATCACCATCCTCGCCCGATTCTGAGGTTTCTACTCTTGATGGGGTCGCCTCATATACCCTTCTCGTTAGGCACTTTGACAGTGCTTCTTCTGAGAGAGCTGTGCTCACTGTACCCATCCTTTCTTCTAGAGCTAACAATTCCTGTTTAAGAGGAACACCGCTTGATTTTATAAGTAACATAATAAATGCAGCAAAAGAGACGCGTGGTACAAGGTTGCTGTCCAACAAAATAAGAAATCATAAAGAAGAAATCCCGACCTCGTATGTCATGTTATCTATATCCAGTCTCATGTCTCTGTGTTGGTCATAGAGGTTGAGGCCACTGAGGAACAATCTGGTCTCCAATGCAAGTATTTGCTGTAAATAACGAGCGTTGATTACCAAGCACAATTTGTTGATATTGTGGCAGATAAAGATGGCAATACCTCGTGTGTCAATTCTTCATCTTGTCCAATTCTCTCAAGAGCCATTAATACCTGCAAAGAAGCACGCGTTTCAACTAGTCCAATCAGAGGGATCAGAATAGCCAACTAGTTTTTGTGCATAGAAAAGCAAATACCTCAGCAATCCCATCCATGTTAAACCCGCGTAACACATCATGATTCATTAAATGAGTTAATCCAGATTCAGCAGAGGCGAAAGACGTTCTTGACGACGAATTATCACTGTTAATCCCAGAAAGATGGTGAGATCTTGAGCCACTTACTGAAAACTGCTGTAAATTACTCCCATCATCAACATCAAAAGGCGTCTCGTGATCATTCCTAGAGAAACTCACAGCAGGCTCCCTAACAGAAGAACCGTTTCTTCCATCTTGTCGACTGGAAAACCTCATTCTAGCATTTACATTCATTGATCTCCGGCTCCAAGTAGAGCTAGAGCCACTGCTATCCTCTACAGAAGCAGAAGTGCTATATGCTAAATCAGAGAAGGAGATGCCACTGGTTGTTGGGGAGGTATGCTCTACGTTGGGTGAAGCTGTATTCCTTCTCCCTCTACAAGGCGAACTGCTTTCTCCTTCCGAACTTCTCTTATTAATAACGTTCTTCCTTACATATGCTGATTCTGGTTGCGAACAACTAGGTGGTACAGCATCTGATATAGAATTGCATCTCAGATTCCGCAAGCCATACCTGCTTCCATTGATCCTATTAAACGGCCTTAGTGCAGAGCTTCTAGAAGCTGACGGAACAGGGGAAGCTGGTGAAGTACTTTGGTTGCGCAATTCAGATTTACAACGAAATGGTTTTCGAGGACCAACACTAGTTGATGCACTAGAACTCCCAGCTTCAGTCATATTAACCTCTTTGGACTTGGTCATTGGTTCTGGCTGATATCCACGTAGATTACTCGGTGTTGACACAATCCCTTGAGCTTCTGGCTCAGTTGATAGACTACTCTCCGTCTCCGATGGATCAGACGTCACTTGAGAAGTTACTTTTCTCTTGGAATCGACACATGACCTTTTTGCATTGGTCACGGTGGAATTACTTCTAGAGATCTTCCCAGTAGCTTCATTTCCACTTGAACAATGAAAAGAAGGCTTAGAGTATTTGCTTGTATCTGAGATTCCGATTCTAGCATTCTGACCGAACTTAATTCTTCCACTGCATCCAATCCGGTTGCAAAACTGAGCACTTTCATCCCCTTGAGTGGTTGCTTCTCTGAAAGCCGTTGCACTGTAATTCTTTCTGGGTGTCACACTCCCGCCTGCTCCTCTTTTGCCAGAGGACCGGTCCATAAAAACGGCTGTTTCTGTTTCAAAACAACACTTATTCTCAGACTCAAACCTTTATTAACACCCCTAATTTTAAAGGGCAGGAGAAGGCACCATAGAATCATGAGATGGATCAAAGTATCAAACAAATCACATTTTTCCGACCTCACTAAACACAAACAAGAATAGCATTATGAAGGAAATACTCCCAAGAAACAGAACTACTTTGAAAAATATACATACAGTAATACATTATATGATTCAATATATGTAGACTACATGAAGATATGAGAAGCATGCTGCAGAAACCATCTAACGATTGATTACTATTTGTAACAGCAGCGTGAGCCTAGAACATTAAGCACCAATACATGTGTAGGAAACAATCCTGGCAAGCAGAAACCATTCATCATAGTTACAGAAGTGAAAGGGATCAACAAAGCAATACCATGGATTCCACAACAAATTCATTAGCTTATTTTTCCTATCTGATTAACAATCACAAAACAAACTAATATGTGTATGATTGTCATAAAACGACGTCAGCAGAAATTGGATGCATATTTGAAAATGAGGAGAAAGAAGAGACTCGTATAGTCAAAGTGCCGTTTCCCTACTTCAAGGAATTTTATCTTATGTTATTGCTTCAACACTTGCTATTTGTCAAGCAATACTTCACGGAAACAAAAACACAAAGAAAAAAACAAATTCAAGCAGCGATTATGACACTCTCTTGTAAAACAAACAATCTGCATATTCAAAGTAACGAGCCTCTCTCTCTCTAAATAAAACAGAAACAACAACAACAAAGCTGGCGATGATAAAATCAACACAAAAACCTCAAACATGTCCATAATCCAATCACGATTCCGAAAAATGATCAAAACTTCAACAAAAAATCAATCGAAAAAAAGTAAAAAGCGTAACATCCATCAGAAAACAGACCTTACGATGATGAAGACAATAATCCTGCGTTTGCGCTTCTCTGCCTTCTTCCCCAACCTCTCGTTGCTTTCTCTCTGGCAAACAAAAGCGAAAAAAGAAAGTTTCAACTACTACGCGATACGAGAAGGGGCTTAGCCTTTTTTAGAGAGAGAGGGAGAGAGAAAAGTCTCTTTAAAATGAAAATGGAAATTGAGAAATGTAAGTATAGATACGTGCGCGTGCGTATGAGTATATATGTGTTCGTGGCAAATTGGGGAATATTAATATTAATATTAAGAAAAAGTTAGCAGTAACCATAAAACATGAAAAAAAATTCATTCCCTTAAATTAAAACAAGCAAACCTATGCTCCTGAAATGCCGTCCGTGACGTGATCTCCGCCGTCGGATTCGCTTCCCTCTTTCGACGGTCAAAGATTGCGGGCCGTCCACGGTGGGCCCAACTCGGCCGCGGATGAGTCGTACAAAGCTGTCAGTGGTTCGGGTAGACGAAATAAATAGGGTTATTGCCTGAAAATACGTATACTTTGTCAATTTTTTGGTTTATATCATGACTTTATAATTTGACCAGAAAATATATTAATTTTCAATTTAATTGTAATTATAACATGACTTTATAGTCTGGCCAGAAAATACACCAAATTTTAATTTATTCTCAATTATAACATGACCTTATTTAGATTATTTTTCATCATAAATGTATTAATATTTATTGTATTTATATTAAATTTTTATGTATAAAATATTTTTAATTGATTGATTAATTTTTATAAAAATTAAGTTAGATGATTAATTATTTCATAATATATATATATATATATATATATATATGTGTATTTTTAAGCCATCAATATAATATCTTGTTATATATACATATATATATATATATATAAAAATTTGATTTTAATATTCTATTAATATTATATATATATATAATAACTATTTATTTATTTAAATTGTGAAATTATAAAATATTAGGACCAATTAAAAAAATTACGTACATATATAATAGAAACTATGTTAAAAAGTAAATAATATTATATATTATTTACATATAGATGTATATTTATCAAATATATATGTATTTAAATATAGTATATTGTGAGATGAAAAGAAAATTAAAAATATTTAATGTATTAAACTTGATATTATTATACTAAATTAATTACAAGGTCATGTTATAATTGAGAATAAATTGAAACTTTGTGTATTTTTTGGCCAAACTATAAAGTCATGTTATAATTGCTATTAAATTGAAAATTGATGTATTTTCTGGCCAAATTATAAGGTCATGATATAAACCAGAAAATTGACAAAGCATATGTATTTTCTGGCAATAACCCCAAATAAATACTTTATTCCCACACAATATTACAAAATGGATGCTCTATAGAATGAAATTTTATATTAAAATGAAAATATGAAAGTGATAAATTTTACTCATTTCATCACCTAACACAATATTACAATTCCTTCACACACAAAAAAAAACACACACAATATTACAATTAAAATTATAATGAAACTTTATAAGTATTAAAGGGATAATATGAAAGTGATAAATTTTACTACTAATTATGTTCAGTTTTTTGGCACAAATTTTAATAAAAATTTATTGAATGTATTAATAATAATAATAATAATAATAATAATAATAATAATAATAATAATAATAATAATAATAAATTCTATATTAAGGGTATTATTAATTTGATTATAGTAAATAAATGTAAGTTACGAGGATAAAATTATTTAATTATGTATAAAATAGTGTTCAAAAATAAAGAATATAGATATATTAGAAAAAATACATAATTTTATGAAACGGATGAAGTATCGTTAAAGTGATTTTTATTACTCTTTTTTCTAGTTTTTTATGCATATATAGTTCCAAGAGACTTTTATGAATATATTATATGTGTTTGGTTGACTACAATATAAGAATAAAATTAATCATGTGTCTCCCCAAAATCAAAATAATAATAATAATAATAATAATAATAATAATAATTATTATTATTATTATTATTATTATTATTATTATTATTATGTGTGCATCTCTACATAAGAATAATAATTTTGAAAATACTTAATTCAAGTGAAAAAAGCATTTTGTTGTAAGAGGTCATTGGTTCAAATTTTACGAGCATCATGTGAATTTTGCTTTTATTATTTAGTTATTTGGTTTAATTTATACTAGCTCGATTATTAATTTGAGTAATTTAATTGTTTCATTGTAATAGGGGAAGGCTATGATATAAACACTTATGTAGAACACGTATGAATTTACTGTGTAAATATATAAATAATTTTTTACTACCTATGAGATTCGAATACGGAACCATGAATTCATCCAACGAGGTGATGAATCAACCGTAAATCTTGATGATCTAAGAGTTGAAAATAGTTCTTATTTTACATTTTAAAAGGTGTTTTTATTTTAGCTCACCTCTATATATATATATTTAATTTTTTTATATGACATTTATTTTTCTATTAAAAAAAAAAAGATGAAGAAGAATGAATAATAAATATTTGTGTGGCTAAGTGGAAATAGGTAATGTACACACGTCCACACCTAACATAGAAGCTGGATATCCGTATAAATCAGATCTCCTTCCCAATGAAGCCCAACATAAGATCCATGCATATTCCCCATTCTAATACCGGCAAACATTCAATCATATTTGCTGGCATTGCCAATACTCCACCACCACACAACCTATAAATATTATGCGATATAAAATTCAATGACGAAAAGATGACAAAAAAAAAACTTGAACTTTCAGTGTTTTTCAACAATGGTAGTTCTTAATATAGTTTTTCAATAATTACAATTTCTAAAATGTTTCATCCGACGAGATAAGTCATTTTCTCATCATCGAATTTCGTATAACATAAAATTTTATGGAAAAAGCTAAACTTTCAGGAGTTTTCGAGAGAAAATAAAAATTCCGGATATTTTTATTATAATACTTTGTATATTATCGAGCAATGAATAATTGTCTCTGTTCTTGAGGATAATCTTACTCTTTATCTTTCCGAATTTCACCAAAGATTTTTGTCAATAAATAAAAAGGTCGACTATAAAACGATCCCACTAATTTAGATTTAGACACTACTTATAGAACGTCTCAATAATGCCATCACGATTTTGTTTTATAACCAAATATATATGACCAAAGGGATTTGACAACTCGATGAATATCATGGCACATAAAATAATTCAAATTGTTACAAAAATAAATCGTTAGATCTTTAATCATCCAAATATATTGAGTGTGTCTATATATTTTACTATCGAATAAAAAGTATGGTGATGATTATAAGGCTTTATAAATTGTGTTTAAAGTAAAAATCTGGTTAAAATTGATTAATGTTTTGAATCAAATGAGAGATAAAGAAACATAAATAATACTATCGAATTATGGATGTCTCCAATTTGGTTATTTTTCTTGTGGACTACACCAATTACCGAACCCCACCACTAACCTCAAAGTGCAACACTTGGACAACTCCCAACCCATTCAAATGTGTCTTCCTATATTTTGTTACTATATTTTTATAATAATTGAAGTGTTTATTTTATTTAGTTGTGTCCCATCTTCCTTTTTCTAGGGTCGTGTCTTTAGCCACTTTTGTATTTATAACTTGAATAGGTGTTAGATTAAATGTATTATTGGGCATCATATACTTTGAATGATTAATTCCCACTTATTTCATTTATTGAATAGTTTATTCAAACCGTACCATCGACTTCCCGTGGGCAAGGGGTCCATGATTAGCATCTTCTTTTGGTGGGATTCACTTTTAAATTGTCTATGTCTTTCCTTAATTAAACAATTTATACACCTTTGCCTAAAAAATAAAAAAATAGAAACCTCATTACTACTCACAATAATAATAATAATAATAATAATAATAATAATAATAATAATAATAATAATAATAATAAACTGAGAGTGCGTGTGATGGCAAACAGTATGTGATTAATGCATAAAGTATGAAATTCTGGATTCGTGTTCACTGTAGTGCAAAGATAACCAACTTTACTTGGTCGGGACTTGGTCTAATGTTAAACTAATTTTACTTAATAATTAAATAATTGAAATAATTACAATATAAATAGACATATGAAAACTTTGGTGCAGAAGCGCATTGAAAATTAGATGGAAAAACTTAGATTTGATATTTGATGTGTTTACAGTATAAACGGACACTACATGGTTTTACTCATATTAATTGAATATGAATAAATAAGTTTATACCAAATGAATTTTGAATATGTTATAACTCAACTGTTAGAGAGCACTCAAAATCTAATTCAATATGGCATTAAATTTATCATGGTGAGGAACAAATAAGCAACTCATCTAATTAAGTAATTACGTACAGTTAATTGTCAAGTTATAGAGTCCTTTTCAATTTATATGCATTTTTGAAATTTAATTGTTTTAGGTGTACTGTCTATATATTAAAGTCCCATTTAGCATATTATTATAAATTATATTATGTATATAAGCAACAAACGTATATTAGTACATTAACAAAGTATTTTTATGCACGTAATAGCTTTAATTAGGTGTCACTTAAAAGTTCCTTTCCAATTTTATTTCATATTGGCTACAATTATACATGTTATATAACTTTACATTTATAATGCAGAAATTATTTAGGGCATATTTGTAATTCGCAAAATTTGAATGAGGTACAATATCTAACATGGCATAACGTTAATTATGTGCAATTAATAGTCTATGGTCTCAAAAAAAAAAGTCTATAACGGGCTTCTAAGAAAAAAGGTCTATAAAAAATTTATTAGCAAAGGATAATTCTATTCTTAATCCCCGTCTATAAACAGGAATGTAATTTGAATAAAAAAAATCATATTTAATTTGAGACTATAAATTATAGAGTAAAAAAATTATAATAATAATAATTATTATTATTATTATTTTATATTAGGACTATAGCAAGTAAAATGGGAACTTTGAATATAATTACCCATCAACAAAATATGGTTGTAGATATCAATTGCAGTAGACAGATTTTGTAAAGAAGCCCAACTAGTCAGCCCAGCCTGACGGGTGGCCCAATTAAATTTCAATAGGCCCAACAAGGTCAGCTGGGTCCCACAGAGTACGCCTCTGGGCCCAAACATGGAAGGGCACCACGACCGTTCAACGCTACTACATAACAACTTTAACACTAAAATATTGTTAAAAATTACGTAAAATATCCAGTTTGTTATAGTAAAAATAAAAAATATTTACTAAAATAAAATAAAAAGTTCTATCATTTTGATTCATATGATGTATCTTGTTCCATAAAACCTTCATTTTTGCAATTATTTCATTTGGAATGCGTGATTAATTTTAAACATACTCATTTATTGATACTATATAGTAACTTTGAAAAGGTCAAGCTTTTTTTCACTTATTCTTTTATTTATGGCCTGCAAAAGATTCTTTTCTTGAAATGATAATTACCATTTAAAAAAAAAATCTAAGGAAATAACTTGAAATTTAATTAGTACGTGCTTCCCAATTTCCCATGTCTAATTGTATGTTGGGTTGTGCACGATTTACGCACTCATTTGATAAACCAAATGCTCAAAACTGCCAAAACTCTCTCTATCTTCCATTTCTCAATCTTCACTACAAAACCTATTTCTTCTTCTTCTTCTTCTTTTTCAACATTCAAATGAAACATCGCTCTTTTAATTGAACAAGGTGCGTTTCACCCTTCTCTCTCTCTCATTATTGTTGCGATTAGCATTTCTGTCTACCTAAATGGAAAACTTGTTAATTTGGGTTAGTGGTTGCATGTTTATATGCTTTTATACTTGAATGATAATATGTTAAGCTTCGAAGTTCAATTTGTAGATTTTGTATTCTACTCTTAAGTACTTATGATCATATCATACATATTACATATGCTCATAATTCATAAAATAGAGATGATAAGATGCCATTTTTGGCGGTAAAAAAAAAAAAAAAAACACTTCGAAGTTTAAAGTTCCACACTTAAACCAATTAGAAAGAGTTTTATTAATTATCTCAATTCAAAATGTCTTCTATCTTGAAAATTAAATAAATTGTAAATGTGAAAAATGTGTACGTTTGATTTCGGAATTAGAAACTTCAAAAGAAGGTGCAAATTAAAAAGTTGGCATTGGCATATAAAAAATTAACTTAATTAAATAACTAGACGTTTCTCAGATTGTTCTAATCTATATATTATATAAAGAACCAGTTGCAAATTTTTAGCATTAAATTTTTAACAGCAATTTACTTATTATTTAACGGAAGCATACTCCACAGAGTCCACACCATCCATGCATCCCACTAACCAACACTATTGACCCACTAAAACATAACTATAAAAATCAATCTCATATTCATCTATCTATATATCAGCCCAATAACAGTTAAGTTAATTTAATATATATATATATATATATATATATAGAAAAGTGTTTTTCCCACTATTTCTTTCTTCTTTTTTCACTCTCTTCTCCAACCAATTTTTTACTATTTTTAATATTTTAATGATTTTCTAAATATCGTAACATTTGATTCATGAAAAAATATTCAATATACATCTTAAATTTAATATAGTATAAAAATAATCAAAAATAAATTTAAAACAAATAATTATTTTTGATTATTTAATTACTATAAAACATATTTTATACTCCCTCCGTCCCACTTATCTTGGCACACTTTCCTTTTTAATTTGTCTCATTTATAATGGCACTGTCCACAAATAGTATGTAGTACCTACCTTCTCTACACACATTAAACAAATGGTCTCTACCCACTTCACACCATTAACCCCTTATTCTTAATTTCCGTGTCCAAAGTAAAAGTGTCAAGATAAGTGGGACGGATGGAGTATTTATTTATGTTTTAATTTTATTTAGTTATATTTATCAAAAATTGAAACTTCGAATGTTTTCAACTTCATATTTTTTATTGAGATTATGTTGTGGATAATTTGATTTTTATTGAGACTCGTATTTATATTTACTTATATACAAATTATGTTTAATATTTATATTTATTTATTTAAATTATCGTTCAATCTCGATGATGATCGTGCATTGAACGAGCGGGCATGTACTAGTGTGTATATATAAACCTATTATTACAAAAGTAGAGATAATAATAAGAAATCAACAAATTAACAATTCAGATATTGAAATTAATAAATATCTAAGCCCATTAACAAAAAAGCTTAGTTAGCAATTCTGAATCCAGATTGGCTCTAGAACTAATACATGATACAAATCCCAACTTATTATCTATTTTCTCATTGAAAAAACATGCATCTTTGTCTTCATTAACACATAAACAAGACATCAAGTATGGGATATATCGATGTATCCTATGTTACATTCTTCGTATTTTACGTGCACGATCACACGTATATATAATGACATCATCAATATACACGACATGTTAAGAGAGTGTGATTTCAATCGCAGGTAATAACAAGTAGCTAGCAAGTGTTTAGAGATGTCAACAAGAAAAAAAGAGGATGTTTCTAGTGTGAGGGAGAAGAGGGGCTCTTCTCCCTCACCCTCTCATCTCAAATCAAGCCCCAAACCTTCCAAAACCGTCTCCACTTCTAGAAGCCTCGGCTCCTCCCCGTCATCGGAGAAAGCCACCCCCAACTACCTCAGGCCGACGCTGTCGTCGTCGCACTCGTCCGGGGACACCGCCAAGCTACAAGGCAGGAGGCTCGTGTCGAACACCGACAGCGCCCTCAAGCCGAACCTAGCCCGGAGGAGGTCCTTCGACAAGCCCCCCTCCCCGACGCGGACGCTGAAAACGCGGGGCGTCTCGCCCACCCCGACGTTCCGTTCCTCCTCGTTCTCCGGGAAGACCGGAGCCGGTAGGGCCGTGACTTCGCCCAAGAGCGACCGAGGCGCGAAAGGGACGAGGGATGCCGGGAAACAGCATTTGTATGCTAGGGCTGTGGGCACCCTAACCAAGAGCGCCACCATTGCTAGTAAAAGTAGTAAAAGCAAGAAAGCTCAAACTGCTTCTTCAAGAAAGGAAGATCATCCCTCGGATCATCTAGAACCTTCCGTTGCTGAAGATGAAGAAGATTCAGTGGTGGCAGATCAAGAACTGGACAGCAGCAATGAGCAAACCACCCAAGCAGACACAGATGAGGATGATACACTTGAAGATGGAAGTCACAAGGCTGATGCTGATGCTGATGCTGATGTTGACGACGCTGCTGAGGTTGAATCGCCCCCTACGGTCTTAGAACAGCGCGACGCAAGCATTGGGGAGGCCGAAAGTCCAAAGATGATTTGTGAAGAAAGTGATGGCAATGTGTCCAAGATTGAGTCTCCTACAGCTTTAGGACAAGATGATGCTGATAAGGTTGAATCTCCGACGGTTGCAGAGAAAGAGGAGATAAGCAAGAACGAAGTGGAGAGCGCTAATCCTGATCAAGGCGAAGAAGCAGAGGAAATGGATACGAAACCTGAAGGCGAGGTGCAGGAAGGAGAGGTTGAGGAAGACGCGCCAAGGCTGTCTCACGGGAAGAAGGACGCGGCCCTCTCCAACAACGTGATCGAAGAGATGACACGAGAGCAGAGGCGAAACAAGGTGAGAGCGCTGGCCGGAGCGTTTGAAACTGTCATATCATTGCAGGAGCATAACAAGAGAAGTGAAGCAAAGCAAAGCAATGATTGAGTTAAATATGGATTGCTCATCAGTTGATGTATGTGCTTTTGTTTTTGTAACGTTTTCCAGTTAGCACCAGTTGATCTCTGTACAACAAAACCACTGGTAAATTTTGGAGGAGCTTTTTGTGTTTGATTCGTAATGCATAATGTTCATATTATCATGGATGTTAAACTTTATAGTAATTCTAAACAACTCATAGTTGCAATCTAAATTTTTTATTATAGATGATGTTACTTGTTATGAACTAGTCTCAAAAAACTTTTATCCACTAGAAATTCCCAATTACACTCTTGAATTTTCAAATCGTGATTATTGTCAAACACAAGAATACAAGTAGGAATTAAATTTGGAAGAACAGAGTTTCTTTTAGATGTTTTCGGAAAGTGCTTTCTATTTTCAGTATTTTTGGAGAAATTTGGATCATCATCGTAAATAACCCAAGCTATAATTTTTTTTTCTTCTTTTCATTAATTCGGAGTATATATATATAGTATTAAAATTTGAATGAGTGGATCAATTGATTTTCTTAAGGGGAAAGGAAGGTGTAGAAGCAAAATCAGTTTTTCATACGCGGAGGGAGAGTCGAACAAAAACGTCAAAGCGTGTGCAGATATATTCAAATTCAATTATTGAATTTGGCTTCAAATTTGGAATTCACATTTCCCCTTTTTTCTAGCTTATTCCAGAAGCAGAATCCCTCTTTTCCCCTCACTCTATATAAATTACAAACCGCGATTATCCTCCTCAACAATATTCCGATCTCCTACACAAAATCAATCGCGAAGGAAGCAAACCCTAAATCAGTAGAGAGAGAGAGAGAGAGAGAGATGTGCTTGGTGTTCGTGTGCGACGAAGACGAGAGGGTGATTGGGCGGCAGGCGGCGCCCGGCGCGTGCCCCTACTGCGGCGGAATGGTGCAGGCGTTGGACGTGCAGAGCAACTGGAGATTCTGCTTCGTGCCGCTCTATTTCAAAACTAAGCGCAAGCTCTATTGCTCCATCTGTTCAAGGCGCTTGGTCGTCCAATAATCTATTTCCAGATTATTTTTCCTTTTTCTTTTTCTTTTTTTGGGGGGGTTTTCGTGTTTTGTTAATTATTCTGCTGCTGGGTTTCTTTTGGAGCTGGCTATTTTTGGGGAAGTTAGGTTTGTATATATATAATGTATGGATAGTATAATATAATCAATCAATCCGCGATGTATTATGAAACTGAAATAACGTTATTGTTTTTTATTTATTTTTATTTTCTGTTTATTTGAGAACACACATGATTGTTCTCTTTCCATGTGTTTGCACTGATCATGTGAATTAATCTACAAATTTAGAAAGTTTCAAGACTACAAGTTGCTTAAAATGTTTCTAATCTACCAAAAAAGAATGATTTTCAAACATTAAATAGAGAAGTTGGCTACAGTTCAATTTTTGAACAATAGAGAAGTAACAATTATGTAATCTAGATATTATTTTAATAATAATTACTTAATTACATATTGACAATGAAGCAATATATATTTACGGCAATCTTGCAACAAAATTTGAAGTGGTAGGTCGATCGGTTTAAGCAAGAAACTCATCCAAATTCATTAATAAAAACTAGATGTCATCACTTACAGAGCTTAAGCTTTTTGAAAAATGATGATACAGTGCATTTCGGGTAAGGTTTCGTGGCAAGGCAAGTAGGAAAGTTCTCTGGTTGTTCTATCCACAGCTTATGAGCGACGCCACCGGATTTTAGCTTCTCCGACAAGTTCAACAATTGAGTTTCACCCTTCACTTCAAGAGTGACCTGCATTTCCAGAAAGAAAGTTGCCGGAAGACAGGCGAGTTTGCTCGATAGTAAAGCATTTTGGTACGAAAGATAATAACATTGCTATACAAAATGAGGAAACTATGCACCTAATTCATCACAATTGTGTTTAATTTCAAATCAAGAACTGTTTGTAGTAGACAGTATTTTACAACCTAGAGAGAGCACTCGGCAAGAAAGACAAACGATTCTTTTAACACAATAAACAACATATGTCACCAAGATTCTATTTCCAGCTAAATTACTGAGAAGGAATATGCACATGAATGTCTTGCATTCCAAGGTTTTACTCATTCCATATGAAATTCACAGTGAGTAACTGAATCCACATAATACTGAACTCATTCAAGCTCCCGGGACTATGTACGTCTACATATGTGAGCGTGAGAGCACACACATTGTAGTCAATCTCATTAGTTCATTCAACCCAAACTCGTACAATTTTACCAGGTACAAGTGATTGCATACATCAATGCATTTTCTAATAGTAATACTTAACCTGTTGCATATATACAGTTATGGTGAAGACTCCCACCCTCTTCTTTCCTCTAGGAGCTGAATGTGTGCATCCATTACAGGAGTTAAACAGAATAACAATTCCTAGTTGGTGAAGCTTTTAATAGTCTCATTATCTGAACTCCTCTTAAAAGCATAATTTCTTTGCCTTTCTCCAAATTCCACTCAAAAAGAGAATTACACTACTTCTAAATGGTGGGATCATATCAAGATTGATTTAACACTTATTACAGACAAACAATCATATAAATCATGGAATTTCCCTATCTGTGATACTTTCAAACCCTAGGAAAGACTAAGGTTTGGAAATGTAAGAAGAGGCCCAAGAAGCCAGATGCTGGTAGAAATTGCCATGGCAAGGATGAACATGAACAAATTTCATAGCTAGTTGACATTAATCGTTAACCATTAATCAACTGCGCAATCACTGGTTAATTAACATTCAATGATTAATTCCTCAATATCCTCTCGCCATTCACTCTCATCAAGTTAAATTGTTGCTCTACTAAAAACAGCAAACTAAACAAGCTAGCAACTCATATTCGTCGTGAATCTTCAGAAAAATAAAAGGAATTCACCTTTCATCTAGCATAGGGCAAAAGTCAACCAATGCGAAGCATCAATTACCGAATCGTTAGCATCGTCATCAACCTCGAACGAAAATAAAGAAATAATTGGATCCGAAATTACTAACCTTGTGCATAGAATCGAGATTTGGAGGAGAACAGTAGGATAGTGTGTCGGGATCGTCCTTGTGAGTCCAAATCGCGGCGACGGAGGCATGGCAGCCCTGTGTTACCACGCTCCCCAGCGGCCACGTGTCGATTAGGTCCCTCCGCAGCACAACGTACTGCACCACCACCGTGTCCTGGACGGCGGCGGCGGAGTCCGCCGTTGCGTTGGTGGCGGCGGACGACTCCATTCGCGCGGCGGCGCGTGAACAGACGGCGCTTCTTAGAGTGGTTTTAGCGGTCCGAGTGTGAAACTGCGGGTTTAAAAGAGGGAAATGGGGCATCAGCATAGAAGCAGCCATTCACACTCTCGGGAATATTGTGAAAGATTTTAATAAACCTTAAATTGCGTAAAAAGAAAAAAGGAAATGGACATTACGTTTTATGCCCAGAAATTATTGATTTGATCAAATATAATTTCATTTATAATTAAGAGAAAAATCAAATGAATTCACAAGAAATTTGGTTTTGCACACCGGATGAATTAATTTGAGAACTAGGATTCATTATTATTAAGTTTTTCGACAACATAATCATTATTACCCGACCATTATATCATTTATAGCTTCCCATTAGGGCTGTCTAAATGGTTATCGGGTTTTGGGTATCCAATTAACCGAACCGAAATTCTCGGATTTGGGTATCCAATAACCGAAAATTTCGGGTAATGAATCGATTTCGGTTATTGTTTTTTTGGAAATTTCGGTTATCGGTTAACCCGAAAAACCGATTGGGTTAACCGAATAACCGAAAATTATTTTATTAATTATTTAATATATATATTATCAATATATCATATATAATATATTATATATTTGTAAATTAATATATAAATATATTTGTAAATTATTTAATATATATATTTGTAAATTATTATATATATATATATATATATTATATATAATATATTTGTAAATTATATTTGTAATTACATATATATGTAATACATCAATTATTTAGCATATATTTATTACAAATTATATTATAATTTGTAAATTTATAATATATATTGGTAATTTACAAATATATTATATATATAATATATATTATATATTTACAAATATATTATATTTGTAAATTTACAAATAATTTACATATATATTATAATATATTTACAAATATATAATATATATAATTTACATATATATTATATATTTGTAAATTATTTAATATATATATAATATATATTTGTAAATATATATTATATATTTGTAATTTCTTTTAGAGTAGATAGAGCAAAAATTATTTGAATTTTATTTTTTAAATGGGTATTTCGGATACCCAAATAACCCAATTGGTTAACCGAAGCGGGTATTGGGTAACCGAACTTCTAAAACGTTTCGGGAATGGTTATTGAAATTTGACAATTTCGGGTTCGGGTAACCGAAAATTCGGGTACGGGTAACCGAACCCGAACCGATCGACAGCCCTACTTCCCATTGTAGGCTTGTAGCAAACTATCACAATCGTTCACTTTGAATGATTGATAATATGTATGATTGAGTATTTTTTTTCTGAATAATAAAATTTCTCCGATCCCACTTTTTGAATGAGATAAAAATCAAGTAAAACTAGCTCAAATGATAAAAATAATCAAGGATCTTGAAATATCCCAAAATTTCAATCCATCAAAATAAACAAATGATTAACCTTACTATTTTTATCTATCAAGACTAATCCTTCAAAGTAAACGTTCCTCCTTTAACGTATCTTATTTTCATCTATACAAACTATCGCTCAAAGTATAAACTTTATATGTAAACAAAAAACTCTAAATAGTAGTACAACACTAAAATAGTAGTAGTAGTAGACTGTTAACCAGTCTCAGATGGCACCCATATCCGGATCCATTTTGTTTCCGGATATGTGGACGAACCGTCTAACACGAGGTGGCCGCTGATGTGGCACTATCGCTTCTCATCTCCGCACACTTCTCTCAGTGTATTGTAAATGCCAAACAAGTCATGCATATATGGCTCTGATCGCCCCTAGATTTGATATTTGCATCCAATTGCAAGATGGGGGGCAGCAGCCTCTGCGCCTGCTGAAAGAGATGAAAGCCGGCACATCCTCCTTCCCTAACATACTTAGCCTAGCATGCTCGTCTCGTCTCCGCATCCAAAGCACATCCAGCGCACGAATTATCTGCACATTGAGCACTTTATCTAGCTGCACCCCTTGTTTGCTCTTCATCCAAGCAAAGAAAGGACAGAGAAACAAGGCTCTTCCTGAAAGGATGATTAGACTGGGTAAGGTATTATTGCATTATTCACCAGTACTGGTTGTAAGTAAATTGAACTAAGGAAACTTTACAGCTGGGGAGGAAAGCAAGCGACTTTTCCCCAAATCTTTTGAATCCAACTGACCTTTTGCAGATGATTTCTTCACATAATAATGAATGGTTAAATGAGGTTCTGACATCGTAATGAATGGGTAGTACTACCGTTCTGGAAATTAAGAGAAACACTTTTTAAGTACCGGAATGTATCAATCGAAACCTAAGCATGGAACTGAGGACTGTGACCAGAACAGCATGAGTTGAAGATATGCAACATCTCATACCTGTTAATGAGTTCTTGTGTGTATTTTGTTTGTGTGACATGATCAATCTCTGTTTCTTGTTCACAGCAGGCTCGGATCGGGATCTCTCCATTTTTGGTCCTGGCCGCAAGCCTGTCTTTTGTCAAACTCACCAACGATCTTTTGATTTTCCATCTTCTGTCCCTGCAAAACAAAGGGAGTCTCAAGATTATACAACCTAAAATGGGTCATCTGTGCAAAGAACCAACAAGAAGAAAATTGCTGTACAACAGAAGGAAATGCCATTCTCAAAAGATAGAAATACCCCATATATTCATAAATACATTTACAAAAAGAAAACATAAGCAGTAAAGACAATAATCAGCAGGCTTCATTCCATACCTCTTAAAAATCGTACCAGACATCATCACCAGCAACAAAGAAACACTCTTAAGTATAAATTAAAACCATCTATAAAGTGCATTACTAGCAGAAGAAATCCCTCTACCGTGAAGGGGAGGATAGGCCGGTATTTATTTACATTTGACACATGACATGTGTTCGATCAATTTCATGCACACAACCATCGCGAGACACGTCCTAATCAACGTGTCAAGCATACGTTCTGCATGATGAAAAATTATAAATAAATACCCGGACAGTTACAAAAATATCGAGTATAAAGCACTACAAAACTTTGTGTAGTCCCATCAACCTTAAAAAGTGTCAAGAGTATAGATGACTACAATATTATGTAATGGCCAAGTCGCATTCATTGTATGACTAGATATAGATTATTAAAGTTTATATAGCTTGCCAGCTTCGGTATTATCGAGTGTACATGACTACAAAATTATGTAATGGTCAAGCAAGCTCGATAATATCATAAACAGATGAATACTAAGATATGTAACTGGCTAGAGCATTGAATATAGATGACTACAAGATCATGTAACCACTTAGTTAGCTGTGATTTCGTATATAAATAAGTAGAAACCCATGTAAACCCCTCCCCCCCCCCCCCCCCCCCCCAAAGCCAACTTCAATTCTATTGGATGTAGATGAGTGGAAAACTATGAAAACAACTAGCAAGATCTGACTTTATAGTGTATGCTGGTTCTTTATTACCAATTAGTTCTTACAATTGGTAAATTCTTAATGAACAAGGAATTGTAGGAGTGGAATCTTGATTTAATTAAAAAAAGAGTAGTAATGGCAAGTCCAAGAAAATAAAGAGGGGAAGTATGTATTTTCCTATTTTTAAGATTTGACAATTGAACAATTGGATTCATAAGTAAAGTCAAATCTTCATCTAATTTGGAAAAGCAAATGGCAAGTCCAGGGCAGAATGTGTGTATTTTCCTATTTCCAGTATTTAACAATAAGAGAAAAGGATTCTCAGATAGAAGGGCTTAAAGTTTCCGTAACACCTGAAGTCCTGAACTAAGCAATAAACAACCTTCTGAGTTGTTTCGGGAATAACCAATTCATGGGTTGATTGGATTCCATCTACGTCCATAAATAAGTGAACATATTTTTTCAAAGTACAAAATACAATGCTTTGGCCATTACATCCATCGAAAGTCTCAGTCCACGATTTTCTGTTCATCCCCTATATGTTTTACCACCTAATTATGCTTGCTACAAGTACAACCACCTACCCACATTTCCTCCAAGTATGGCATTGGCTACTTTCTGTGCAGTATCTAAGAGATAAAGATGCCATTTGATAAACTAGAGCGCGAAGGGTGAGCCTTGATATAGCTGAAGCTAAAAACAAATGTAAGCGCAATAGATGTGAAGCTGATAATCATTCATCTGATCGTCATGCAAAGACAACAAAAACTAAGAGAGGCGGTACTCTTGTTCATGTGTAATACAATAAAGCATGCCAAACCTAATCCACTACTTAGAGTCCTTGGCTAGGACTCCCCAATCATAGCATTATCAACCTAGCTTCAGTGCCATTTCCTTGCTCCCGGCATAAAACAGGTCCATATTCTTGACACACTAGAAGTTCAATCTAACTCTCATAGAAAAAAATCAAGATTTGAAATTTTATTTCAGTTTCTTGACTATTTTGAATTATTTACTTTTAATTTATTAATTAATTTTGTTAAGTATGGATGACTTAGCTATGATCATGTGATTTATGGTTTAAAAAATTATTTAGTGAATAACTAGGACATGATTCCGAATAACTTTGAGTGAATTTTATTTGTGTGCATAATTTAGCACACAACGACATTGAACGGTAAATTTATAAGTGCTGGCAGTAAAATCTTTTGTATCATTTCCATAATATGAATGTTGCAAGGTGATCATATTGAACTTCGAACTTTTTGTTGCAAAAATGAATTGTGTTAACATTCCGGCTTCATCAAAATCGCTATTAGTTTATATTCATATCTTAAAGTTATGCAATATATCTTAATTTTTATGATACCTTCACTTCGCCTGAACATAATTTCTAACTCCATTGGTAGCATGAATTATCCCTATAGCATTTGAACAAGTCATAGCAAGAGCACATAATTATGAACTTTTAATATGATACAATGATATATGTTAGCATTTATAGCATACAAGTCATCAAAGAAAACCATGAAGGGAAAAAATTCACTGATATGACATGTGATGCAAACAATGAATACCTAAATCAACATGTCAAGAAAAAGTTATACAGCGATGTGAATAAAGCAAGAATGATATAATGAAGGGAGAAAGAGTATCCGTTTCTCACGGCTCGAACTCGCTCATTTTCCGTTTCATTGTCATCAGACACCGACAAATTTTTCCAGCCCAACAATTTTTTTGATAATTCTTTATTAATTCACCTATTTTGAGTAGTAAATTTACATGCATATCAGTCAGAGCAACTAGATTGAGCTGAAAAGTAACCAAAAGAAGGCTTTCATTTACTGCACAGTTGAAGAAAAACACGAGAAAGTTAGGGGAAGGTGAAAAAGGAATAATTGAGCTAGAAATTACTAGCTTGATTGAGAGGGGCGGAGGTCGAAGCCCTAGATGACGAAGCTTCCGCCGGCCACGTCTCAATTGAGCCCGATCCGCAGCAACAATATCGAATTCAAATCCATATCGAAATGACAAATTTAATGACTTTATTGATGTTTCGTAACATTTGGATCCACAAGGTTTCCACTTCATATGCAAAATAATAACCCCCAAATTACAAGTGATAAATTGCATAGAGAAAACAATCTAGACTATAAGACAATCAGGTGTGCTATCTTTGTTGGAAAAGAGTGAAATATGTATATATATATATTTTATTCACTTTTTTCACACTTTTTTTAATTGAAAAAAATTTCTTGAAGAGAGAAATTTTTCTCCGAACAACCTATTTTTCACTTTAATTTAGAATAATATTATACTAATATTTTCATATTGTATATATTTTAATCTTTCGATTTTACCCACAAAATATATACAGTGTGACCTTTCACTCTCTCTTGCTATATATAGACACAAGTCATTCTATATATATGAATTATTTGTTTTTAAAAATTGAAAATATTTTGTTTTAAATTACACTAATTATAAATAAAAATAAATATAAATGTATTATATGAAAAATATAAACTAATCAATTAATATATAGTACAGTCATTTAATAGTTATCCATTTATTTCCTACAAAAAGAATAAGTGTATGAAATTGATATGAGATAAACAATTTATTTTTCACTAAAGAGAACATGAGATAAAAAGAGTGGAGATCAATGAAGTGTGATAAAAAAAAATTCCATCTTTTTCTTTTTCATTCATTGCTCATGATAAATTTACAACCAAAGAGAACACACCCTAAAAAGCACAATTCAATTGCTAAGACGTTTCTCGATAGGACTCGATAGGACGCTTCCCTTCCAATCATTAAGTTGGGGGTTGAAGTCATCACATCTACACTAGAAAATTGACACAGACAAACCTTAATCTACTGCAGTTACCATCGCAAAAAACCAGCAGGCAGCAGCGATGCAAACCATATGAATTTAAATAACTAAAAACTCTAAACATAGTAATGAGGCGCATCTTATATTCTTAGACAGAAGATGTAGTCCATCTTCTTGATTTTGGTGATGACACAGCCTCGAGCCTGTGGTCTTGCCTCGATCTCTCGGAGACAGGCAAAGGCGGGAATGGAAGACGTGAGGTAAAGAAGCTAGACGCCGGTAGACGAGGCCTCGTGTTAGCATCGAGCTTGCGCCCCTGCCTAAAGACGCAGCTTCCCTCCGCCTCATTTGAATCTTCCAGCCCATATGACGTCGGGTTAACAAGCGATTTCTTCATATCGTAATGAATGGATAGTACCATCCTACACAACAAACAAATTTGCATCAGTGTTGCAAACAAACATCAAGAATTAACCAACAGGCTTCAAACTTCTGAAATTAAGATATGCTCATCATCAGTTCTCGACTCCTCGTGGGAACGGGGGGATAAATGGATCGTGTTTAGGGAAAGGTTTACAGAACTAAACTGAAGGTGAAAGCAAGATACAGCTTCAAACTCTGTTTCTTATCGTTTCATTTTTATTTTCTCGGGGGCAGAGGGCAGCAATACCTGTTTCTTTATAAAGGGGAGGAATACCACCACTTAGGTGCCTCTTATTCTTGTTCATTGCATCTGCAACTCCTTCATTCCCCCCAAGAGCTTCTCCCATCAGATTCATAAGGGATTTCCATTTTCTATCTCCAAGCCCTGCAAAACATGGAAATTCAATCATCGTCAATAACTTATTTGTTAAGTCATACCAAGAACCAAAAATTTATCAGCGCTTTATTTCTTCTTGGGTATGAGACGTGTGTGTGTGTGTGCGCGAGTGTACACAAGATTTTGGTTAGACATTACTGAACTGGAGGTAACAATGTCCATAAAAATGGCCAAAAAAGCAGATCACAGAAGGCTAAAAGCATGATTGAAAAAACAGAGCCGAAACACAAAAGAAACAACCAATGGAGAGAATTGTAATACATCAAAGGAGAAAGCCCCAAACCAAAATTCAATATAGACTATCAACCAGAAAGCAAACACAATCACAAAAAATCAGAGGTGAGTTAGGTTGAACCTGTAAACACTCCTGACAAATTCATCAGCAACTATGAGAATATCCCAATCAAGCAGAAAAAAAAGCCACTACAAGAGAACAAAAGAAAAGCCCTTGATAACAAGAGCTCCAATGTATTGAGCATGAAATGGAAGAGGCAGGGCCGGTATTTATGCACATCTCGCGCATGACAGATGGTTAATCGGTGGCATGCAATGCACATGTGCTCGACACGTACACTAGTGACGCGTCATGCGTAGGCTGTGCATGATTCAGAATTGGAACAAATGTCTCGCCAACTTTGTTAATATCGAATGCATTTGGCCAAAAAACTTTACTCCTTCAGTCCCAAATTTATAATAGGAAAATGCATTTAGTGCGAGTGAAGTAAAATGGACATACAAATCCCGTGATATATCCTCATTTACGCTTCTAAAATGAAAGTATTATTTTCAAGACCATTTAATAGTGGAATATTACAGATAAGATAAGTTGGTGCAATTTTTTTAGAGAAGGTAGACTATAATGTTGAGACAAAAATGAATATGGGACTGTATTCTGGGAAGGAGGAAGTAATAAAAAGGGCTTAGCTAACATCACCCATATCAAGCATAAACTGCTACACAACTCTTTACTCATCTTTTCTTTAAATATCACATATAATTGGAAAATGACTAATGATACGTTTATCATGCGGAGAGACCAAATTTAAATTAAGATTTCCTTTTCTACAACTTTTACTAAATCTATGTAACTCTAAAAATTTAAACCATGTTTAATAGTCTATTTTAGGTGAGCAGCAATCCTCAGTGTTACTTAATGTGTTCAGAAAGTAAATACTGTTACGCAAAATTAACCATCCTCATTCATTAATATATGACACTATACTTCACTTCATCAGTGCATAATACAAAGTCATAGCACACTAATCAGTCATGGAGAAACTCGTGAAAGGAGAAACGATTCAGTCACACCGAACATACAACAAAGTAGTTAAAGTATAGCTCAATAACTCAACAGTCACGAGAATTGGTCATGCTACATCACATAATACACATCCAGCATTGGGCGAGCGCTGCAAAGCACCAAATTAGGCACTTTGAGGTCATCATAACCATGAACGGATGAACCTTGCAGCTAATGAATGATATAGTTGTAGTTGGAGATTGGAAGATAAACACGTAGCACTCGTGTTTCAAATCCAAGGAACAAGCAACAGCAGGCACATTAGAACCTCATCTTCATTGCACCCTTATTCTACCAAGTTCAAAAAGTGATGAAACTGATGCTAACAACAGCAGCTTTCTCACACATCTTCATCACCATCTAAACTAATATTTGGTCTTTTTTAGATTCTAGGGCAGTGGAGATTATATCCCTTCTAATTACCTAGTAATTGCATCAACAATTATTTCTTGACTTCAGTTCAAAATTCATGGAGTCGATTTTAGAGCAATATCAAAATCACTCCCAGTTATCCTTTCACCATAAACACGAATAGGTTTCAAAAAGATAGATTGAAATAAAATTAGTGAAAAGATAAACCAATCAATTTGAACAAATAAACCCTAAACCAAAAATATATCGAAATTACAACGATCAAAATACAGCAAAAAGCAAATTGAATAGGAAACAACTGATTACTACCTCGTCACCGACTGGCGGCGGCGGAGGCATCGCAGCCCTGCGCCACCACCGTGCCCAGCTCCGAGAGAAGCTGCATTCCACTAAATTCCATCGATGTAAAAAATAATCTGAATTCGCACGGCACAATTTGCGGCGGATAACGACGGTGGATGGGCTGCGGCGAGATGCCGCCGTGAGCGATACTAGAGGCCCATTTAATTATTTTTCGAAAGTTCTTTCTTCAGTGCCCAAAAATCTGGCGAGCCCTAATTCCCAAAATCTTCCGCCATAGAATTAATTACGCACATCTCGAAAAGGCTAGAATAAATAATCCAATTTGCATACGTGAAAATCATAGAATCAATCTCGTCTTTTTAGGCGGTAAATCATAGAAATAGTAACAATGATTGATTCTCGAACAAAAGTTAGCCATAAAAGAATAATTTTATGTTCAAAAAAACTAGTGCAGACTATATAATAAAATAGGAAACCTAATTTGAAATTTGCATGAACTAATCTTATATTGGAATAGAAAACCTAACAAACGAATGTAATTTGAATGATGGTTTTTCATTCCCATTATGAAATGAGAAACCTAATTCAATGTAATCCCGAAAAATGAGGAAGCAGCTACACATCATCAATCATTCATAACAACGTAAATAATCTGGATTAAATTGCATGAACTAGTGATGAATATGATCGATCTCTCACCAAAACTAGCTACTGCCACCACAAAACAATCAACGAATCATCATCAACAGCAGAAGCTGATGATATAATAGCAAGCAAAGTAGCAATCAAGTAGTATTTGAAAGAAAGGAAGAATCAAAGAATCAGCACATCCACATGCAAATCGGCAGAAAAAAATATTGAGTATCGATGATCACTTAATATCCATCATGTATCTCCTTCACTCCTGGAGTCATCAGCCATCTCCCCCATATCAACATCTTTGCCGTGGTCGTCGTCGCCGTCGGGAGCTTTGGGCACAGGCCGGTGATCACGGGAAGGAGAAGCTCCAGAAAATAGGGCTTTAATACGGTCTTTGGCAATTTGCTTTCTGTGCTTCTTGATGAGATCAATTTGCTCCTCCTTCTTCTCCAGCTCTTTGGATTTGTTGATTGGCAAATCAGTCTGCTGCTTCTTCAGTGATTTTGATTTCCTTGGAAATTTGTGAGGAGAACTGCCTCTCCTGCCATAAATTAACACACTTACTCATCAATGCGCGTGTACGTGTTTTGTGTAATTTCTTGATAATTAATGATGATTTTCAGAGATAATTAATTCACGCATGGGAATATAGATCAATCTTTGAAGAAGAAGATCAAATTTCTAGAAAGAAATTGGAGAAGAAAAAAACAAGAGCAACGAAGTAATTAAAAAATGAAGAAAATCAACTTACTTCCTTGACCTAGCAGCATTGGCATCGGGCAGTCTGTCTTCTTCGCCGCTGCTGATATTCATTCTATCCAAATCATCATCCTCCTCCTCCTCGTCACTACTTGACCGCAGCTGATCATAAAATTTGTTGAACAGATCCCACTTCTTGTCCTCGCCGCCGTCGTCGGATCCGCCGCCCGGCGCCGCCACAGACATGATGTTTAACTCGAGAGCCTTTCTTTCTTCACTCGATCGCTCTCGCTAATTAACTAACAAATATACGATATGAAAGTGAAGAGCCAAGATGCAGTTAGGGTTAATTAACAGTATCGATCGCGACAGTTTTTTTCTCGAGCTTGGATAGAATATATACAGTTTATATATGTATATATAATTCTTGAATGTAAGATCAAGATTAGTCTCTGCAGATATTGTGTAGCATGAAGGAAAGTGAAAGTGGTTATTTGCAACGAGTTTAATTTGTTGTTTTAATCAAATTAACGATAATTGATAGCGACTGCGAAAGTAAAAGAGAGGGAAAATTATATTTCGAAATTTCTTTTTCAATCTCAAAAAATTAGCTAGCTTATTTAAAAAAAAAAAAATAGCTAGCTAGCTAGCATATAACCCTCGTATTTTCCGCCATTTAACTAGCAAAGGTAGAAATAATCTCAATCAAGTGCGAAAGATAAATTTTCAGAAGTTTTATGTTGAACAAATAAATTACATATATTGCATGTATTATCGAAAAATTAATAGGAAATCTAATAAACAAATTGTATATAATATGATGATGAAATGAGAAACCAAAATCGAAATGAATATTACTCCTATCATCAGCGAGGAATCAGCTAATTGTATTGCAGAACATAATAAATAAAAAAATTGATAGAAAATCTGAGAAATCAAACTCAATTTAATCTTAGAAACTGCTACCTATATATATAGATCATCACAATCGACGCAAGAAGATTGTAACTCTAGACATCAAACATTCATAACATCACAAATAAATCTGAAATAAATGCACGAAACTATTACCAAATGAAAAGAAAATTTGTTTCAGAAAGTGGATATCATATAGCAACAACTAATGAAAGAATTAAGCAGTAAGCAATCAAAGAATCATGAATGATATCCATGTGTAAGTAACTAAGCTAGCTAAAATTCAGTAGTATTAAGCTTGTTTCCATATGATGAGGCTTGTTGATTAATATATGTTGGAGTTATTTATCAGCCTTCCTCTTCTTGGCCTTTTCATCTTCCTCATTATAAGTGATGTTGGAATCAGGAGACTTCCTGATCTTCTCCTCCTTATTATCATCTGCAACGGCGTTGGAGTCGTGGCTGGACATGGCCTCCTCCACAGTGTTGGAGTCATGACCAGACATGATCTCCTCCTTATCATCTTCTACGACGATGGAGCTTTGACCAGACATAATCTCCTCCTCTTCTGCAGCCTTCTTCTTCTCCTCTTTATCATCTTCTTCTTCATCAGCCTTCTCCTCCTCCTCCTGATTATCATCTTCTTCTTCAACATTAGTGTTGGAGTCATTGCCATACATCTCGAGCTCATCTTCTTCATAGTAGTACTCATCATTTTCTTCTTTATTGTTGGGGTCAGCACACATCTCCTCCTCATCATGATCATCTTCTTCACCAGCCTTCTCCTCCTCCTTATTCTCTTCTTCTTCATCATTGTTGGAGTCAATATCATATATATCATCTTCTTCACAGTACAGATTGGGCTCATCACGCATCTCCTCCTCATTATGATCATCTTCTTCTTCAGCCTCATTATGGTCATCTTCTGCATCAGCCTTCTCCTTCTCCTTATAATCATCATCTTCCTCATATATCCTATAATCATCCCAGTACTCGTCATTTTCTTGATTATTGTTGGGGTCATCAAACATCTTCTCCTCCTCATCATGATCCTCTTCTTCATCAGCCTCCTTATCATCTTCTTCTTCAGCCTCATTATGGTCATCTTCTGCATCAGCCTTCTCCTCCTCCTTATGATCATCATCTTCCTCATATATCCGATAATCATCCCAGTAATCATTTTCTTGATTATTGTTGGGGTCATCAAACATCTTCTCCTCCTCATCATGAATATGATCCTCTTCTTCATCAGCCTCCTTATCATCTTCTTCTTCAGCCTCATTATGGTCATCTTCTGCATCAGCCTTCACCTCCTCCTTATGATCATCATCTTCCTCATATATCCGATAATCATCCCAGTACTCATCATTTTCTTGATTATTGTTGGGGTCATCAAACATCTTCTCCTCCTCATCATGATCCTCTTCTTCATCAGCCTCCTTATAATCTTCTTCTTCAGCCTCATTATGGTCATCTTCTGCATCAGCCTTCTCCTCCTCCTTATAATCATCATCTTCCTCATATATCCTATAATCATCCCAGTACTCATCATTTTCTTGATTATTGTTGGGGTCATCAAACATCTCATCAGCCTCCTTATCATCTTCTTCTTCAGCCTCATTCTGATCATCTTCTGCATCAGCCTTCTCCTCCTCCTTATCATCATCTTCTTCACCATTGTTGGTGTCATACATCTCGTCTTCTTCATACTCATCATTTTTTTGATTATTATTGGGGTCATCACACATCTCCTCCTCATTATGATCTTCTTCTTCTTCAGCCTCATTATGATCTTCTTCTTCTTCAGCCTTATTATCATCTTCTTCTTCATCCTCATTATCATCTTCTTCATCAGCCTTGTCCTCCTCCTTATTATCATCATCTTCTTCCTCATTGTTGTCATTATCATACATCCCATCTCCTTCATAGTTGGACTCATCATCTTCTTGATTATTATTGTTGGGGTCACCAGACATCTCCTCCTCATTATGATCATCTTCTTCATCAGCCCTCTGCTCCTCCCTATTATCATCATCTCCTTCTTCACCACTGTTGGAGTCATTATCATACATCTCATCCTCTTCATAGTTGGACTCATCAGACGTCTTATCATAACTGTTGGAGCCGCCACCAGACATATCATCTTCTTCAGCCTTGACGTCGTCGTCGATGATTTCGCCCTTATCATCTTCTTCAGCTGCTTCAGCCGTAGGCTGGTCTGCAGGCTGAGAACCAGACGCTCCAGATTGGGGAATCTTGTTGTCTAGCTTAAAGCGATGCCACCTGATTAATTAACACATCTTACTCATTAATTTCTTGATAATGGCGATTATTATAAATATCAGTAGACACATACAAAATCAAATTAATTTCTGTTTTCTACAATGAAATTGGAGAAAACAATTAATACACACAAGAAACCAAGAGCAAATTAAGAAGTAATCAAGACTAAAATATTATCGACAACCGAACTCACAAAAAAAGATCAAGAAATGAAGTGTTTTCATATGATTCAGTGAGATTAATTCACGCATGGTTTTCAAATAAACAAAAATCAAAATCAAGAAATGAAGCAAGTTCTAGTTTCTTTGATTAGGATTAAGAGATATCTCGCATGGTTTTCAAATAAACAAAATAAAAACCGAAAAGATTACGAAGTAAACACAAATTAATGAGATAAAGGGGTTGGAGAAATAAGAAGCAAGAATTTAGTTGAGGGATTGGTAAACTCACTTCAATTTCATTGCAGAAACGTCTACATTTTCTTCAGAATCCGTAATGGCGCCTTCATCGCCACTCGACGTCAGCTTATCGTCGATCGGCTCTCCGCCGTTCCTCTTCTTGTCATCGCCGCCGCCGCCCGCCGCCAGAGACATGCTGGCAACGATCAAGATCTTAACACTCCTTAGTTTCTTTCTTTCACTTTCTCTCTCTAACAGACAAACTACTTCTGGCATGGCAGTTTTTACCTTCAATTGCATATAAGCTTTGGGAATGCAGAAGTGAATTCGGTTATATTAGTTATTTTTATTCAAAATTAACGGTAATACAAAAGAGAGGGAAATTTTTGTGACGAGTTGAGAGATCATAACCCAAGATTTTTGACACGTGAATTTTTCTAACCGTGCTACTTTAAAAAAAATGCAAATTATAACATTTTTTCAGCATGCACCCACTTCCCCAATCACTTCTATTATTTAGAACTTTTAATAGAATATTCAATAGTAAGGCCAAATATTAAGGGTGTGTAAAAAAGAGCAACAAAAAAAAAATCTTAACTTCTTTTCCCTCATTTTCCGAAAGTTTCATCATTCTTATTCTTCCTTTCCACGCTAACACTAAGAATGGAGGGATAATTTTATTGCTTCTTGAGTGGAAAGAAGAAATGAGGAGAAAATGAAATTTTTATTTATAAAAAAATGAGAGAAAAAAGAATAAAAGGACTTCTTGAATGGAAAGAAAAAATGAGAAAGAATGAAATTCTTATTTATAAAAAATGAGAGAGAGAAAATAAAAGGATTTGAAGGGAGAGAGTCTTTTTTATCCCTAATTTTCTGATAATAAATTTACAACAAATAAAAATACGCACTAATTATTAGGGCCTAATAGTTTGAAGATTTAAAGATAAAAATATGCTTTGAAGGGCGAACGAGAAACAAATGAAACCATTTTCACTGATAATAAACCACCCAAAAAAAGAAAAACAATTGTGATATTTACAAACTGATATTTCTAAAATTTCTTCATTGAACAAGAAAGAAGAATCCACCTTTCAGATTTAATAAGATCATCATCAAAGTAATCAAGAAACAAATATCAAATAAAAGGTCCCCAAAAATCCAGCATAGACAGAGCAAAAATTTACTTTTGTTACATGTTTCCTTCCATGGAGAAATTAAGGTAAGAAAGGTAAACACTTGCCCTATAAACAGACTTCAAGACTCTTCATTGCAAGTTAGCAGTGCAGTACCTAGTTCCTGTTGCGTCATTCGATCAACAATCTCTGTCCCATTTTCCTTCTCGAAAATGCTTTGAAACCTGTTCGGATGACTGCAACGAGCTTCCTCGACAACAATGTACAAACGGGAAATTAAGGCTCAACGAAGTTAGTAATCACTTTGACTTCATGCACAGCATGTTCGCTCCTAACCATCATCTCCAGCTGCGTGCTTCAGATTGCAGGGCTGTTCGTGCCTGTGCTGGGTAAATCTTCACTCTTCTCATTTACACTCGTATTCGCAGCAGTTGCATTGCTTGTCAATTGGCCATCAAAGTTTGTTTTACCTGCTGCAGAATCAATGTTATCACTTTTGCAGATCGTACAATCAACTGTAAGTCTAGGCATTCGAAATTTACCATCTTCTACTTCTATGGAAGGTAAAGCTATTCCATTATCTGATGCTCGACCGACTGGTTTAGACTCGGAAACAGAAGCTTTATCTCCCCCTGCATTTTCTTTCGGTGCATTACCAGAAGAAGAAGAAGGTTGATTATTTCCAACTTCTTGTGACTGATTGCCTGATGCAGCTGATTGATTTTCAGGTTCTGGCTCTACTGGAGCATCATCAGCACCTTGATTGCTTTTACCAAGATCTTTTTTCTCATCAACTGACATCGATACAACTGCGTCATTCGCAGTTCCAGAAAGTTTAGCAGATGGAGTGGGTGGTGCAGGTGCTGCAGCACTTTCCTTTGAAGGTGTTGCATTCGACATTGGGACAGCTCCAATGATGGGATTAAGAGCTGCTGATGCTACAGGTTTTGTAGAGCGACTTTGTGTTGGCTTAGCTTCTCCAGTTTCTGGTATGTTTGGTTTAGGAGGAGAGTAACTGGAAATCGATGCTTTTGCTAGACCATTACGAATGAAATGCACATTACTCGGCAGTTGATGGGCAATGCTTGAAGGGGATGGTTTCATCACAGAACTGCCTCCGGTTGTGATATGCACAACATTCTGAGATCGTGCAGCTTCAATTAGTGAAGAAGCATCTGCAGGAGTAGCTATGCGAGCCCCCGCAGCAACTGCAGCAGCTTTGACCATCGAATCTCTGTCTGATATTGGGTTCATAATAGATGGCCGATTTGCCAGCATCTGGGGTTTTGAAGGCCCTACTCTTTGAAATGGTTGATCTGCTGATGATGCAGAGGGTTTTTGATGTTGATGCTGAGTTTTTATCCCAGCTGATATTAGAAAAATAAAGAAGTAGAGTTATGAGGTGTGCCAATCGAAATGTACTAAAAGTTAAATTATTATGAAATGTATCTTTCTTTACTTTGGTTGAAAGTTAATACATACATATATTAATTTTCCAGAATCACTCTACCTACCAACGTACCAACAATCCAAAGAGTGATCTCTAAATGGAGAATCACTTGACAGATAACAGCTCGAAGCAGTCACTAAAAGAACAGATAGAGAATGTTACCAGCAGCCATGTGGGCAGCAGACTTTAAGCTGTCGCTCATAGGCATATTTAGAGCTAGATTCATGGCTCGATGTGCAGCTGCAAGTTGAGTTTCAGAAGGTTGTGTGCTGGTACCACCTTTTGTGTTGCCCTGTTTTTTCCTGAGATTGGACCACCTCTGCACAAGTCCATGTCATTCAATAGCTCAGCAACATTACCTTTTGTACAAAATTATGAGTGGCATGCAACTAATTGATTGAATAAACAATGAGAGCTAATCAATATCTATAGATACAAATCAAATTCTATAGCGTAGTAGCACAGTTAATGTAACAACCACCTTATCAGCAGGAAAACATATTCATCTAATATATATTGCAGATAAGCACGCCCCCCCCCCCCAAAAAAAAAATGCACCGGTCGGTCAGTGACAGAACAGAACAGTTAAATTGGCCAAAAGGAATCCAACAGTGGTGTATACACCCACATACAATACAACCCTCATATCAGTCATCAGTATCAGTATAGTTACCCATCACATAAGTTAAAGTTAGCCAAAATTAGCCATGCTACAAAATACTGAATGACATATAACGTAAAAGGAAAACCATTTGACAATCACTTGTTGCTCCATAATCTGGATAGAGGTTATGATGCATAAAACATAAAAAGAAAGACGATGGAAAAACCTGAGATAGCTCATTTGCTCTTCTGTCATTCTTAAAATCCAATAGGGCAATATTTGCCCAACTTCGTTCCCCATGTTTTAGTACAGAAGCAGTGAGTTTCGCGTCCTCTTCCGTAGACCAACTCCTCCGTCTTCTTCGAGAAGGCAAGTTCATTTGTGCTAACGCAATAGGCCTTTTTTCACCAATTACTCCTGAAGACAGTGGTTGCTTTTGTACAGAAACAGGGATGCTAACATTCATCCCCCTCATCATATCCGAAAGATGTGAGCCATCTGAAGAAGCACACGCTGCCTTGGTGTTAGGTATATTAATAGTCAATGGAGCCTCAATAGTTGAGTTGTTTGGGAGCTGGGAATTATTTGGATAACCAGAAGCAATTAAAACCTGTCCCAAAAGAAATGACTAATTAGAACAAATATAATAATGATGTGTTTGAGTTTCATGCCCATCATATGTATGGAACAGCATAAATAGCTCAATAAACTATCATGAGACCAAGATTTTATGTCCACTCTGTATACTAGCATCAAAACCAGATACTGGTGATATTGATTTCTAGGTCCACAAAATCTCCATTCAATAATGAATTGCAAATTATAAATGGATACAGTCACAAAGATGAGCATAGATTTGATCCTTGGAACACTGAAAAGCAAGTATGGCTTCAAATGAGTGTCAGTGAGAAACAATGAGATACATTGGCTGTTGAAGACAAGAGAACCAACCAACACATTATGAAGCTTATGAGATGGCTTTAGTTCAAGGCCATAGAGATAATAGATTGGGATTTTCGTCTAATACAAGGACCACATTGAGGACAAATAGCATTTAGTAATTCAGTGAATAAATAGCATAACTACAGCAAGTCAGCAAGTATCCATCCAATTTAATAACAGAGGTAATAACTAACATAAACTTTTGTCTGTTAATTGAAAGATCTCGACTAAATTAGATAGCAAACTAGTGTCCGAGAATCCATCACTAATAACTACGCAACAGATACTTCGTAATTATCATGTCAAAACACATATAAATCAGATTAACTAAATTGTATATGTCTCATAAAAAAAATAGCAAAGACGCATAGTCTGTGTAATCATCTATCATGTCAAAACACATAAATAGGTTCAACTAGATTGTATTGACATACTTTAACACATGCTGCAGCTTCAACTGAAGCTTCACGTCCTACAGCAGGGGAAGGTTCCACCTCATACTCTAAATCACTGTCATAATCCTACAATCACAAGATACAAAAGTTATAGTCAGAATTGCCATCTTTCAGATGTAACACCAGTGAGAAGAGTACATCTAATACGAAATTCCCCCCTCTAACAAGTTTAATGGATTGCACCTACTCAAAGTCGCATCCTTTCATAAGAAAAGTATTGATTTATATTCAGTAAAAAACAATTAATTAGTCAAATAAGCAGTGTTGACACGTTAACCAATATCAGCTATTGTTAACGGTTAAAGAGGCATGAAACGGCGGAAGATCACAATGCTAATAACAACAACAAATTGAACACAAATTAACAATTATTAGTATAAATAGCCCAAAAAATGAGAACAATTTACTGACAATAGGCTCAGCATCGTCGTCGAGTTGATCAGTTAGGGCTTCGCCGTAAGCGAGGTGGCGCCACAGCATCTGGTACTCCCGCGCGCATGAAATTCCGGTGGAGGACTTCTTCACCGCCTCGTGCCAATCAATCTTCGCTCCGCCGGCTTGCTCCACCTCTTGCAGCAACCCGAGCACCGTATTCATGGAGTATCTAATCGGAAATACGCGGAATAAAATACCGAAATAATAACTGAGAAACTCTTATCACTAAAATACAGAAACTACAATTTACGAAACAAAGGTTACCTCGCCAAGACGGAAGACATATCATCTTCACCGAAGGTGCCCTTCTTCCCCTTCTTCGATTTGTCAACCATTGAATTAACAGGAAGCTATTGCTTTCCTCAGTTGGAGTGGCATAAAATCTTGGAGAGAGAGAGAGAAATGAGAATAGAGGCTTTATAGAGAATATGAAACCAGAATAGAGGTATTATAGTGAGAGAGAGAGGATTTGAAAATATTAAATACTTATTTAATTAAATAATTAAAATATAAATTGAGTTAAATTATTTTATTGTCACTTAAATTAAGCATCTCTTTATGAACCAGACTGTGTCACAAAAGTTGCATCTGTATTTATTTGAATTTTTATATTGTTTATCACGACTCACGAGCTTTCTAGTAATGAATTGTTATTTTCAATTGAAAAAATTTGTGTGTACTTTATAAGAAAATTATGAAAATCTATTTAATCGTCAATGTACATATGAATCTTATTATTTACATTGAACGAAATTAATTCCAATTGAAATGATTCCCAGATGACCAAGTCGCCGTTTTCGGTGAACTTCATATACTACCTTAAAATGCATGGATTGTTTTTTATTTTACACATAAATTTAAAATTACATCCTTATATATTTATTTATTTATTTATTTATTTAATTTTTTTTCTCAATTTTTACATGAAATTGAATTTACCCCCAAATCAAGTATGGTTTGGCAAAATTAATTAAAATTAATGTGACACTTAGACAAAACGATGTCATTTTGAATATTGCAAATAAAAAAATAAAAATCCGCCTCATTCCATCTCCAAAATTGGAAGAGAAGAGGGAGAGATTAAATGAGCTCCAAAATAATGTGCATTTTTTTAAAATTTTATGTTTTATGTTGCATTCAAAATCATGTCGTTTTGATTAAACGGTATAGTTTTAATTGCTACATCAATTTTAAATTTGTCAAATCATACTTAATTAGCGGGAAATTAAGTTCCATGTGAAAATTGACAAAAAAAAAATTGCAAATTACTCCCTCCGTCCACTAATTCATGACCTAAGTAGCAAAACACGGGTTTTAAGAAAAAGTGTATTTTTATTAGTTGAGTGGAGAAAGGGACCCACAATTAATGTATTGTTTATTAGTTGAGTGGAGAAAAAGTGTATTGTTTTGGGACCCACCAATTAAATATAAATAAAAACTTACTAAAAATGGATAGGCCTTGAGTTGGTGGACGTCCCAAAAAGGAAAGAAGGCCTTGAATTAGTGGACGGAGGGAGTAATATATTTAAGTGCAGAATTTTAAATTCATGTGCAAAATCTTTTTTTTTTAGGCAAATTCATGTGCAAAATCAAAAAATTATAAAAGTTCGTATATTTTGGATTAATAACCCTGAACAGAAACATCAATCTATCATTCCATATATAATATACTATAAAGTCGCCCAAAAAAAAAAAAAACATTTTTGTAGCACTGCATTTGTCACATTCTTCGTTCTTTACTAACCAAAGAATCAAGTTCTCAAACTTCTCAAGAAACTTGTCCCAAAATAATAGCACAGACAGCTACAAGACATACAAATATTTATTAAAAATTGCAAACAGAGACAAGTGATGAATGAATAGATTTAAAGACTAAATTCCCCTCTAAAAACCCCAAACAGCAGCAGCAGCAACTATGGCTACTCCCTTTTGACTGCACAAGATCTTCATCTCGTCAAAACTTCATCGACCAACCACGACCACAACCACGGCCACGGCCTCCGTTATTCACCTCTTCGGCCAATATGTACAACGAAGCTTCTTCGTCCGTTCTACGCAGTGACCGTTGGAGAAGCTTTATACTGATCCACAACGGCATTGTTGAACTTCCCACTGAGGCGCCTCGCCTTGAAGCTGCTCCCGTGCTTGAGAGGCTTCGGAAGGAAGAGGGAGTCCAACATCTTCTCTATAGACTGCGCCGTGTATTTCGCATACTTGCTCGAGCTCTGGTCCTGCTCCACCAACGGCCCGTAGTTCTGCATGTAGCTCCGGTAAACAGGCACAATCGTCTGAACTATGACCTGCCGCGTCTTCTCCCTCAAATCCTTGTCTGCAACGATCCAGCTCCCCTGCTTCTTGTACATCTCGTCAAAAGCCTCGTTGAAAGCCTTCAACCTCTGCTTCACCAAGTTCCGGGCAGTGGCACGCCCGCCAGAGAACAAGATCAAGCCCTCCCGGCTCAAGAGAGCCGGGAGCTTCCCCCAGCTCTCGCGCAGGTACGAGGTGGAGTAGTACCCCGCGCACTGCTCGTGGTCCCTCAACCAGGAATCTCCGAGTAAGCCACCGAGCTTCGTTTCTTTCAAATACTTGTACAAATGCCAGTGGTTGTTCATCAAGAACAGATACGACGGAGCAGCCTCCTCGTAAGCCTTGGACCACGTCTCCAAGTTGTGCTCGATGGCTTTAACCAAGTTCAAGAGCTCGTTCACAAGGATCCGCTCTTGGAACTTCTCGTGCTTCCAGCTTCTCTCGATCACGAGGGCTTGCGTGAGGATCGGCTTGTAATCATCGCCAAGAAGCTTATTGCAGTAATCAGTGATGAAAGTCACCACTCTAGGGATACTGCAATCTGAAGGCGGCGGCGTCTGCCTCTGCAGCTCCACCTGAACCAGAAGCTCCCAGAAGATCTCGCACGCGCCTTCAATCAGTCTCTTGATCAGATCCCGAGTCAGATTCTGAATCTCAGCACAGGGAGCTCCACCAAAGAGCTTGTTGAAATCCAACCTAAGCTTGCTTAAGGAATCAAAGATGTCGAGAAGCTTCAACATCTTGATCGGATCCTTCTTGCTCTCTGTAACCGTCTTTCCAAACTGCAGGAAGGCGAGAAATCCAGCCTGCGCAGCTATCTTCGCGAAGCAGCTCTTCCAAACGTCCAACCCCATCCTTTCAAACACGTCGTTGCATAGCTTGTACTCGGCTTCAAAGAGATGCTTCACGGCAAATTCAAGATGCTTGCCCCACTGAGCTATATACACCTCAATGCTCGCCACATCATTGAACTCCGAGACAGATATCTCAAGATAATCCAAATTAAGCGCCTGCAAACTAGCCCGGACATTTGAACTCCGCACCTCAATATAGATAGACACGCAGTTTTCAAGCCGGCCATTAGTAATCAATCTCCCTAAGATAGCTTGCAACTTGTGAATAACAGCCACCGGCAGAGGTGACGGAGCAATGCAGGCTCGTTCACCAGGCAAAGATTGAGACGACATTGGCAATGGAACACTGTTTTCCGTCAACAGCCGCCTAAACTCATTCTCCAATCTATTCAACGCAACCTCATACAGCCCCCCATCAAGGCGGCCCTTCTCCTCACCTACCTCCAATCTCCGAAGGCTGTCCAACGCCTTCTTCAAACCCGAGATATACCAGTCATCCGCCACCTTATGATCCTCCAAATACTCGACTATATCACCCAACCACTGGATTGCCATCCCACAATGCTCGCCCAAGAACCTCAACGCCTCTTCAAGGCGTTTGAGCACGCCTAGGTACCCCTGAAGATTGTGTTGGGGATCCGACAACGACTTCTCAAGCCCATGAATGGCATCAAAAACCTTAAGAACCGCAGCTGCTGGAACCACAGCTCGATTAATGTGGCCACCTACAGTGCTAAGGGCGTCCCGTTGAGCCCGTATAGGCCGGATAGCCACCTCCAACGATGGTAATCTTTGATTAATCTCATTTAGCCTAGGTCCAGCTTTCTCTAAAGACAAACCTAAAGCTTTGGACTTCTCCACATTGGCTTTCAACAACTTTCTAGCAGATATCAAATTCTCAATCCCTTTATCCATAATCAATCCCACACAATTTCAAAAAACCAACTAATTATTCCCACAGAAAAAGGGAAGAAAAACTAATTAAACACACTTATCCACTTATTATTCGCTAATTCACTAAGAATTAATCAAAGAACTGAACAACTAATCTGGGTTCTTGCAGAACTCAACTCCCATTTGTGCACCAACCTTAGCATAAAAAGTTGCAAAATCAAGAATTAATTACCCGCCACCTGAACCAACAGAAACCCTCAACTCAAAATCAAAACTTTCTTCCACTCAAAAAAAAGGTTTGAAGTTCTACTGGTTTGAACAAAAAAAAAGCGAAAATAAATCGAGTGGCTCACTGAGAATTTGGAAATAAAATGAGAAGTGAGTGTACCTCCGTCCTGATAAAATTGGAATGCAATGGTGCAGAACGGAAGCGTTTAGGGGTGGAGAGATAGAACCCTAAATCGGGAACGGGAAAAGAAGAGGGCTTTCGGCAGATTGTCTCTCAAAACCAACGGATCGTGCTATGCTAGAGTGCTTGACAGTATATTTGCCTTTTTCTTGTTTTGTTTGTATGCATCTTTTCTCTCTACTTTTTTCTTTTTCCTTTTTTTGTGTGTGTGTGTGTGTCTGTCTGTCTCGCTTTTATTAACCCACTTTTCTCGTCATTTATAAAGATGAATCTTAGAGAATCAAATGTCATAGACTCATAATTGAAGAAATTGGGTTAATCAAAATTTTCATTTTCATAACTTTTTTTTACAATAAACGAGGCATATATGAAAAATGAGTCAAATTATAAGTTAGCAAGTGCATTAACCAATCAGTTTACTCTGCAAACTAATTTCTTAATCTTTATCTTTGTTAGAAAAATTAGGTCAAAATAAAGTCGAATTTGCTAAAAGCAGTCCGAGGGTTTCTCACCTCTTCTTCGCATATGATTGTTTGCTCTTCTTTAATGCTAATTCTCAAGGTGCTCAGGCTATTAGAGAGGCTTTGGATCTGTATTCTGCTGCCTCGGGTCAACTCGTTAATTTCGACAAGTCCGCGGTTTCTTTTAGCCCGTGTGTTGATAGGAGAGATTTGGATGAGGTGGTTAATGTTTTGGGGGTTAAAGAGACTCATGGTCACGCTATTTACTTGGGTTTGCCGACCTTTGTTGTTAAACAGAAGAAGATTCAGTTTCACTACCTTCGAGAGAGGGTCCACAAAAAACTCAACTCCTGGAATAATAAACACTTCTCGGCGGGGGGTAAAGAAGTGCTTATCAAGTCTGTTATTCAAGCGATCCCGACCTATACTTTGAGTTGCTTCAAGATTCCAAATGTCGTTTGTTATGATATTGAGATGGATTGCGCCAATTTCTGGTGGGGTGAGTCTAAATCCGGAAAGCATATGCATTGGACTTCATGGAGTTCTTTATGTGAACAAAAATCTAAGGGTGGCATGGGTTTTCGACGCTTGGAAGCTTTCAACCGTGCTCTCTTGGCTAAGCAAACTTGGCGCCTTTTGAAATTTCCTAACTCTCTTGTGGCGAGGGTTCTTAGGGGCAGGTACTACAAAGATGTGGACCTCCTTGAGGCTAAGCTGCCCTCTAATGCATCTTATGCTTGGCGCTCTTTATGTTGGGGTGGTGGTCTCCTTAAGGCGGGTCTGAGATGGCGCATTGGAGCGGGGAACAAGGTTCGTGCTTTTAAGGACCCTTGGATTCCCGGTGGAGGGAATGGTCTGGCAGCAGCTGGGGAAGACAGAGATGGCTTGATCATGGTTAAGGATTACCTGATGGATTCTGGTGACTGGGATGTCTCTAAGCTCTCCAATGATTTTTTGTCTCATGAAGTTCAAGCAATTACCTCTCTTGACCGAGCCCAGGCCCCGGCTGTTGACGAGAGATTTTGGGTTTATGATGAGAAAGGTAGATATGTCGTTAAATTCGGATACCTGTGTGCGGTGGGTTTTTATTCACCACATGAGTCGACTTCTTCTATTGACCACAAAGGATGGTGGAACACTCTGTGGAAGGCGAATATACCGCCTAAGGTCCGTATTTTCATGTGGAGGGCTGTGCGGAATCTAATAGCTACTGATGTCAATCTCGCCCGCCACCACGTACCTAACCGAGGTATCTGTTTCTGGTGTCAGCAAAATTGGGGTACTACTGTTCACTGTCTCCTTTTCTGTGCTCGGGTTCGTTTCGCTTGGAAACAGACCATGTGGTGGAGTTTGTTTAAGAGCTTTCATATGCTCACTCTTGAAGACATTTGTCGTGTGGTTCTTTTAAAGGTGGGCAGGGAGAAGTTTGATGATTTCTGCATTTGCTTATGGTGGGTGTGGAATTGGTTGTGCAACAAGAAACATGAGAATAACTTTTGCCGTGACCTTGAACTCATTGAAGGCTGCAGTAGCTTTCTTTTTTCTTTCCAGGAGGCTCGAGTTCGAGTTAACTCCCAACTGCAACTTTTGCCGAAAGAGGGTGATAAGAGATGGACTCCGCCGAGGCCCGGTCTTTTGAGACTCGACGTTGATGTCTCTATTCACCCTCACGAGGGAGCGACTGGAGTTGGCTTTCTTGTTCGTGATCATCTTGGGCAGATTGTGGCAGCTGCAGCGCATAAGGTTGGCAGGACAGAGACCATTTTGATGGGGGAGCTTCATGCACTTTTGCTTGGTGTGGGCTTTTGTATGGAGAATGCTTTGTTCCCGGTTCTGGTCTTTACTGATTCTATTCTTGCTGTTCATGTTGTTGTTGAGAGGTTTAGAGGTTTGGAGTCTCTTAGCGATGAGTTGTTTGATGTTTTCTCTCATGCTAAGAGGTTTGCTGTTGTTGAGTTTTGTCATATGCTTCGTGAGGCTAATAGAGCCGCTCACTGTTTGGCGAATTTCGCTGCTTGGTCTTCTGGTGTAACTACCTGGAAGTCGGATTTTCCTATCTGGCTCTCAGATATTGCGCGCCATGATTTAATATGATGTTCCGTTTTCCTTCAAAAAAAAATTATTTTCAAACTTAAAATTGTCAGTCTTATAAATATACAGTTTACCATTAAATTATTCGTTAGAAAATTTGAAAACGAAATTTATTCACAAGTTCATTTGATGATACTACTCCAGTATATAAAATTCATTATATAGACCAAATATCATAAAATACCCATAGCTATTGGCTCTCACTCTGTAAATGTCTCAATATATTACCTCATCTGTCTCACTATCAGTGAGACTCTTTCTATTTTTGGTGTCCCACCATAACGAGATTCTTTCTCTTTTGGGTAAAGTTTTATCCTTTAAACGCCTTTTCACTTTATCATTACACATAAAATACACATTTCTTAATTCTCGTGTCTATCAAAAGGGTCTAACTTATAGTGGGACGAAGGAAGTAAATTCATTTTTATACTAATCTAGTCTTTATTTGTTTTTAGCTAATAAAATTTTTAGATTTTACTGAATCAGCAAACCGGATCGACGTGGGCTTTACATAGGACATTCGAATTTATTTTAACATTTTTACTAATTAAAAGATGTTGATTGGTTATTAAATTTAAAATGAATTTTCAATTAAAAAATCCTTTTTAATACTATAAAATAAATATAAATTTTCAAACAGTGCTTTTTTTTTATTATTATTTTGAAATAATGACGTTATCCTTGGAAACTGGGAAGAATAGAATAAACTACTTGCTTCATCCCATTAAAAATGGATTGTAAATTTGTAATATGTTTTAGATTGTTCCGCTATAAATACCATATTTTATAAATGACAAATATTAACCCTTAAAAAAGTAAAGTTTATAACTTTTAATTAATATACATATTTTTTTAATTTTTATGTCTAAAAATAGTGTGTCATTTTCAATGGGACGGATTGAATACTCATCTGGTCATGCCACAATTATTATTATTACGTGCTTTGTTAGATTTAGTGTTTCTAGAGATGCTTATGACATTTTGAAATGATTAGAGTTTGATCATTTTGAAATTAATCACCTGAACTTGATTGTGGCTACAAAGTACAAGCTTTTTAGTCGACTATCTTAGATCGACTTATGATTGGTCATCATTAAAAAGGTTAAATTAGCATATTATATCCAAATTAAATTATTTTCGAGTTCGATAAAAAGAAGCAGTTAGGATTGAATCAGATTACTTTTTTTTTGTTTTTCAATAGCATGTTAAGCCCATAAGTAACGAGCTTAGATTTGAGAGCTAATCCAATTGTCTTATAGCAATAAAAGTGGATTAAGCCCAAAATTAATCTAACCGGTCCAAGCCCAAAAGTAATAAAGCCCGGCCCTTTTGATGATTCAGTCAACGAAGCCCATTGTTTATGCAATCTGAAATTATTTTATCCATACATATAATCGTTTCTCTTTATTAACTAACGCTTACAAAGGGAATACGTGAAAAAAAAATAAAACAAAACAAAATAGAGCATGTGGATTTCACTAGAAATAAATAATGATGTATGTCGGTAGGTCAAAGCTTGTTTTATTCTTTTCTTTTATTTTCTTAATAACACTTTCGTTTCGTATTAATTTCGCAGTGTATATTTTTTTTTTAAGAGGATCAATAGTGATTTCTCATTTTTTCCTTTGTTGACTCGAACCTCCGATCTATTAGTTCGAGGGAAAGCGTCTTACTAATTAAGTTGCGCTTCATTGTCTTAATTTCGCAGTGTATTCTCAAAAAATAATACTAATTCTTACAAAATTGTTTTATTTTTTATTTTCATACGCGCGGGAACGGGTCCAAGTTAGACCAGTCAATTTATAAGTTGCATCAACACAAAAATCACGTTTTTGTTTGGGAAATTGATTTAATTTTTCAGAAAACTATAAGTCAACAAGCCTTCTAGAGGTTAGCTAATTATTTAGATATTTTTCTATATTTTGCACATTTGTTTTTCAAGTTGTAATAAATTGTAAGTACGATATTATTAGGTACAACCTAACATCCTAAGTAGGAGCCACCCACCCAGGATTTCAAATTAATTTTTGTTTAACACAAAGATTTTATTAGAAGAAATGTGATATGCACTTATAAACACAAAATCGGTCCCCATATTTTAATTGATGTGAAATTTAATTAAAGTAATAAACAAATCTTTTTCAGAGAAGGTCCCACCAAGCCACACATATCATTTGTTTACTATCATGGTAATTTGTGGTCGCTATTTGAGATGCGCACTATGTAAATCGAATTCTGTGCAATATGCTATAAATTATGTCAGAGATGTAAATTATCTTTTTTAAAAAGGTTAAAGTGTGATGACTTTGAATACAGTGAAATTTAAAATTGAGATATTTTTATTCATGTGATAGTAAACTCGAATTCGAGATTTTTGATCTATGTATTAATCATTTTATTGCTAAGCAAACACACATCACACAAATTTGAGACATTTGATGTTTAGAAACTTCACTAATCACTACTAGACAATACTTACTGCATATATTATGGAAATAAAATAGGGAATAAAATGGTAAACAAAAAGTGGACTAAACTAAATATGTGAACCTCACATCCACATGCATGTGTTGACATTGTGGTTTCATTTGTTCTCAGCATTTTGTCATTCTTTCTCATTAAATACTTAGTTGTGAAGTAGTTCGTAGGTTTGATTCACACCACAAATCTACCTTGTGATTCAACTGCACCTCATATTTGTGGGGTTCTAATTTAATAAATTGCCCAAAATGAAAGGCCTGAAAGAGATGGAAAATTCTTCACTTTTGCATCCAAAGTCAGCAATCAATGACACACACGTACATATACACAGAGAAAAATAATGTTAAATGTGTTGAGAATTGAAAATTTGTAGTATCAAATTTCGTGAATAAGTTAATAATTTTGATGAATAATAATTTATATGAACAAACATTTTTGTTTGTATTTGAATTCTGGAAACGGCAAGATTTTCATCATATCAAATGGATACATTTGTTGGTCGATTTTATTAGTTTTTTTCGTATAATTTATTAATTTATTCATTATGTATACTAGATTAAAAATGGAGTTTTCAATTTGCAATCAATTTCAAAATTGAGTGGCAATTTTGTAGTTATAATAAAATTGAAGGTTTATGTTTAAACTATGTATTTTTCTTTTTATTTTCATTTTCTTTAACTTCTTATTTGTTGTTATATTTCTTTTCCAAAATTGTGAAATTCAATTAATTATAAAATATTTAATATGCATATCAAATTAAAGATCAAGATAAGAGCTTTAATATATTTTATGAAAATATTTGATTTAAAATGTAAAATTTAAATTTGTTTAAATATTAAAGTTTTATAAATTTCTCTCTCCTCTCTCATCTTTTTTGAAAATTTTTAATTAATATATTTTTTTTTAACTTTTTTGTGTTTTTCAATATCAAATTTTATAATTGTGAATTCTTTTTTATTTTTTCAATATTCAATTCGAATATATTCAATTAAAATAAATTTTTTATTATATTTATAAGTATAATAATTGAATTAGTATTAATTTTATATAAATATAAAAATTAAAAATGTTTTCCCGTGCATTGCACGGGTGCAAATGCTAGTTCTAATTAAAATATCAATAGAACCAAACTAATACTGTAATTCCACATTAAGAATTTATCGTTTTACTGAATATGACTCGTTAAATATGACTTATTTTACTGAATAATCTGTGGCAACTTTATAATCAAAATCATTCAAATAATACTGTTTGGAAAAATGGCCCTTCACCTCTAAAGCTATACGGCAGCTTAGCAAAATAACACTGTAATTCCACATTAAGAATTTATCGTTTCTCTTTTAACGAAGTAATCAAATTTCTTGAAATATTTCCTTACCGTGGAGTATGGACTATTTTAAATTTCCTCCACAAAGTCAAACCCAACTCACTTTAAGCGTAGACCTAAACTTTCAATAGTTAGTACTACTAGTATTTTATTTCTCGACCTAACTGAACGTCACATATCATGATACAAAAATATAAAATTAGTCATATCACCATATGCAATAAATAAAGCTCATACGTATTGTTTTACAAGTCAAACTCCAATATAAATAAGAAGATCAAGATAAATAAATTAGAACTCCAATTAGCTTTAGGGAGATCATACTTATACGACCATATACATAGATATTATCTCCTTCCGTCTCATGAAGCATGACACACTTCTTTTCGGCCCGAGAATTAAGAAAATTGGTATTTTATGTGTTAAGTGTGATATGTGAAAAAGTAAAAATATGAATAAAAGATAATTTTTTTTGCCATTTTTAGAAACGTGTCATGTTTCGTGAAACAGACCAAAAAAAAAACTGTGTCATTTTTTCGTGGGAGGGCGAGAATATTTCTCTATTATAATTATATAGAAATGTGTGTGTGTGTGTGTTTTATTGTTCTATACTATGCCGGTCAAAGAAAGCAACACATCGAGCTAAACTATATCCTGATGTGCAGCTGTTTCCAAATTCCGACACTTTTTTCAAATCGCTCAATCTTTTTGACTTTCTGTAAAGAGCTCTTTTTTTAATTCCTTATTCGGTTCCTCGATCGATAAACTTTTTCCTCGCGAATCTCAAACACAAGAATCCTAAGCAACAATTTGGAATAATAATAATAATAATTAAAAGAAAAAGATAAGAAAAATAAAATCCAATAAAAAATTTAATCCATTTCAACCCCAAATTAAACATTTTTTTTTCCTTTTTTTTTCTACCACTACTCCTACCAAATTTACATGAAAGCCCCCCAATGGCACCCTACTCTCTCTTTTCTCAGCAGCACCTCCAACTATCTCGAAATTACAAAAAGAGCCCCCCCTTTTTTGCCTGAAGCTTTTTCAGCTTTTCTCACGACGATTCAAACACCACTAACTGCGCAGGGGCACCAGCGGCTGAGATCTCCTGCATCGCACCTTGCGTGTGCCGATGCTCCCCCTCGTAGGTCACCATCAGCATCGATGGATCATCGGTCGCCCTCTCCACATGCTTCCTCGCCGGGCATCCCCTCACTGTACTGCATTTGTAGTAACCCCTGAAAATCAAAGCAGAAATAAATAATTAGCGAATCTGGTCGTTGATTCGTGCGATTCGGTTTAATCGGACGGTGATTAGTGATGGTGCACGGTTGTACCTTGGGTATGGCGAGCCCTTGATCGGCTTCTGCCCGTACTTTCTCCAAGAGTACTCGTCCGGTGGGATGTCTGCAACTTTTGAGCTAACCGCCGGAACTCTAATTACTCTTTTTACCTTAGATTTCCTGCAAATTGACATAAAATTTGTTTAGATAAGAGTAACGATGGAGCATCGAGGGCAAAATTGGTGTGAAAATGCTTTTATGGTTCGTATTTCTGGAATTTTAGTTGATTTTGACATTTAAGAGAATTATTCTGTTGAATTTGCTCAAAAACTTTTGATATAAAACTAGAAGCAGAGGCTAAATCACAGTCAGATTTACACAAGCAATATTTAGACTAATAACAACACACACGCAGACACACACCTCTTTTTGCAGTGGCATCGGCTGGAACCCGATGTTTTGCCGGAAATGTTATCTGAGTGGTTATGCTCCCGGCACCTCTTCCCGGAGAGAGGAGGTTTGGAGGCGGAGATCGGTGGAGCAGCCGGTGCTAGAAACATCGATGGAGATCCGCCTTTTCCGTTGGACACGCTGCCTTCACCTGTAATCGACGACACAAACGTCGACGACGAGTTACCCGATGTCGACACTGCGGCTGAAAGACTGAGTCCGTCCTTTCCAATCACTTCACCGCCGTCCTTCCCCATACAGGCACTAGGCTTCGTGAAATCAAGCGTCAACGGCTGAGACGCCGCAGGAGCTTGAGGCGCGGGGGGCGCCGGAGAGAGGGAGAACAGGCTCAGAGGTTGAGCCGGATTCCGCGGCTGAATCGGTGCAGGAGTCAACTCCTGACGCTGAACCGGAGTCCGCGGCGACGACTGAATCTGAAGCTGAGGCTGTGGCTGAATAGGCGCGCGGCGGAACCTGGCGTGGCCGGTCCGGTTGAGAATCGTGATTACCTTCTTAAACTTTGAAACGGTGAAATCGGTGATCTCTCGGCAGTCAAGCTGCTGCTGGTGCTGCTGCTGCATCTGGTGCTGCTGGTGAGAAACCGCTCGAATCAAATGCTCCATAGACTTCAAACCGGCCGATGCCGCTTCCTGAATCGCCATTTGCTCGTTGAGGCTGGTGTATCCAAGCAATTCCACTGCCATTTTTTCTCTCACTAGAAATTCACAGAAGCTCTGAGGAAATCGTATTTCACTGCAGCCTCATCAGTGAAGAATTTGAGTCGGGATGAGAATGAGGGAGATGTGAAATTGTGAATGGGAAAGGGGGAAATATATGAGAGGAGAACGTGACCGGGGCACCCGGTCACCCCGGTCCGAGTCAAAGTTTCTGATTTCGATCCAACGGCCGAGATTTCATGATTGAAAACTTCAATGTGGTGGGGGATAAAAGACAAATTACTGGCCTATTTTCTGTTTAAAAGTGGGGAAGGGCTGTGGGGCCCACTTGGCGGAAAATCTGGGAATTGATGATGCCAGTCGCATTGTGCTCCCTCCAGTACATCGTACAACCTTTATTCCGCGGAGTACATCCTCGGCAGCGATTTTGAGGGTGGAGGGGTTTGGGGTTGGTTTGATATTATCGGGTTTTGGTGGGGTGGGATCGCGATTTGCATAGGGTGCGCAATGATTGAATTTCTCGTGAAGAGAGAAGAGTTGGTGAGAATAAGACGAAGTAGGGATATGATTGGGTTTGTGATGTAGCTGTGGCTAATTAAATGTGAAGCCGATTATGGTAATCTTGATTAAGATTTAGTTGTTAGAGAGTAATTATTCAGCTTGCCGTTGGCTGGAGGATCATAAATCCATTTTATTGCTTCTTAAATGGTACCTAGCTAACTACAAGCGACAGCCGAGTTTAAAATTTACTTATAAATCACCATACTTTTCTTTTCTTTTTGCAAATAGCATTATTAATATAATAACGAGATTCATATAAAATAATTCTTTTATGACAAGGTCGAACTTTAAGCGAAGATACTGTATCTACAAATTGATTTTTTATTTTTTTTTAAGTTCTTATAAACTTCTTTTGGAGTATATAATAATTTTCAAATTGCATTAAAGAAGTTAATTTTATAGAGGTTCAGTACACAATAGTGTTTCTCAATAAAGCATCTTAAGAAAATACTGTGGTTCTCACTATAATTACTTGATGGGTCTCCTTCCAATCACAATGCCTGCAACTTGTTACTCTCACTGTATTTATTTATCATTATTAATTATCAATATATTTTAGGTGCGAATATTTCTCCACTCACAATACACTTAATTATTATCTGGCGGCTAGTTACGCCATTCGCTTCAAAATAATTTTTTCCTTCATAATACACATAATCGTGAATTTTTTTTACCTTCGTAATAATATTTTTAACACACAAACGTTCCCAAATTTTTTCAAATTTTCAACCTACAGTATATATTAACTACCTATCTTACACAATCATTTTTTTCAAATTTTTTTCAAATTTTCAAATAATAAATGCACACTTGTGTAAGAACTTTTACAAAAACCAAGCATGCCTATCACCATCACTTTTGCTTTTGGGTAGTGTGGGTAGTTTTGTAAGATAGATTATAAGAGTGGGTACTTTAAATTCCAACCCTTAATTAAATTTGTATGTTAAAGTAGTATGCATGTGTGTGTTTTGCAAAAAAAAATAGTATTTCTTTTAAGGACGGGTTCTCGTTCTCTTTAATTGTAAATTTATCATGAAAATATTAAGGACGAAATCTTTCAAATAACTCATTTATTTTTCTTAATTTGTTATGGAAAAAAGAATTTCACAAGGAGATAATATTATCAATCGATAGCTCATGATAATATTATTCCTCTTAGGATGAAAAATGAGGATGAAGAAAGGGTAAAACTCGTTTTTATATAAAGTGAAAAAATAGAAAGAATAGACTTAAAGAGAGAGAGAAAAGTTCATCCATATTTTTTGTGATAGACTTACAAGAATATTCCATAAGAGGGAATGTTTGATTTGTTGGATATGATAGATAAGAGTGATATAAATGTTTAAATAATTCATTCAACTTTGAGTTGATCAAATAATCACTAAATTTGATGATTAAAGTGCAGAGTGAATTATCTATCACAGATTAAATCATACAAATAAAATATCTAATTAAAATAAATTATTTTATTAACTATAACTTATCAATCAAATCAAACATCTCTATAGCGAATTAATCCTTGGTTATTGCATGCAGAGAGTTTGGAGAAGAACACACTCGCCAACCAATCTTTATGATCGTGTTTCATCAAGTTAAGAGCAATTCATTCAAATTAATAAAGGTTTGATCAAGTAGTAAAGTTGATACACCAAGTATATATTCTTTTGTAATACAAAAACTTCGGTTCCAACACCAATTCATATATTCTATTTTCATTTATATAATCATGACCTAATTTATACTGCTTGATTATTGCGTAAATTATTAGAATTGTTTATATAAATTGTATTTTTATTTTTATGGGTACAAGTTTAGTTGTTGGACAATCGATTAAAAAACAAGTACTCCCTTCATCCTGAAAAAAAATAATCATAAGTTTTCAATTTGGGATGTTTATAAAAAATAATCTTATTATATTTATATGCACTATATATCCCACAATAAATCTATACGCTCAACTCAATATATCAACTAATTTATACATTATACCACATATATTTCACCATTTTAATTCAACACATAAACTTCATTTATCTACTTAGACACTACCTCTTAAGTTGTTTTTTTTTTTTTTTAAACTTAGAGATTACTCAATAACAATTATCAAACTCATGTCACTCTATTCTAAAACTTATGTTTTATATGACGAATGAAGTATTTTGTAATAAAGAAAAAGAATAAATTTCCCACTCCCCTGCCCCAGTAAAACAACATAAAATCTCTCATGCAAATTTTCGCATAGCGCCGGTCACATATGAATTTTAACTAATTACTTATAATTATTATATTAAGGTGTGTAATAGGATATATTAAAATATGTGTGCACTATCCCGACATTTGCATGGAAAATCTTTCTTTTTTTTTCTTTTTTTTTTAAATTTATGTGCATGGAAATCTTGTTAGTAAATAAATAATTGGTAAATCGTTTTCCAAATACCAATTTTCTCACGGCCGCCCGTAAGACCAAAACCATCTTATTATAAATTGGCGCCAAAATATACCACTAAATTGGTCTAGTAAATTTATTATATTTATAGTCTACTACGTGATTGTCACATAGCAACACCACCTACTATTTGGGGTTCTAAAATGGTTTCCTATATTTCTAGCCTGTATTTCGATGGATAATGAAATAAAAAAAAATATATTTATATATATTTATTATACTTTTTGTTTTAATCTTAGTATTTAATTGAAAATTACATGAATTTTAATAAAATGATTGAATGTATTGTAAGTGGAATAAGAGTCACACATTTTATGTGAATGTTAAAATAATTGAAGTGGAGTAAAAGTCTCACCTACTTTGATTAAAAATAGAGATGAATAGAAAAATGTGGGACATTCAAAAATAAAAATATTGATACTAAAAATTATGACGGAGAGAGTATGATATAAATTTTTTTCCGAGCAGAGTGGAATATTTTTTTGAGCAGCTCATTATCCTTCAGTTTTTTTTTTCAATATTGGATGATATTATCTTTGGTTAGTTCTGTAAAAATATTTTCTAACATTTTTCATCGTTTCATCTCCAATAAACATACAATAGGGGAAAAAAATTCTCATATTTTCTTATCCATCAATTTTCAATAAAAATTTTACGATCAAAGAAAACGCACCCTAAGTACATATTATACAAATTTAATCAAAAATCAAAACACAAACCACCAAAAGCTCAAACTATACAAAAATGCACACACGTTCCACAAAATTTACAAATAACTTTTATTTTTTGAATAAAAAAATTACAAATAATTAATCACATCAATATTTTAGTTTAACCGTAACTTTGAAAATGAACCGTTTGGTCCAACAAATTACATCACATCGATCACGAATTCTCGATCAAACCGGTGCCCTTTGACCAACACAATCCAGTTAGTAAAAGTTTGAATTGAATCGCAACGGCAAAGTGGGCCAATTATGTAAATTCTGACAAGTCCATGGGCTGAAAAGAATTAGAGGAACATTCTAGGTTACTTAATCACAATTTAAAACCATTTTCAACGACGATATAGACAAAAAGCATCGCGATCGCGATATATTGACAACTAAAAAAAATAATTAGCATTAAAAAAGGCTGACTAGAAATTAGAGCAAATCACATGGGAAATGGTTGACCAACTTTTGCATCACCTAGAAAACCTACACTAACCCGTAGTTGATCATCGGCCGTCGGATTAACCGAGGTCGCATCAACGGCCGAGATGATCTCCCAGGAGTTGACTACGATTTCGTTTACTCTTGAAAATATCAATTTCGTACTACCTGTGGATTGTTGCCACGTGCAGTGCACTAATGCGTTTGTGGCTTTCAATTTCATAGCAAGTCAATATATTTTTTAAGTACGAATTTATTAGTAATTATTCATTTAATGAGAGGAGGTCGGTCATCGACTCATCGCTGGATTTTTAATTTTTACCCAAGGTAAATTAATGTTTTCCTTTATTTACATAGTTTGTTATCTTTATTTAATGTTTGAAATGCGATCTATATATGTGAGCAAATATATTTGTTTCGGTTTGCCTCTCAAATACGATCTAGATATTTATATTTGTTTCGGTTTGCCTCTCAAAAACATCCTAATAAATAATTATATGCAATCAAATATGTTTTTGGAATGAAAAAGCATAATTCATGTCAGAATGAATAATATCGAGAAGTCATGCTTCCATATCATTACATCCTGAAAATTACTAGTATTAATCAATCTAGCTAGCTCATATGCAGTCTTGTTTGCCACGAATCGAAAACCACGTACTTCCTAACATTCTCAAAAACTTCCCACAAATCGTCAAAAAGAAACTCGAACCAATGATAATTCTCACGAAGAACATGGATAGCTAGTAGAAAATCCAATAACAAGATAATGGGTCCAATATCATATTGCATACAAAACCAAATTCCTAATGCAAACAAATAATTTTAAGATCTAGATCATATAATTTTGATTAATGATAGCTAGTCTATCAGCCGTAAACTATAATAATAATAATAATAATAATAATAATAATAATAATAATAATAATAATAATAATAATAATAATAATAATAATAATAATTTTCCCTAGATGAGTATATTAATATAACTAAAAGGAATTATAAAAAAGTAAAACGTGGGAGTTTGGCTTGACCTTGTGACTTGACTGCGACTCGCGGTTTTCGTCCTAGGTTTCGAGCTTAAAACTTCTTTCCAGCCCCTTTTCAGTTATTTCAAATAAATTTATTTCTCAAAAATAAATTATTTACATGATATATATCAAAAATGTTGATTATTAAAATTCACAAGCCTCGTGATTAATTAATACTTACATCACTTCCCTTCTAGCATTTTCTATGATGCTCGACAACTTAATTTCCAATCAAATATATAAGAAATTGCATATTTATATATATACAGCCTTGTTTAATTAAATTCTAAGACCGTCTAACGACATACATAATATTTATTGTGAAATTGTTTTCATCCTTATATTATTAGTCAAATAGAATGAATTAATAGTCAAATATGTTGACATTATACACCCAGAATCAAACACCTAAAAATATTGAATGGACCAGAGACAACAAATTCAATGGCATAAAATACGTGCAAGGAATTAATTCCACAAATTAGGGTTTCTGCAAAAATATCTAGAAGACTTATTGTGCTCAATAATTCAAAATCCAATTAAACTAATACTCGTTTAATTAATTGAGACAACTGGGATCCAACGTTAAAGTAACTACACGCTTTACTTTTCCAAAAGCAGGATAAATAAAAATAAATAAATCGGATACACACAACTATTTCTCATTATATATAGTAGTTTTCTATGCCCAAATTTCAAAGTATTCAAGTGCCAAACTTTTGACCATTTTAAATCCTTCATTTTTTAAAGGACCTTTAAAAGCAAATAAAACTCGTTGACCTAGGCCAATTGGCATCCAATAATCTATATATATATTTAAATCTATATATTTCTTAATGATGTCAATTGCAACTAATGCAAGTGGAAATGGGAATCTCATGCGTGTTTAGCATTATAGCTTAAATTATAAAAATATTTCTTTGTTTAATGATATTTTTTTATATGTCCAAAGTCTCCAAACAAAGTAAACTCAATATAGTAACTACTAACTAGTTCGCAGTTAATGTACATTACATTAATGCTTGCTACTAAATTATTTTAACTCTTAACTCGACACATTTTAACCTTCAAATATAATTTAATAATTTTTACCTAAAAAAACCCATCAAATTTAATATTGTCTTCACGAAAAAAATTAAACTCTTTATCATACTATTTCTTACCACTATATATAGAACCCCATTTGAAATTGATGGGAAATTTATGATGTTTAATGTACCAAATTAGTCATTAATTTCCATCTCCGATCATTATTCATCTTGTCGAGGTTTATATTTTTAATTTGACCCAAAAAAGGTATTGACATCATTCAAACTCAAACGACTTTCTTAACATTTTAAATGTTTATGACATTTTCCCCTAACATATTTGCAGACATGATTATTTTGCTGACAAAACGAAAACAAAAAAAATACTCTCACACTAGTGTTGAACAAATTATTTTTGATCTTGATATGTATTTAGTGGTCGACACAATTTTCCAATCTTTTACGCCTTTATCTCACTCTACGTAGGCTACATTTATAATAGATTTACAAATAAATAAATGAAGAAAAGAAAGTTTGTGGTGATTTGATTCTCCAATATAATGGTTGGAGGATAAATTTGTTCATATCAAGCAGCAATTGTCTACACACGTAATTACCCAAAACTAAGATAAAAATACTTGACAAATATATTTAAACCGCAACGAAAACTGTGTAGCATATATTAGGGTAACTCCATTTATTTTTTTATTTTTTTTATTTTGGCATTAGTTGACTTGTATCTATTGAGATATGGTATATGATTTGTTCTAGAAATTCAAATGATTAAAAATCAGACAGAAAAATAATGAATATTTAAGGTTGAATCAAATAGAAAATCAATGCAGGCGGCCATCTGCGATATTCCACAAAGTCAACTCTCCATTTCAAATAAAGATTGTGATTTTAATCAATAATACCCCATAAAAAAAACATGGAGTTAAAAAGGAGAAGTGAACTTGCATTTGAAGATTACAAGTTGACAATATATTTGACTTTTAAATTTTTAATGGGTGGGAAGATGCAGTAGGTGGTGAGAGGATCTGTTCAATTGATAAAAAGAAAAAATTATTTATTAGAGAGGTAGTTGAATTTTTTCTGTTTTTGGTTTAGATATTAAACAAATAAACATTGATATATATAGATAGTGGTTAGAATTGATCTGTTAGGCCATAATTTAAATGTGTAAGTGACGCTTTTAATTTATACTGTAAAAGAAATTGGGGTTTCTTTCAATTGAATTTGAGCGTGAGTTTTGTGTTTTATTTTATATTTTATTTTAGGAGAAGCACATGATCAGATTCCATTTGATTTTTATGATATTTTGAGAATCTATACTTTCATTTTGTGAAAGCTCTCTGCGTACAATTGCATGGCTGTTTCATATTTACTCGAGGTGGTCTCCTTTTAAATCGATCTTATGGTGAAATCGGCTTCACAATATATGACACTATTTTGACATACAAATAATACTTTAATATTTTAAATATTATTTGTATGTCGAAATAGTGTCATTGTGAAGCCGATTTCACCATAAAATCGATTTCACGGAAGTTTTTGTATATTTACTGCTTGCGTTAATTTGCATATATAAATTGAAATTTGACCATACATTTTTATTTGTAATCATTGAGTTCCGGATTTTTTATTCATATTTTTAAACCATTGCGGAGACGATGGATCAATGACTGAATATCGCATTTCCAAGTTATTGTAAAAAAAATAGATTTTTCGATACATACTCTCAAGTAATGATTGTGGTTTTATTTTCTTTTGTATAACTACTAATTCAAGGGTTCTTTCTCTTTTTTTCTTTCTTTTTTCCCCCTAATAAAAGCTGCAATTTAATAATACAACTACTAATTCAATATTAGATATTTAAAATAATTATTTAATTATACTAAGAATAATAATCGGTTAATTAATTGTTGTTTTTCTCTATTTATTGTTCACAATGTTTTATTCGACTAGCTTACTTTAATTATTCTATATTTTTATCTCATTTTACTAGTTGAAGCATATAATTTTTCAAAAATATAATACTCCATCCGTCCCATAACAAGTGTCCACTTTTTTTTGGGCAAAAGAATTTAGATGGCTATAATTAAAGAGTAAAAAGATAAAAAGTAATAGAGTTCCCTTTTATTTGGTGAGATCGCGAATAGAATTTAGGTGGAGATGATTAAAAGATAAAAAGTAAAAATTTGTTCAACTCACCTTCTTTTTTTAGAAAGTAGACACTTGTTATAGGACAATCCAAAAAAAAGTAGACACTTATTATGGGACGGATGGAGTACTATACAATACCAACCGTTTATGTTACTTTTATTGCCGTTTATTTTGTCGTCACATTCGGGCTTGTTTGAATGAGGTTTGCGTCCGTTATACTCGACGTGGGCACACCGTCTAGCTAGAAATGCTTGTGAATTTTTTAATGCGTTTGTTGGGATGAATCTCCGACTTGTGAGGAGGGTGGGTTCTTCTTAATTTACCATACGACATGCGTATGCTCTTCTTCTTCTTCTTCTTCTTCTTATTATTATTATTATTATTATTATTATTATTATTATTATTATTATTATTATTATTATTATTATTATTATTATTATTATTATTATTATTATTATTATTATTATTATTATTATTAAAGCTTCGATAAACTCCAGTTAGATGTAGATTCTCGCAGACAACACATGCAAATAAATTGCACTTTATATTTCTTTCTCTATTTTGATCAAACTTGAGTTTCCCGTCTCAAGTTAACGGTATAAGGCTAAAGAGTTTTTGTATAGCAGGGAAGATGTCTCACTTGAAACTCTGATGTTTGAAGCATTGCAGACGCAATGGAGATACTTGATATAATGAAGAGGAATGTATTTGATCAAAAGCACCCTAAGCAAAAATTAGAAAATGGGCCCTTATAATTTTCTTTTATATTGACGAAACAACAATAATATAGTAACATATATACAAAATAATCTTTATATATATACTATATAAAAAAAATAAAAAATTGGAACCCTATGCGGCAGCATGTTGAGCATGTCCTCAGGTACAGGCCTGATCAAAACATATACTGAATCCTTATTAGCGCACATATACGTAGAAATCAAGTTTCTAAGACGTTTGGTATTTTCCCAAGAGGCGAAAGAATATGGAAATGTCTTGGTCTCCACGTACATGAATACGATGCAACACTTTATCTGCAAAATGAATTTCATGAAGGTTTGAATCTGTACAATGAAATGGTTATATTCAGTAAAATTGTACCCTGCAGATTCACAAGAGTTCACCAACTTTTATCATCCTATACAAGAAATCTGGAGAAACTCAATTTACAGTTTACACCTGACCTTGTTGTGGAAGTTTTACATAATTGTAGCCTTAATATTTGCCTTGAGTTAATCGCCTAAGTTATACTCGCAATGAACAATCATACAACATGGCCATGAAAATTGCTTACTTTACGCAGATGAGAAGCCTATTTTCTGAGATGAGAATAAGAGGTTGCTTTATAACAGCATAAGATAAGAAGCAAATTTTAGAAGATTCATGTTACCTGAATATCTCGTAGTGAAGCTCCTTTCGTCTCAGCTCACTCGCTTTTACAGCACCATCTACTAATGTTTTACTCCGAAGAAGAAGAAGAAAAAGAAAGATTAGTCAAGCTAGACATTACCAGCATTATTGATTATATGAGTGTAGGGATGTCCTATTTTTAATTTGTTTTCTAGTTATTCTTTTTGTAGCATCTTAGATATATATACTAGTTATTTTTTATGTTACATGAAGGAAAATAGAAGAAGATATTAAGCTAAACTAGTTATAGAACCTTCTCACACTATGTATTATTGAGGATTTTCATCTTCACAAAATTCTTTGTAATTAATTAGATGGTATAAAGCATTTTCCTATTTCTTGTGTAGTTTCCATCTATTTCCAAGTTAATGTTATGTATTATAATTCATTGATACAAGGAGGAGAAACGAAAGGGAACTTTGGCTAAAAGAGTAATAGTGCTTCATTAATAATAATATAAAAACACATTGGATATTATACACATTGGATATTATTTCAAATTTTATCACACACACAAAATAAAGTAAAATACCTGAGGCAAGTACTTATGCGAGTGTTGGAGCAAATGTGACGCCATATTTCGACTAAATCTTACTTGCAGTCGAATTCAATTGATGAATATCGTTGATCATCATCAATTCAGCCTACTTATATATTATCAAGTTCTATTCTTGCACCCCAACTAAAGCCATCAACTAGCAACTCATTTGCCATATTTATGATCTCATACAGAAAGCTACTCATATAAAAGAAACATGACATTCCATTTTAACCACAAACTCACTAAAATCATATTCACTGACCAATAACATGCTTTCTCGCACTACCAACCCTTCGCCAAGGTTCGTCCACTACCACCTTTCTATCTCTGGTACGTATTTTGTTATCTTATAAAACATAATTTTACTTTTTTAAGAAATATAAGTCTTTTTAAAATTTGTATTTAGTATATAAGTAGTGGTCGAGGTGAACGTGCTAGAGGTCAAAGTAGCTGCAGTGGTGGTGGTCGAGTAGGTCAAAGTAGCCGTAGTGGTCGAGATACAACAGCATATAGGTATACGAAAATTAGTTACCAATTTAATGAAGCTACATTTGAAGGACAAATCAACGAGTGAGACTACTTGCCGGTGTACGTAAATGCAGGCGATGAGAACGAGTCTCAAACTATGATCTAGCCTCGTCACGAGTCTCATAAAATAAATCACGATAAGTTTTTGCCAACGATCTTCACTCACGAGAATGGTAGGAGACATAACACACTCTATAATATGTACACCGTCTATTTAAAGACGTATGTACATGTAATGCCACTTTTAATGCAATACTATTCCATCTCATAATTGACAATATCATTCAATTATAAATATCTCTATAAGACCTATTAATTTATCAAGAGTGTTATCAAATTCATAATTTATTTGTTGTTGATGAACTTATCACTTTCTTCACTTAACTTAGAGCATAACTTCGTCGTTCATGAAAATAAATTGAAACTTTGTCGGCTTACGTTTTGTGACTTGTTCACCTCCGAATAAAACAATGACTTGTTCTTCTTGCTAGTGTGTTGGAGCCATCAAAGTTTCTGATGATTATTCACACGTTAATAAGAATAACAAATTCGTTAGTTTTATTATGGGATGAACAGTCACAAAACGTAAGTCGATAAAGTTTCAACTTATTTTCATGAACGACGAAATTATGCTCTAAGTTAAGTGGGAAAAAAAAATGATAAGTCCATCTGGTGCAAATAAATGATGAATTTGATAATGCCTTGATGAATCAATAGGTCTCATGGAGATACTTATAATTGAAAGGATATTGCCAATTATTAGATGAAATAGTATTGCATGATAAGTGGCATTACATTATGTACATACGTCTTTGAATAGACCGTATATATCAACTGATAAAGTGTGTTATGCCTCATACCATACTCGTGAGTCAAGATGGTCGACAGAAACTTATCGTGGTTTATTTTATGAAACGTGTGGCAAGATTGGATCACAATAAGAGACTTGTTCTCATCATCTACATCTACGTATACTGGCAAACAGTCACAATCGTTGATTTGTCTCAAATATATCTTCATTAAATGGTACCTTATTTCCACATTCCTATATGTTGTTTGATCTCGACGACCACTATTACGCTTACTTTGACCTATTTGACCACCATCACTACGGCTACTTTGACCTCTAACACGTTGACCTCGACCACTGTTTATATCCTTAATACAAATTTTGAAAAGACTTAAATTTCTAAAAAAGCAAAATTATATTTTATAAGAGAAAAAAATACGTAACCAAAATAAGAAGGTGGCCGTGGTCGAAACTTAAAGAAGAGTTGACAGTGCGAAAAAGCTCATTATTGTTGGTGAGTATAGTTTTATGGAGTTTGTGGTTAAAATGAACTATCAAGTTTCTCTTATCTGGATAGCCTCTTGGACGAGACCAGAAACATGCCAAACAAGGTGCAAAGTTAATGGTTTTAGTTGGGTTATGTGAGAACAAAACTTTATAATGTATAAGTATGCTAAATTGGCTTTGACTCTTGGAGCTTTCTATTTACTCTGGAAAACATATGCAGCTGTTGCAACAGTCATTCCAAAGCCTCACAAGTCACAATGAATTTTTTAATATTCTTCAATTATGCTTGCATATATGGACATATTTGAGATTTGAGATACCTATATACCTTAAATCTCTTCGCAGATCTGTACGTTTCTCGTGCTTTTCTTTATACTATTATTTATTCATCTATGCTGATAGTGATAAAATCTATAAACACGAATATTAATAAAATATGAAAGCCGTTAAAAATAGGGTTGTTAACCAATTGCGTAGGGAAAACAAAAATGCGAGCAGATTGCTTCAAAACTAGTTCATTTAAATACACACATATACATTGAATCTCATTCTGCTTAGGGGGATCCGACTATTTCACAAAATAATGTTTTTTTTTTTTTTTTTAAGTTGAATACTAAAATCCCAACTTCTTATAAGCATTTATCCTTCGCAAACTCAAGCTCAAATCCAAACTTCAGTAATTGTCACATAAAACAGTAATTTTACTAATCATAAACTCAAACTCAAAATATATTCTCTATATATATTCCTTTACATATTAATTTTTATAATAGATGGTCATGAATTTGAAAATTAGATTTAGAGAGAGATACCTGCCGAATGTATTTGGGAGAGTCCCCACGGCTGAATCGGCGCGAGTTTGAACGCGGAATGGGTGAAGTCACGGCGGCGGCTTGTCCGCTGTTGCGTCGGAGGCGGTGGCGGTTTTGAGAATGTGACGGCCGGAGAATTCGAAAAAAGAAATGGTAAAGCGGTGAGAGGAAAGTGTATTATGAAGAATGAGAGGAAATATTGGGTAGTTGGATGCCTTCACTCTCTCCTGACCTCCTTCTTCTCTCTCGTTTGCCTCTCTCTCATCGTTCTCATTGATTTTGGAGTCATGCAAATTTCATATGATGTCATTGTCAGTCATAGTCATGCAATTAATTACAGATATGATTTTGGAAACTCTCCCTATTTCATGCAATTTCATTTGATGCCAGCTGTCATAAAGCCCTGCCATTATCTGATGGTCACTTAATTTGGGTAACATCTTTATATTTCCATCACCATTTTTCAAGATGCATCATATACTCCCTCCGTCCATGAAAGAACTTCCTAGGAGGGAGTGACACAGGCTTTAAGAAAAAATATTATTGAGTGTATTGATAGTGGATAAAAGGTAGTTGAGTGTATTGGGAGTGGTGAAAAAGTGTTATAATTAATATTGAGAGTTATGAAAAGTGAAAAGTAAGAAAATTATAAGTGGTGGGTATAGTCCAAAAATAGATAGGAAGTTCTTTTGTGGACATCCCAAAAAAGAAAGATAGAAAGTTCTTTCGTGGACGGAGGGAGTATTAAATTGTGTTTGGTTGTTGAATTCATTGGTGGCATTAGATTTGTGAAGGGGAAAGGTGAGTTTTAGATAACATGTCACTAATCATCGGACTATGTATACGATTTGAAACAAAAATATTTGATTTTTTTTTTTGCAGTAATGGATAAAATTAGAGCCTTCTTTTTCATTAAAATTTCAAGGGTTAATAGTATTTTATATCCCGAACTTTTAACGTTTTCATAAAATGTCCCAAACTTTCATTTTTCTCTAAAAAATCATAAACTTTTAGTTTGTTCCATAAAATATCCAACTATATAAAATTCGGTGACGGAAAGATGATTTATCTCGCCGAATGAAATACTTTGGGGACCACCATTGCTGGAAAACGTTGAAAGTTCGGAATTTTTTGTCATCTTTTCATCATCAAATTTTGTATAGCGGGACATTTTATGAAGAAAAAAAATGAAAGTTCGAGGTTTATTAAGAGAAAATAAAAGTTCGGGACATTTTATGAAAAATGCTGAAAGTTCGAAACATAAAACACTATTAATCCAAATTTTAATTGCCTGATTGAATGTAGGTTTATTTGTTAATTAATATAGCGGTAAAAATAAAAGTAAAGTTTGGGGTATGGATGAAAAGAAAATGAAAAAATAAAGAAGCCGGTCTTGCAGCTTAAGCAGATTGGCACCAAATATATGTTGCAAAATTTGAGTTCATATTCAAGTGAAAACATAGTATCTCCTTTAAGTTTCAATACGTATACCTATATGAGATATAGGCGTGCCCATATTAAACTGGGCCCATTAAGAGTAGCATGGCCCAACTCATTAATAAAATTAACACCTCCAATTCTGGACTTGTGTCGTTTTCATGTGTTTGGTTTCAGGCCTCGCGAGATTAAATTGATGATGCCCAAATATAACTTTGCGTCATCCGATTCTGTTTGTGAAGACACTTATCATAATTTAAATATTTTAATTAGTGCTCGTTTGGTTCAAGCAGAGGAATGGAAAGGAAATAAAATCATATAAATGGGTGGAATGGTAACGAGTGGTTGATTATAGCAAAAAAATACACGAACTTTGATAAAAATTACAATTTTCACCTGAACTTTCAAATTAGCCAAAATATACCTGAACTTATATTTTTTGTTGTAAATTTCACCTGAACTTGCAATGATTGAACTCCGTCGAGGTGAAATTTACAACAAAAAATATAAGTTCAGGTATATTTTGGCCAATTTGAAAGTTCAGGTGAAAATTGCAACTTTTATCAAAGTTCGTGTATTTTTTGGCTATAATCCTAAATATATATACATATTTAATTAATATATTAAAATTATAAAATGATAAGTACATAAAGGGTAAATATGTCTTTTTATGTTGAACATTAATTAATTTTTGGATTTGATCCGGATCAAATTGATCCAAAATAGCAAGGTCCAATTAAAAAAATTAACATCATTATTGATGTTGACAAAACAAAAATTCCAGTATAGTATGATACGCAATGATGTGAATTAATATTATTTGGTGATGGTCCATCACGTGTGTACGTGACTTTTAGGCGGTCCGATTTTAATTTATTGCCTTGTCTTTTCTTTTTTTCTTCGTTGCATTTTTATTCCCTAGAATATTTCGTTGCAGCCTAATAATCTAAAATATTTAACGTATACGCGCAATTCATCGTTTTACAATGGGCACGAGAAGTTATTCTTCGATATCAGTTGGACTTTATGTTTTCAATAATTTAAAGGTGCGTTCACTTCGATGGATGGGAAAAAAAAGGGATAATAAAAATTTATACCTTTAAATATTTTATTTCTTATTCTATATATTACACAAAAGAGAAGTTTATCATTTTTTCTTCGTTATTTTCATTTTAAATAGGATAATATTATCCTTCTATTTTGGTGTGATAATATTATCCCTCCTTGAAGTGAAAATAAGGAAGGAAAAATGATGAATTTCTCTTTTGTGTAAAATATGAGATAAGAAAAAAGACATGTAAAGGCATAAATTTTTATTATCTCTCTATTTAGAGGGATAAAAAGCAAACACACCCTAACTGTACTTTCATATATGACTGATTATTGATTTTGAGATTTTCAATTTAATTGTAAAATTATATACTTATTCCCTTTTGATCTCTAACAATTAATTAATTAATTATATATAGAGTTGCTAACTCACGACATGTATTATATACAATCTGATCATAACTCAATAACTTAAACAATCGAAGAGGGTTCAATTTTGTAACAACGTATCAAAATTGCTTTAGTTATAAAATTGTCTAAAATTGCCTTTTTCACTTAAACACAAACATAACTTGTAACAATATATTTAGAATGAATCTCCGTCCTTATCATACCCATTTTTCATGTTCGTGCTCTTAATAAAAAAAAAAAGTAAAGAGGAAAACAACTTGTAACAACATTTATCAACTGAAGAAATATCTACTCCTATTAAATTCATTGTTGCTCGTTAATTTGATTGAATATCCGACATAATTAATTAATATGCACGTGGTTAAGTTGTGGGCAATTTCGACAATTTAAAACCGCCGACGTTAATTGCAATGGGAAAAACATTACCAATAATAATTGTGGTCTAATTACTTGCCTAACAACAATTACCATTTAAATATAGATTGAGAGGTGCACGTAGGATTTACATAAATGATAACGAATCTCCATTCTCCAATGCCTATCATTTCGAAACCGAGTTGCGCTATCATATCAACCCATCATTAGCCTATAATATTAAAGCAAAAAAATTGATTGCAAAACATTTCATTAAATTGTTTATTGAATATACTAAATATTTTTAATTTGTTGAATAATAGTTTGAGTTGTTTTGCTTTTACATAGAGTATTAGATATTTAAGATTTATTCTGTAAATATGAGAACTAGGGCCAACAACATGATTTTTAATATGAGATATATCTATGTATCTAAAATTTCAATATAAATCATAATCTTATTATTTTTTCCACACTTCCTTATTTATTTATTTACTTTTGGATGGTGTCTATGTAAATATAAATTACAATGAATTATAATTTCTAACATGATTTTTTATTGTGCTTAACTGAGCATTAAATTGACAATATTATTGTAATTTTTTTGGTTAGATTTGTTAGATATAGATTTTTGTGAGAATATATAATAATTCATGATATCAAAACAACATTGAATCATGTTATTTTACAAGAGATATTAATTAAAAAAGTAACTAATTGCATGTAATATAATATTTTATTTATCAAACTAAAAATATCAAGAACGTTACGATATGGTGAAATAAATATTCTCTATTTAAGGGGAAATGTAGTATGCATATTTGCCAAAGATACTATATTTCATACTATAATTATTTGTTAGGCTTAGTGAAATTGTTATTTTTGTCTTCGGAAAATTAAATTAGTTATTATATTACACATTTGGAAATGAAAAGTTACTTCACTATGAAATGCAATGAAGTAAGATATTCTGATTGTGTAAATTTATCTTTTTATGTATTTCGGCGAATTGGTGTTCAAGTATTTGCGTATTAAACCAAAATATTAAGCAATATACTTGACATCATTTATGTGTTCTAAATACTTTGAATTTATCTAAAATTCAAATTGAACACGGATTTTGTTCCATAATAAATTTGTACACCATTGACGGGCCGAATTTTATCAGCTATCAAATGTTTGTTTCTTTTATTATATTTTAAGTTGTTTAGACATTTTAGACTATGATCCCTATAAGAGTTTAGTAAAGCTAATTGTTTGATAATATAATACAATTATTTTTTCTCTCTTGATATTAATTAGTTTTATTAGTAATTATTTTATGAATCATTTTATTGTACATAAAAATTTCTAAAAACTACTCTCATCATGCATCGCACGGAATACAACACTAGTATACATGAATTCCCAATTATTTAAAAATATATACTTAGAAAATCAAGAATCCAATCACTCTTGTGGTCGGGCTCCACCGATCATAGTAGAAACAAATTCTTGAATATTTCTATCTGAAGTTCCTCCCTCATCAACAGCTCCCTTTGTCAATTCCTTCCATTTCCTCGCATTCTCTCTCATCTCTACCGCTCTCTCTCCTTCCATCACATACTTCACACAACGAGCCAACTCCTCATGCCCAACGATACCTCCCTCATTGGGGAAAGCCCTCAGTCCCATTTTCCAAACATCCATCACAAACTTAGCATTCGTAGCCTGGTCACTCCACCACGGGACCGCCACCATCGGGACCCCCAGACTAAGTGCCTCCAGAGTCGAGTTCCATCCACAGTGCGTGACAAAGCAGCCTATGGCATCGTGGGCCAAGACCTCCAACTGCGGGCACCACGACACGATTAGCCCCTTCCCTGAGGCCTCCTCCGTGAAATTCTCAGGGAGCTTCGATTCCTCCTCCGATCGAACCACCCATAGGAAGGGTTTGTCGGTTATCTTTAGGGCTGTTGCCAATTCATCCATTTGTTGTTCTTCCAATTTGGCCATACTACCAAAGGAGATATATATGACTGATTTAGGTGATTGTTGTTGTAGCCATTCCATGCAAGTGTCGATTGGCTTGAACAAATTAAGACCATAATTTTTATCGTGTGTCAATCTTTTGTCTAGGTACATTGATGGTATGGTTGGCCCAATTGTTTTCACGGACATAAATTTTCTCAACCAATCGGTTGCCTGAACACGAAGTAGATCTAGATCAAATACCTAATTAGTGATTAAATTAAATAAACCAAAATACATTAAGATAATTAGTACAATCACATCGCGATCAATTTCTTTCACCCAACTTGTCGTGTATTAATTAACATTATTGTATATATTTTTTTTTTTTGCCTTTTTTGGTGGGGTTGGTGATATGTGATTGAGCTGCCATGCTAGAAGGCAAACCAAGCGAACAAGTTCCAAGTTTTATTTCATTTTTGGTATGATTAATTAATTTGAACACAAAGCAATTCACATGTATCAAGGGTACGTATAGTTTAATTCAAGTTAAAACCACAAAACACATGTGAGTTGTTAAGATATTTTCTCCCCAAATCATTAAATTAGGGTTCAAATTAGAGTTCTAGTTATCACGAGGAAAACGAAAAAAGTTTAATCCAAGCTAAGTTAGTAAACAAACACAAACACGAACACGAACACAAATAACATCGCGTACCTCTTCCTCGAGCTCATAAACCGAATTAACGAACACGAAATCCGAATCCTCGACGCCTTCAAACTGGCCCGCCAGCAGCTCGAGCGAGCCGGGATGCGCCTCCTGATCACGAACAAACGACGGCAGATCGGAAACCGCCAACGCCGGCAGCCCAGCAACCGAGATCTCCTTCTCCAAAACCGGAACTCTCAGCAGCCCTTTGAATATATTGTAGTAGATGATGTTGACGCAGCACGACTGCGTGAAAAACGCAGCCCCAAACAGCCCGAAATCCCTCGCGACGGAGAGCCCCCACGGCAGGAACGCGTCGTAGACGACGCAGTCAACGGGGCGGCCTTCTTCTCGAAGCTTCTGGATGAGTTTGGACAGCGACTCCGTCCCGGCCTTCCGGAAGATGTGCAGATACTCCGGCATCTTGGCGTCGGCTCTGTTGCCTACGTAGCCGCCGTCGGAGATCGTCTCGACGGAGATGCCGGCGGAGGATTCGTTGATGGGGATGTCTTCTGTGACGGCGAAGGTGACGGCGATGCCCTTGTGGGCTAAGCGTTTCGAGAATTGGATCATGGGGTTTATGTGGCCTTGGACGGGATATGGCAGGATTACACAGTGTGCTCTGTGTTGTATTTTCTCCATTTTTTTTTTTTTTGGTTTAGGATATTGCAAACTTAGGAGAAGATGATTAATTTTAAGGTATATATATACACAGTGGCGGAGCCAGGAATTAATTTGGGAGGGGGCTCCGGGAAATTTTTTTTGGACATTCCGTATATTTAAGGCATTATTTTATTAAAAGACAAGCATAATAGTAATAATAAAGAACAACATTTTCATAGATTATATAATTTATATATATAACAAATTAGTTTCAATACATTACAATTTTTTTTGGGACATTCTGTATTTTTAAAGCATTTTTTTATTAAAAGACGAGCATAATAGTAATTATAAAGAACAACATTTTCATATACTATATAGTTTTAATATATTACAAATTAATTTCAATACATTACAAACTTTTTTTTTGTCATTTCGTATATTTTAGGCATTTTTTTATTAATAGACAAGCATAATAACAATAATAACGAACAATATTTTCATATATTATATATTTTCAATAAATTACAAGCTAGAATCAATAATAATAAAAGACAAGCATAGTAATAATAGCAAACAAATTTTTTTTGGGCATTCCATCCATTTTAGGCATTTTCTATTAAAAGACAAGCATAATAGTGATAATAATGTATAATATTTTTATAGATTATATAGTTTTAAATAACACAATTATCCTTAAATTAATTATAAATGGAAGAATATAACAAGCTAATCAACTTTTGTAAAACAAATTTCTTTTATAATATAAATATATATCTATATATATATACTAAAAAAACTCAAAATTTGGGAGGGGGCTTCAGCCCCCCCTAGCCCCCCCTTGGCTACGCCCCTGTATATACATGAGCATACTAGGTTAGGTTATATATATATACCACATTATTGGTATATTATCTAGACCAGTTACGTCTACGAGTCTATCTTTATTAGTGACTTTTCCTCAACCTAATTGATCTTTATCTTATTTTTTCTCTTAGTAATAACACTTACATGACTAACCTTCGTCTTATTTTTAATCTCATTAATATTTAAAAATTATAAATATAATTGACATACAATGAGAGGGTGTCCCATGAGTCCACATGATCATGTCTTTATCTGGACATTGAGGCTGCTCGCCAACCAATGTCACTCGATCGTTTATTTGACTTTTACAATTATATTATTTAATTCATAAGTTTTTTCTTATACGGGTGACACTCATTTTTTTTAATTCACAAATTGTGAAGATGGCTTTTTTCTATTTCAAAATATAAAATTAAAAAAAAAAAAAAGAATTAGAAGAAGTTGGATACGTACGTAGGATTGAGTGTCTTCAATTATTGGTGCAAGAGTTGGATTGGAATAATACGTTGCTGGAAATCAAAAATAAAATGAAATACCCCCTCCGTCCCACGAATCTTGACACGTTTGATTTCGGCACAGGAATTAAAGAGTCGTAGATTAATGTTTTAAATGTGTAATTAATAAAATATAAAAGTGATAAAGTAGGAGAGAGAATGTAATAAAGGTGATAAAATATGAGAGCTAATGTTGAACATTAATACATCCACGTGAAAATCACACTGAACCACCGCGGATTTATGATATTAATTCCACAATATTAATTAAGATTAAGATTTTTAATCAATAATACCCCTTAAAAAAGTGAAATGAAATTCCAAAGGAGAAGCAACTTGTATTTGCATGTTACAAACTTAATTTAATATTTTTAATGGGTGGAAGGTGGTGTGAGGATCTGTTTAATTGATACAGGAAAAGACATTTCTTTTGAGGGGTGGTTGGTTTTTCTCTTTTTTGGTTTAGATATTAAACAAATTAACATTGATGTAATGGCTAAAATTGGCCTGTTGGGCCAATGTGTTATGTGTAAAACTTGGGTTTGCTTTCAAAAGAAAGTGGGTGTGACCGTGTGAGTTTATAGTTTTAATCTATTTTGTATTTTATTCTAGGAAAATCACAAGTTCAGTCTCCCTTTGATTTTTTTTAGAATCTATTTTTATTTGTAATCATTGATCTCAATCTATTTATTCATATTTTTAGGGGCTAATATTTTTAAATCATTACCGGTGTGGATGGGTCAATCGCAAAACTCAAATTATACGTGACCAACATGCATGTCTCCATTAGGCAAATCCCCCTAATATTCTCTAATTCCTAATTCTCTACGATTGATTGATTTCCAACATCTAGCTCAAAAAAAGTAAATAAGACAAAATTAGAAGTGAAATGAAATATAAATATGGTAGTAGTATAAATTATCAAGTCATTTAAAAAAGTGTGGTTAGATTCCACACGAGCTTAAATAAGGTGAAACCAAAATTCCCGGTTCAATATGGTATTGTACCATATAATGTTGAATGTGGCTATATTTTTTAAGTTCCTTTTGTTCTCATCAATAATTTTTTACCAAAATAGTAGTAGTAAGAACCAACTCGTGTAAAACGTGGTTAAGTGATAACATTTCTATGTGGGAGTTTAATTGGTGGCTAATAATGGTCTCCTCCATACCAGTCTATTCGACTAAGCAAACCTTTTTTCTTTTTCTACTTTTTTCTTTGACCTTTTGGTGACATTGACGCACCAACATAATAATAAGAAAGATAAATTACATTCTGAGTTAGCAAAACAAACGCAATTGGTATATATATATATACATATATATTGATAAAAACAAAATGAGAAAGCTAGTAAGGCCAAATTCATCTGAACGTCTATTTCCTTCACCAAACTCATTTCTACTACATAACTATATACAAATTAGTTTATTTGGAAGCTCAAAATAATTTATTACAATAGTTTTATAGGAACAGCGGGATCATAGTATTTTGATTTTCTCAAATATGTGAATAATAAAAATCACACATATTAAGGCTTTATCATCTTTTTCTTTCTCTTTTAGCAACTTAATTGGTCGAATATATTTGTGTAAAGCCTTATGTTTGAACTGTTGGAATTTTGAAAGGATAATTGTTCAATATTGACGATGTGTCGATGTTTATACATATTCTGTATCGAACTTCATCGAGGGATTGATAATAAATTAAACAACTTTTTTTATGAGAAGTTGTTGGAAATATGGTTTTAAGACCTATTTAATTAAATATTTATTATTTAATTGAAATAATTATTAGATGTTAATCTACATCTCGAGTAGATGAATGTGGTATACTTGAAGTCTCAAAACCGATTTTCGGTGAGTGAGATATTGTATATCAAAGTTTGGATGTTAAGAAGGGAAATAACACTTGGGATAGTGTTATTGTCCCATATAAGAATAGCAAAGCACATGGAGTTAATAACTTCTGACTTGCTAGTGGGCTTGGATGAAGGCCTTGGCCTCGTGACGTTGCTGCTTTATCTTTGGGAAATATTCGCCAACACCGTGAGCACTACCGGGGCGATAATATTTTTACGGGGCACTATATATGCATATTATTTTAAAGAACAATAAAATTATCAAATAATGAATTAGGACAAATTAATGATCAAGTGTGTTTTAAGAAGATTTATTTGCCTCGCCTTTTCTTTTTTTCTCCGTTGCATTTTAATTCATTATAATATTTCGTTGCACCCTGGTAAGTTGTTCCCTCAATTTGGATTAATGTTGGTCATTTAGATCAGCTGGACTTTGTGTTTTTAATAATTTAAACTTTCATCAGTTTCATGTATTATTGACGGAAATTTTCGATTTAATTGTAAAATATTATATACTATATTCCGTTTTAAATTCTATCAAATATATATTTTTTTTATAAACTAATTAAAGAAAGTTAAATACCGCTCCATGGTGGGCTCAAACTCAATGCCTCTAGCCTTAGGTATTAACCACTCTACCACTTTAACGTACACAATTTGTATCAATTAACTAGTTATATATAGAGTTGCCAACTAAATACACAAGAATAATTTGTTACCTCAATAACTCAAACAATCAAAGAGAGTTCAATTTCGTAGCAATGCAAAAACAAATTCTTGAATATTTGTATCTGAACTTCCTCCCTCATCAACAGCTTCCTTTGTCAATTCCTTCCATTTCCTTGCATTCTCTCTCATGTCTTCCGCTCTCTCTCCCTCCATCACATACTTCACACAACGAGCCAACTCCTCATGCCCAACAATACCTTCTTTATTGGAGAAAGCCCTCACTCCCATTTTCCAAACATCCATCACAAACTTAGCATTCGTAGCCTGGTCACTCCACCATGGGACCCCCACCATCGGGACTCCCAGACTCAAGGCCTCAAGAGTCGAGTTCCATCCGCAGTGTGTGACGAAGCAGCCTATGGCGTCGTGGGCCAAGACCTCCAACTGTGGGCACCACGACACGATTAGCCCCTTCCCCGAGGCCTCCTCCGCGAATTTCTCGGGGAGCTTCGATTCCTCCGACGACCGGACCACCCAGAGGAAGGGTTTGCCGATTAGCTTTAAGGCTGTTGCCAATTCCTCCATTTGTTGCCTTTCCAGTTTGGCCATACTACCAAAGGAGATATATATGACTGATTTAGGTGATTGTTGTTGTAGCCATTCCATGCAAGCGTCGATTGGTTTGAACAAACTAAGACCATAATTTTTATCATGTGGCAATCTTTTGTCTAGGTACATAGAAGGTATGGTTGGTCCAATTGTTTTCACGAACATAAATTTTCTCAACCAATCAGTTGCCTGAAACCAAACACGAGGCAATTAAGGTACCTTGATAGTTAATACTCCGTTGATTCTATAAAATTAGTCCTTTATTAATTACATGATTTTTGAATAAGCTTATACTAACATTTTGTGACGAGTAGTTATTATCCGTATCATAAAAGTAAAAGAATGTCACAAAATATAGTGAACCTGAAAGTATATTAATTAATTATTGTAAGTAACAAAAATTACTTAATCACATTTTTATATGTAATAAAAATTTAAATATACATGTATGGATATGACTAATTTTTTTACATAATATATATATATATATATATATATATATATATATACATATATATATATATAGGGAATGGATCAATAAAGAATGCTAAATGTAGAAGGAAACAACGAAGGCTGAATAACTCAATACATTTACTGAATAAATCACGCGAGCGCATGAACGAAAAATGTACGTGTTTATTCAGTAAAATAACTATTCGTGCGGTCGTGTGATTTATTCGGTAAATTTTTTGACTTATTCAGAACGAAATATAGTTACTTCTTCATAGATCCCAACCCTATATATATATATATATATATATATATATATATATCACAGATTTTGCAACACATCTTTTAATATTTATAAAAATGATACATGGGGAAACAAATTAATAAAGATAAAATAAAATAGCTCTATGTAAATTATACTCCCTCCGTCCACAATTTAATGCCCTACTTGCCTTTAAAAAACTGTCCACAATTTAATGCCTTGTTCTGCTTTTTGTACCCTTTTACCCTCCCTTGTTTCATTTAATTACTACCCTTTGCCATATTTAATTCATCCTAATTAGGAATGTGGGTTAATTAGTCTTCCTTACTTTTAAATAAATTCTCTCTCTCCATTCGAAACCCTAGATCTCTCTGAATTGTGTTCTTCGTCTTCCTCGATGGAATCTGAGACGATGGTCGAAGAAACGTCGTGGTTGTTGCCGGACTCCGAAGCTGCGCGCCTCCATCTCTCTGAATCTGAGCCGATTCCACCGGAGTCTGAAGCGGCGCCCTGGTTCCTGCCGGACTCCGAAGCTGCTCGCCTCCCTCTCTGAATCTGAGTTGACTTCTCCGGGATCCGAAGCGGCGCCGTGGTTGCTGTCGGACTCGGAAGCTGCTCGCCTCCCTCTCTCTGAATCTGAGCCGATTTCTCCGGGATCCGGAGCGGCGCCGTGGTTGCTGCCGGACTCCGAAGCTGCTCGCCTCCCTCTCTCTGAATTTGAGCCGATTCCGCCGAGATCCGAAGCGACGCCGTGGTTGCTGTCGGACACCGAAAAGGCGAAACGCATCTCCGACCTTAGAGAATCATTCAGATGCAAAAAGGAGGAAGCCAAGAGAACCTCCCACCTCAGAGAGTCTTTCATACGCGAAAGGGAGGCGGCTAAGGCTAAGCAAAACAGGTGATTTCGTTCTGTGATGCCTTCCTTTGTGTATGTTCGTTCTGTGTGGTGGGGGATGGCTGGTGATGCCTATCTATGTGTATGTTCGTTCTCTGTGTGGTGGGGGATGGCTGATGATGCCTATCTATATGTATGTTCGTTCTTTGTGTGGCTGTGTGGTGGGGGATGGCTGGTGATGCCTTAGTTGCGTATGATCTCTGTTTGCTGCTCTCTGATGTGTGTTTTTGGTCAATTTTGAGGGTTTGTGTAATCTCCTAATCAAATTAGTAAAAGTAATCTAATCTCTTAACCACTACCCTTTTATTTCATCCACATCACCTTTTTCAGCTTTCTTAGTCTCCGTGCCAGGACCCAAGTAGGCATTAAATTGTGGACGGAGGGAGTATTTTTTAAAGAATATTATATATTTTTTTATCAAAAAAATAAATGAAACGTAATAACAATCACATCCATTCCTTTAACCAAACTGTCGTATTACTTTATCTTTTTGGGGGTGATGATATGATGCTAGCTACGAAGCAAAACACAAATTGTAATAAGTGAATATGACTGAATGTCAGCTAGCTACAAATTAAGAATATTATGTAGATATATACAGTAGTATATATATTTTAAATTCCATTAATTCACTATTAAAATATGTGTCCCAAATTAATTCTAAATAAAATATGTGTCCCAAATTACATTATAATTCTCGTGAAGGGATGAAGCATACCATGAAAACACTATACGAGCATGAAAACAAACCAAGCATACAAGTTCCATGTTTCTACTTCATTTTTTGTATATACTATATGATTAATTAATCTGAATTGAAATCAATTACTTCTATATGAGTAATTGAAGCACACCATGAAAACATCCCTATCACTTTTAACACCTTAACGTTAGGATTGACGCTATTTACTACCTCAACGAGTCAACGTGTCAAAATTGAAACAAATCGCCCCCGTGTTTTAACAGTCGTCCAAAGCGCAGCTCAAACGGGGTTAAGCACCATTAAAACGCAGGGGCGATTTGCTTCAGTTTAACACATTGAGGTAGTAAACAGCGTCAACCATGACGTTAGAGTGTTAAAGGCGATAGAAGTGTCAACGTTGGGGAAAAGTGGTACTTAACCCTATAGAAAAACGGAAAGAGATACATACATACCTCTTCCTCGAGCTCATAAACCGAGTTAACGAACACGAAATCACAATCCTCCACGCCTTCAAACTGGCTCAGAAGCAGCTCGAGCGTGCCGGGATGCGCCTCCTGATCAAGAACAAACGACGGCAGATCGGAAACCGCCAACGCCGGCAGCCCAGCAACCAAGATCTCCTTCTCCAAAACCGGAACTTTCAGCAACCCTTTGAATATATTGTAGTAGATGATGTTGACGCAGCACGACTGCGTGAAAAACGCAGCCCCAAACAGCCCCAAATCCTTCGCGACGGAGAGGCCCCACGGCAGGAACGCGTCGTAGACGACGCAGTCGACGGGGCGGCCATCTTCTCGAAGCTTCTGGATGAGTTTGGACAGCGACTCCGTCCCGGCCTTTCGGAAGATGAGCAGATACTCCGGCAGCTTGGTGTGGGCTCTGTTGCCATGGAAGCCGTCGGAGATGGTCTCGACGGAGATGTCGGCGGAGAATTCGTTGATGGGGACGTCTTCTCTTATGGCGAAGGTGACTGCGATGCCCTTGTGGGCTAAGCGTTTCGAGAATTGGATCATGGGGTTTATGTGGCCTTGGATGGGATATGGCAGGATTAAACAGTGTGGTTTGTGTGCTGTTTTCTCCATTTTTGAGGGGCTGAGTTTGGTTGGGATATTGCAGTTATGTTATGTTATCTAGACCTAGTTACGTGTAAGAGGTGAACTCTATATAAGTCATAGTATGTGATATAGTAGAATTCATATATTGAGTTTGAAATATAATGAATACTCCCTCCATTCCATTACAAATGTCGTTCTATATATTATTTTTAGGTATTTATAGATAAAGTGGGTTAGTGGACATAATGTACGTTGCAAAAAAAAAAAGACATTTGTAACGGAACATTCCATTATAGAAAATGAGACATTGGGACGAAGAGAATATTAGAGTGAAAAGTACTTCATTCATCGCAATATTAGTAATGTCCACGTCCTACTAATAATATCTCATATCTTTTTAATAAAAAATTAAGTATCTAAAATATTATCGAATGATGGGCCCAATCTACTAATTCACTTAAAATAATTTTTAATATATCTTCCATAATTCAATTTATACACTAACTATATTATTTTTAATTTTTATGGTCAAAAGTAGTGGATAATTACTAACGAAACAGAGAGGCTAGAATAAAAGTTGATGAAATCTATCGATGAACCACTGTGGAACCCTCATGAAAATTGAAAATTGTGGTAATTTGTCATGCATTTTCTTTATTTGCGTCGTTTAAATTTATTATTTTGTAATGATTGTGAAAATAAAGTAGGAATATTTCAAAGTTGCCCGTTTGCGTTATTCTACAAAGTAACTCTCCATATCAATTAAGATTAATTATGAATTTTAATTTATAAAAAAAGATTAATTATGATTTTAATCAATAATAACCCTTTAAAAAAAGATTAATTATGATTTTAATCGATAATAGAGATATAGTAGGCAATCTATATTTTGTGCCCAATACACTTTTTATATTAGTATATATAAATAGTTGACTTGGAGATTTTCAATTAATTGTGACACTATATACTTATTCCCTTTTAATATCTAACAGTTAATTAATTATATATAGAATTGCCAACTAAACCATACGATGCCAAAATACAGACCATCGACATGCATTATACATTCTTATCAATAACTCAAACAATCCAAGAGAGTTCAATTTTATAGCAACACAGAAACAAATATTTATTGAATATCACGAGCTTAACTTGTAACAACATTTAGCAACTGAAGAAAGATCATTAAAATCATTGTTGCTTGTTTGATTAAGTATCAAACAAAATTAATTAATGCGTACGTGGAATTCTTTGTTAAGGTCAACAATATTAATCTAGTTTGACGATGTGATCGCAATTTCTGACAATTTAAAACCGTCGACATTGCAAATGGAAAGTAGTAATGAAAAATAATTGTTGTCTAATTACTTGCCTAATCCTAATATAGCCCAGTGCATCAATTCCCATTTGAACATAGATGAGAGATGCAAGTAATATTTACATAAATGATAACGGCTCTCCAACGCCCTATAATTTTATTTTCAAGTTTTATTTAGATGAGTCGAACCATCAATTCATTAGTTACAAAAATAGCATCTTACAAATTAAGTTGTGTTACATCATATCAAAACTCATGGTTAATATACATGAACTTTCCAATTATTTAAAGATATTTCAATAATCAAGAACCTAATTACTTTTATGGCCGGTCTCCTCCCAGCATAGTAGAAACGAATTCTTGAATATTTCTATCCGAACTTCCTCGCTCATCAACATCTCCCTTTGTCAATTCCTTCCATTTCATTGCATTCTCTCTCATCTCTTCCGCTCTCACTCCCTCCATCAAATACTTCACACAACGAGACAACTCCTCATGCCCAACAATACCTCCCTCATTGGGGAAAGCCCTTACTCCCATTTTCCAAACATCCATCACAAACTTAGCATTGGTAGCCTGGTCACTCCACCACGGGATCCCCACCATTGGGACCCCAAGACTCAGGGCCTCCAGAGTCGAGTTCCATCCACAGTGCGTGACAAAGCAACCAATGGCATCGTGGGCCAGAACCTCTAGCTGCGGGCACCACGACACAATTAGCCCCTTCCCCGAGGCCTCTTCTGCAAATTTCTCGGGTAGCTTCGATTCCTCCGACGATCGGACCACCCATAGAAAGGGTTTGCCGATTAGCTTTAGGGTTGTTGCCAATTCCTCCATTTGTTGCTTTTCCAATTTGGCCATACTACCAAAGGAGATATATATGACTGATTTAGGTGATTGTTGTTGTAGCCATTCCATGCAAGTGTCTATTGGCTTGAACAAATTAAGACCATAATTTGTATCGTGTGCCAATCTTTTGTCTAGGTACATTGACGGTATGGTTGGTCCGATTGTTTTCACGGACATAAATTTTCTCAACCAATTAGTTGCCTGAAACCAGACACGAGGTAAATAAGGTACCTTAATAGTTAATTCTCCATTTGTTTCTATAAAATTAGTGCTTTTTTAGTTACATGATTTTTGAATAAGTAAAGTTATACACTCTTCGTCCATAAAAAAATATAATTTTTGAGTGTATTATGAGTGGAAAAAGGGTCACACTACTTAAAAAAAATAATTAATAATGATAATTAATTGTGTTGTGAGTGGATAAAGGGACATGTGATGGATATGATTTCCAAAAATAGAAAAAAATTAATTTTAATGGATATTCCAAAATGATAAAAACTGACTATCTTTTGAGTAACTATTATTCGTGCAAGAATGTCACAAAACATAGTAATATGAAAGTGTGTTAATTATTGTAAGAGACAAAATTTACTTAATTACATTTTTATATTTTATAAAAATTTATAGATACATACATGTGTAGATGTAACTAAATTTTGTTACATAAAAATTATTATTCCTTTGCCCAATAAATAATGATATATGGAATTATTTAATATTTGTAAGAAATTATACGTGCAACAATAAATAAAGATAAAATAAAATAATTATATATAAATTATTATTTTTCAAAGAACATTATATATTTTTTTATTAAAAAATAAATTAAACTTTATAACAATCACATCATGGTCCATTCCTTTACCCAATTTTGTCGTTACTTTATCTTTTGGGGGGCCGATGATAGGATTGATCTGCCATGCTAGGAAGCAAAACACAAATTGTACGTTATAAAGTTTCAAAACGAATATGATTGAAATATGACTGCCATGCTAGGTTGAGATTGATCTGCCATTCCTTTAAAAAATAAATGAATATGACTGACTATCAGTTAGCCACAAGGACTTGAATATGTAGATATACATATATTTTAAATTTCATTTATTATTAAAATACGTGTCCTAGATCACACTATAATTCTCGTGAAGGATTGAAGCATACCATGATGAAAGCAATATATGAGCATGAAAACAAACCCAGCATAATTCCCAAGTTTCTATTTCATTTTTGGGATGTATGATTAAATAATTTGAACTCTTCGTCCCAACTTTTAATATTCATCTTTTTTTTTTTGGACGTTCGATATTCTGATATTTATTTTTATTTTTAATAAAAATAGGTGAAGTCTTATTCTACTTATTTAATTATTTTAACACTTAAATAAAAGTTGATATCCTTATTTCATTCACATTTATAGGACACTCAATCACTTTATTAAAACTCGTATCACTCTCAATTACTAGATACTAAAAGGTGGACGGAGGGAGTAAAATACTATATAGTAAGTGATATATACCTCTTCCTCGAGCTCATAAACCGAGTTAACAAACACGAACTCACAATCCTCCACGCCCTCAAACTGGCTCAGAGCCAGCTCGAGCGAGCCGGGATGCGCCTCCTGATCAAGAACAAACGACGGCAGATCGGAAACCGCCAACGCCGGCAGCCCAGCAACCGAGATCTCCTTCTCCAAAACCGGAACTTTCAGCAACCCTTTGAATATATTGTAGTAGATGATGTTGACGCAGCACGACTGCGTGAAAAACGCAGCCCCAAACAGCCCGAAATCCCTCGCGACGGAGAGCCCCCACGGCAGGAACGCGTCGTAGACGACGCAGTCGACGGGGCGGCCTTCTTCTCGAAGCTTCTCGATGAGTTTGGACAGCGACTCCGTCCCGGCCTTTCGGAAGATGAGCAGATACTCCGGCAAGGCGGCGTCGGCTCTGTTGCCATGGTAGCCGTCGGAGATGGTCTCGACGGAGATGGAGGCGGAGAATTCGTTGACGGGGACGTCTTCTGTGACGGCGAAGGTGACTGCGATGCCCTTGTGGGCTAAGCGTTTCGAGAATTGGATCATGGGGTTTATGTGGCCTTGGATGGGATATGGCAGGATTACACAGTGTGCTGTTTTCTCCATTTCTTTAATTTGTTTCTGTTTAGGATATTGCAATTAACGTAGGAGAATTGAAGATGATTTTAAGGTATATATGAGCAGACCAGTTACGTCTAGGAGTGGTTGTAAAGGTGACTTTTTTTAATCCAAATATATAAAATTAAAAAAAGAAAAAGAAGAAAGAAATAAAGAAGAAGTTTTTTTTTTTTGAGGGGATAAATAAAGAAGAAGTTGGATACGTAGGATTGAGTGTTTTCAGTTATTGGTGCAAAAGTTGGACTAGGATAATGCGTTGTCGGAAATGAAAAATAAATAAAACAGAAAATAATTAAAATAATAACAACAAAAATGAATCGTGATTAATGTTGGACACTAATATAATTGCCACCACTGTTACCACATTGATACTACATATCTATATGTATAATTTTTTTTTAACTCTAAAAAATGGGAGGGGGCTTCAGCCCCCCTCTGGATTCACCATTGGATGGGTCAATCGCAACATTAAAAAATAGTGGATAATTACTAATGAAACAGAGAAGGTAGAATAAAAGTTGATGAAATCTGATCGATGTGCCACCGTGGAACCCTTATGAAAATTGAAAATTGAAAATTGTGGTAATTTGTCTTGCATTTTTTTTATTTGCGTCGTTTATTAAATTTATTATTTTGTAATGATTGTAAAAATAAAATAGGAATATTGCAAAGTTGCCCGTTGCCTTATTCTACAAAGTAACTCTCCATATCAATAAAGATTAATTATGAATTTTAATTTATCAAAGAAAAAGATTAATTATGATTTTAATCAATAATACCCCTTTAAAAAAGTGACATATGGAATTCAGAGAAGCGAACTTGCAAAGTGACATGCATGGAATTCAAAAGGAGAAACGAACTTTGCATGCATTTGCAAATTGCAAGATGACAATATATTTAACTTTTATATTTTTAATGGCTAGAAAATGCAGTGCGTACATAGGTCCCAAAGATATTAATTTATAATTTTTAAACACGTGAATTTCAATGCGTAATAATATTTATATACAATTTAATGAATATATGATACGTATCTTATTTATTTATATAATTGTGAGTTGTTGTTATTTATGGATAAGGTAATATAATTAATTAATATAATATTATAATATTAATATTTAAAATTTTAAGGATATTCTTTTAAATATATAATCGACTCCTGCATCTTCTAGTGTGGTGATGGCTAAAATTATGGTCATTAATTTGTGCATGGCATCACGTTGAGTATTGAGTATAATCTGGGACTTGTGGAGATTTTCACACTCTATGCTAGCAGCGAAAGCTATGGCGACGTCGGAGAATTAATGATCATTGATACCTTCTACTTAACATTTGCGAGATTTTGAAGGTGACACTGGATAACTTTTTTGTTTGTATTTCGCACGTGTATCGCGAGATTTTTTGTTTGTAGTTCAGGCGGATTTAGAGTAATATATATATATGGTCGTATTCTATGGAGACCACGAACTGTTGAACGTTCATCAAATTATATTGAACATGCCAGTAATTTCGTTAAACGTTCATTAAATTATACTGAATTTTTCGGGGTTCGACCCTGTATATGTTCAACATAAAAAACCCGTTGAACATGGCGTGAACAAATGATGACCGTTAGATTAGATAAGATCAACGGCTGAGATTTGGTCTCTGCTCTTTGAGTATTTAGTGGTCTCCATTGAACTTCTCTCGATATATATATAGGGGCGCGCTCCTGTGAGACCCCTTATTTTTCGTGAGACACTGAATACTATGAATAAGACATATATACTGATGAACAAGGAAGTATAGGCAGTATATACTGATGAATAACAAAATTTAAAAAATTGGTAATGACATTGCAAATGGAAAGAAGTATTAAAAAATAATTGTTGTCTAATTACTTACCTAATCCTAATATAGCCGGGTGCAGCGATTCCCATTTGAACATAGATGAGAGATGCAAGTAACATTTACATAAATGATAACGGCTCTCCAATGCCCTATCATTTTTTTTCAAGTTTTATTTAGATGAGTCGAACCATCAATTCATTAGTTACAAAAATAACATCTTACAAATTAAGTTGTGTTACATCATATCAAAATTCATGGTTAATATACATGAACTTTCCAATTATTTTAAGATATTTCAATAATCAAGAACCTAATTACTTTTGTGGCCGGTCTCCTCCCATCATAGTAGAAACAAATTCTTGAATATTTCTATCCGAACTTCCTCCCTCATCAACAGCTCCCTTTGTCAATTCCTTCCATTTCAATGCATTCTCTCTCATCTCTTCCGCTCTCTCTCCCTCCATCACATAATTCACACAACGAGACAACTCCTCATGCCCAACAATACCTTCCTTATTGGGGAAAGCCCTCACTCCAATTTTCCAAACATCCATCACAAACTTAGCATTGGTAGCCTGATCACTCCACCACGGCACCCCCACCATTGGAACCCCCAGACTCAAGGCCTCTAGAGTCGAGTTCCATCCACAGTGCGTGACAAAGCAACCAATGGCATCGTGGGCCAGAACCTCCAACTGCGGGCACCACGACACAATTAGCCCCTTCCCCGAGGCCTCTTCTATGAAATTCTCTGGTAGCTTCGATTCCTCCGACGATCGGACCACCCATAGGAAGGGTTTGCCGGTTAGCTTTAGGGTTGTTGCCAATTCCTCCATTTGTTGCTTTTTCAATTTGGCCATACTACCAAATGAGATATATATGACTGATTTAGGAGATTGTTGTTGTAGCCATTCCATGCAAGTGTCTATTGGCTTGAACAAACTAAGACCATAATTTGTATCGTGTGCCAATCTTTTGTCTACGTACATTGACGGTATGGTTGGTCCGATTGTTTTCACGAACATAAATTTTCTTAGCCAATCAGTTGCCTGAAACCAGACACGAGGCAAATAAGGTACCTTAATAGTTAATTTTTTATTTGTTTCTATAAAATTAGTGCTTTTTTAGTTACATAATTTTTTATAAGTAAAGTTAAACTCTCTCCGTCCACCAAAAATATAATTTTTGAGTGTATTATGAGTGGAGAATGAGTCACACTTAAAAAAAGATTTTAATAATGATAATTAATTTTGTTGTGAGTGGATAAAGGGGCATGTGATGGATGGTTTTCAAAAATAGAAAGAAACTAATTTTAATTGATGTCCTAAAATGATAAAAAAAAAAAGTTACTATCTTTTTAGTAACTATTATTCGTGTTATAAAAGTAAAAGAATGTCACAAAATATAGTAATCTAAAAGTGTGTTAATTATTGTAAGAAACAAAATTTACTTGATTATATTATTAAATGTAATAAAAATTTATAGATACATACACGTGCGGGTGTAACTAAATTTTGTTACATAAAAATTATGTCTCTCCTTTGCCCAATAAATAATGATATATGGAGTATTATTTAATATTAAAGAAACTAATTTTAATTGATGTCCTAAAATGATAAAAAAAAAAGTTACTATCTTTTTAGTAACTATTATTCGTGTTATAAAAGTAAAAGAATGTCACAAAATATAGTAATCTAAAAGTGTGTTAATTATTGTAAGAAACAAAATTTACTTGATTATATTATTAAATGTAATAAAAATTTATAGATACATACACGTGCGGGTGTAACTAAATTTTGTTACATAAAAATTATGTCTCTCCTTTGCCCAATAAATAATGATATATGGAGTATTATTTAATATTTGTAAAAATTATATGTGTAGCAATAGATAAAGATAAAGATAAAATAAAATAATTATATATAAATTATATTTTTCAAAGAACATTAAATATTTGTTTTATTAAAAAATAAATTAAACTTAATAACAATCACATCATGGTCCATTCCTTTACCGTATTACTTTATCTTTTGGGGGGGCGATGATAGGATCTATCTGCCATGCTAGGAAGCAAAACACAAATTATAATAAATGAATATGACTGAATGTCACTTAGCCACAAGGAATATGTAGATATTCATATACATATTATATTTTAAATTTCATTCACTATTAAAATACGTGAAGGAATGAAGCATACCTTGAAAGCAATATATGATGAGCATGAAAACAAACCAAGCATAATTCCAAGTTTCTATTTCTTTTTTGGTTTATATATATGATTAATTAATTTAAATTCAAATCAATATTATCTCAATCCCGCTTCAAATGACCTAAAAAAAATTAGGCACGGAGATTAAGAAATGCGTGATAAAGATGTAAAGTGGTGATGTGAGCATCCAAAAAATAATGTTAAATATTTCTAAATTTGGGGTGGGACGGGACAATATATATACCTCTTCCTCGAGCTCATAAACCGAGTTAACGAACACGAACTCACAATCCTCCACGCCTTCAAACTGGCTCAGAAGCAGCTTGAGCGAGCCGGGATGCGCCTCCTGATCAAGAACAAACGATGGCAGATCGGAAACCTCCAGCGCCGGCAGCCCAGCAACCGAGATCTCCTTCTCCAAAACCGGAACTTTCAGCAACCCTTTGAATATATTGTAGTAGATGATATTGACGCAGCACGACTGCGTGAAAAACACAGCCCCAAACAGCCCCAAATCCTTCGCGACGGAGAGCCCCCACGGCAGGAACGCGTCGTAGACGACGCAGTCGACGGGGCGGCCGTCTTCTCGAAGCTTCTGGATGAGTTTGGACAGCGACTCCGTCCCGGCCTTTCGGAAGATGAGCAGATACTCCGGCAGCGCGGCGTCGGCTCTTTTGCCATGGTAGCCGTCGGAGATGGTCTCGACGGAGATGTCGGCGGAGAATTCGTTGACGGGGACGTCTTCTGTGACGGCGAAGGTGACTGCGATGCCCTTGTGGGCTAAGCGTTTCGAGAATTGGATCATGGGGTTTATGTGGCCTTGGATGGGATATGGCAGGATTACACAGTGTGCTGTTTTCTCCATTTCTTTAATTTGTTTTGGTTTAGGATATTAATGCAATTAACGTAGGAGAATTGAAGATGATTTTAAGGTATATATGGCAGAATTGAAGATGAGCATACGTGGTTAGGTTATATATAGCAGATTGGTATAAATTAAATTATCCTAGACCAGTTACGTCTAGGAGTGGTTGTAAAGATGACTTTTTTTTTAATCCAAATATATGAAGTTAAAAAGAAAAAGTTGGGTACGTAGGAATGGAGTGTCTTCAATTATAGGTGCAAAAGTTGTTTGGATAATACGTTGTCGGAAATGAAAAATACTCCATCCGCCTGTCCCACTCGAAATGTCTTCTTTTCTATTTTGGATTGTTCCATCTCAAATATTTCATTTTTTTTTTGACAATACTATCTCTCTATATTTAATATTTAAACAATTTTCACCAACTCACTTTATCTACTTTATACCCACTTTATCTATTTTATACATATTTCTTAATCTTCGTGCCCAAAAGAAAGGAGACATTTAGAGCGAGATGAAGGGAATAAATGAAATAAAAAATAATTAAAATAACAATAAGTCAAGAATTTATCGAGATTAATGTTGGACATGACTAATATAACATACCTATATATATAATTTTTGAAAAACTCAAAAAATGGGAGGGGCTTCAGCCCCCGCTAGACCCCCCCCCCCCGGGATTTGTGATTGGATGGGTCAATTGCAAAGTTTAAATTGTACGTGGCCAACATGCAGGTGCAGCAGGTCCCCATTAGGCACTAACACATTCACTTTTCCCCTCCCTTTTTCTGCTTTATTTATTTCTTAAAATCTTACAAATTGATTCGTGATAAATATGCAGCATCTTAAACTTAAAAATTATGATTCTCTGATTCTTACTTCTCTATGATTTTAGGTCCAACGTCTAACTCAAAAAAAGTAAGCGTGCTATGATTTTAAAGCTGTATAAATATGCATGGTAGCATAAATTAGCAAGTACGAACTAAAGTAAGCGTGCTATGATTTTAAGGCTGTATAAAGTGTGCTAAAGTTCCACACGAACTAAAGTAAGCGTGAAACCCAAATAATGGTTGTGGTTCAAGGCATCGTTGTCCGCATCAAACATGATATCCTACCAATCGAGATTCATACGAATTCACTATTGGCGGCTCGAGTTATGGCTGATCCGAATGAAGAACGATTGCTGCTACCGAATGATGTGAGGGAGCGCGAGAGAACGTCTGCTCGTGGGAGTGTTTCATGATTATAGATTAGCTAATAGAGCAGCTCATTGTCTTGCTCAATATACTCGAAATTTGTACCAATCAGTGTCTTGGACTTGTATGATTTTCCGAATTGACTAACTGAAATTGTTCTAGATGATATCTCATAAATAAAATCTGATTTTTGCTTAAAAAAAAGTGTGGTAAAATTCCACACGAGCTAAAATAAGCGTGAAATACAAATTTGCGATACGGTATATATTGTACCATATAATTTTTTTTTTGGTACCATATATATAATATTGAATTTGAATGTGGCTATATTTTTTCCTAATTAATTAAACTTCCTAAAATCATCACTATATATTTAACATGGACTTATAATTTTCCCTGCAAAAAGTAAACCTACTTTTGGCTGCTTGCCATATGTGTCCAATTACTTAATTACTTCCCTAATTCGATGTAGGCCAAAATACAAAATTGATTGATTAGGTTATTAGATGCCAAATGAAACACTACATGGTCTGGCGTCAGCTCTCACGAAATCATGCCTATACATATTGGTTGCAACTTGGCTATTTTGTCGCATTATCATTGGATTTTATGATTTTGGTGCAATCGTGAAGTATACGAGTGATTAAGAATTTGATAGGTTCAAATTCTCCTACCTGACGTTCATATAATATTTGAATAGGATCACTCCGAATTGAAAAATATACTATAAGATAATCTATTCAAATTAAATGGAGTTATTTACGATGAGAACTACTACATTTTTATGAGAACGTGATAATATATAAAGTTATTGTATTTACAGCGAAATTTATTGTATTCTAAAGAAAATCGTCTCATGTGGAATTCGAACCGTGCTGCATTCATTCATCAAAGATCATTAAAGATCGGATAGTAAAGAACGGTTCTCGATTCTCGCAGTAATTAAAGGCTTTCATATGAACTCTTTAAATCTCCAAAAGAAACTCTCAATAAATTAAAATTCATATTTGTTGTGCTGCGCATGTATAGCCCCACAAATTAAAACACCCACCAATCGTCGACCATCCATTTAATGTACAGAGATATTTTGTATAGCAATCGTTTTCTGGCAAATGAGGCTCTGTTTAATAATAATACCAACGACACAGATCGAGATAATAAATGAGGGTATAAGCTTGACTTCAGAAATTCATAAGGTATTATGTTAATTACAGTAAAAATGCGATTTTTTTTGGGAAATGTGAATACTGAATAGGTCAATATATAGTATCGAACAACGGTATTCAATTAAGTGATAAAATTATCGTTTCCTTTAGAATTCGAATACAGGTAAAATTTCGCCCCATAAATATCAATTATAGAATTTGAAAATCTAACGTTTAAGATTCATTCTTATTTCTCACTGTATTTGTTCATTCTCATTTGATATTCTTCATATATATATATATATATATATGGATGAGTCTTGAATGTGATCGTGTGCAAGGAGGTGAAGAAATTAAACAATTTGTTGTGTAACAGAAAAGAAAGATGAGAAAATAAATACTACTCCTATAAAAAAACATATATTATTAGGGTTTAAAAAAAAGAAAGAAAAAAGATAGGGAAAGAGAGATTGAATGTGGAAGAAAGGGATTGGTTAGGTTAACACTATCAAACAACAATTTCAGTTACTATCTGTGTGTTTTCTTTTTCTTTTTAATTTCTTTCTCTTGCAAGCGATAGAGAAGAAGAAAAAGAAAATCGATATGATCGACTGATGTATGTATTTTAGCTACTTAGTTTGGTGTGTGTTTCGCCATGATTTTATATGAAATTACATGGTTTGTGACATTTGGAATGGAGATGGATGCTAGTAGATATCAAGAGATAGTGGAAGTCGAGTTTTTAATGAAAAAAACGTTGATTTATGAAGGAGTTTAGAGATTGAGCTTGGAAATAATTGTTCTAATTTTTATTAAGCTCAAAACTCATGTTTTAATTTATTTTGGGTTTAAGTTTTTATAAGGACCGAGAAGCCCATTTTAATAGGGGTGATCGGCCGCTTAATGGTTAATTCCCTTAGTTTAGTAATTTTTGATGAGACCAAGCCGCCAGTACTTTAGATATATATATGCTAGTTGACTTTATTTAGGAAAACCTTTTTGATTCCTTCAATTCTTAGTACTTCACGTTTTTTTTTAGATTAGTTTAAGTTATTTGCTTGCTTTAATTTTTGAAGTTGTCGGCTGAGATCTAATTATTGAAGGCAGACGATTTCTTTTAATTAACTTCTAAAGTGGTGACTTTTATTTTTTCTTGCAAATTATTTAATTGTTCTATGCTTACTTTAATTTATTTGCTTGTTCTTAGTTTAATTATGAGTAGCTAAACTTTTAATTCGGCGAGAATATTGAAACACTAATTTATTAATCTGTGAGACCTAATTGAACATAAAATTGATTCATATTGATTTCGATTTATTCCTAGGGTTTAAAGATAATTCTGATTTTATTTAAGTCTGGCCAACTTAGGTTTAATTGGATTACAGTCAATTAGCACCTTCAATCCGTAATTGTTGGAATAAGGCTGATTAGTGATAAAACTACCGTGTTCGTAGTAGGAATTAATTGGTGGATTAATTATTACTAGCGTATCTAGGATAATTGGTCTAAACTGTGTTCCTTCTTCTTAATGCTATTAGAATATTAAATCTATGACTGGCTATCCAGCTAGGTTATATTTTAATAAGGGAAGTAGGCAGGACTGGCGTATCCAGTCGTCTATCGACACAGTAAGTAGGAATTGGAGTATGTCAGTGCGTATCACGGTATCCTATAACTAGTTGGTTGATAGGGATTAATTAATCGTTGCGTCGATGATCAGAGCTTTGAATTAGTGTGGATTTATTCGACCCGAGTTACCTTTTTATTGATTAATTTCTAGAGTGTTATTTGAGTTATTTGATTTATTAGTTATAATTAATTTTCTCAAAATTAAGGTGTGGTGGCATCACCAAAAATATAGATTTTAGGGAATTGAATGATTTACCTGCTCTCTGTGGGATCGACCCTGCTTGTCATTATACTAATTAGTTTTTGATAATTCTGCAGGAATTATTTGGTGGAAAATGACGTCCACCATCGATCCATACATCAAACACAACTACTCCCTCCGTCCCACTGTATCTGAGACTCTTTCTATTTTGGGTGTCCCACTGTAAGTGAGACTCTTTTCTTTTTGGGTAAAATTTTTTCCCTTTAAACACATTTTCACTTTTTCACCTACACACAAAATACACCTTTCTTAATTCTCGTGCCCCAAAAAAATGTATCACTTACAGTGGGACGGAGAGAGTATAATACTTTTGAGTTTAATTATGCTTTGATATATTCATGTGGTTTTGTTCGTTTATTTGTATCCTTGATTATCGTATATTCATGAAGTTATATAATATTAGTGGTTTTTATTTGAACATGAGAATATTTTCTGCAAAAATATACTAGTAAATGTTATAAAATATTACGCACCATTATAAATAAATAAAAATGTTTATACACAAATATAAATAAAAAATAATAAAATATTAATGAAAATAGAAAAAATAAAATATTTTAAATTTTAATTTTTTTATAATTTTATTTATTTTTAAATTCATTTTTGATGATTTATCACGAACTTAAATTTAAGATGTAGTATATTGAATATTTTTTCATAAATCAAATTTGTTGACGTTTAGAAAAAGATATTTTTTTTAAAAAAAAAAGTGAGAAAAATAGTGAAAAAATTGGTGGGAAACGAGGGAGAAAAAAGGAGGGAAAAAGTTGGAAGGAAAAACTCATTTTTTATATACTTATATATATAAGTTTGGAGGCAATCGAGATAAAAGAGTATATGTATTCATATTTTATTATTATGTTTAAAAACAAATTAGCCATAGTAAATAAAAAGAGCTAGGGCTGTATATAAAATCACACTTTACTGATAGCATTATGATTACCGTGTTAATATTATAGTATTTGTATCCTGTGCAATGCACAGAAAAATATTTTTAATTTTTATATTTATATAAAATTAATACTAATTCAATTATCATATATACTTATAAATATAAATAAAAAATTAATTTTAATTAAATATATTTGATTTGAATATTGAAAAAATAAAAAAGAATTCACAATTATTATGAAAAACAAAAAAAATAAGTTAAAAAAAATTAAAAATAAAATACTAATAAAAAAGAATTAAAAATAAATTTATTAAAAAAAGATGAGAGAGGAGAGGAATTTATAAAACTTTAATATTTAAACAAATTTAATTTTTACACTTTAAATCAAATATTTACATAAGCTCTTATCGTGATCTTTAATTTGATATGCATATTAAATATTTAATAATTAATCGAATTTCACAATTTTGGAAAGAAATGCAACAACAAATAAGAAGTTAAAGAAAATTATATAATTTAAACATAAACTTTCAATTTTATTATAACTAAAAAATTGCCACTCAATTTTGAAAGTGATTTTAAATTGGAAACTCCCTTTTTAAATTCTAAATATAATTAAAATTACTATAATTTATGATAAATATATTTTAGTTTAATATAAAAATAATAAAGAAGAAGTCATATTAATAAAAAATGATATTGTGAAAAAAGAAAACAATATAAGTTAAAAGATTATTGAAAAAAATAGATTTATTCAAAAAAAAAAAGAGGAGAGAGGAGAAGGAATTTTCTTAAGTTTTAATCTTTAAATAAATATAATTTTTATATTTTAAATCCAATATTTACATAACATATGTCAAATTAAAGCTCTTGTCATGATCTTTAATTTGATATGAATATCAAATATTTTATAATTAGTCGAATTTCACAATTTTTAAAAAGAAAATAAAATAGAAAAATAAGAAGTTAAAGAAAAAAAAAAGATGTATAGCTTATATATAAACCTTCAATTTTTATTGTAACTACAAAATTGCCACTCAATTTTGAAATTGATTTGAAATCAATATGGAATTGAAAACTCCCTTTTTAATATAGTATGGATTTATTCTTTACTCCAATTAAAAGAAAACAAAAGGAATAGATATATTCATTCATTAATATTAAAAAGGGAAAATAAAATGATAAAAGCCAATTAGTATGGAGAGTGCATAGAGCATAGTTGGACAAAAAATGGGCTCGTTTGGCCATTCACACAATTCAAAAGGATTATTCTATCTATAGTTTCGATATTATTATTGACTATAACCCCTTGTCTAAAAAAATAAAATAAAAAATAATTATAAATTTATTATTTTACTTTATAGTTCATAACCTTCAAATCAATTTTTCTAAAGTCCAACGCGGGCTCTGGAGACTTGATTTGGGAACTACAGTATTATTTGAAATTTAATTTGACTATGGAAAAAAATTAATTTGAGGATTATGGCTATAGGTTAAAATAATAAATTTGTTATTTTTTTAAAAAATAAAAGGCTACAATAAATAGAATAGAATCGGATTATGAATAGAGTCCAATTTTAAAATCTGCTAATAAAGGCCCAATGGTTTTATTAGTCTTCACACAAATGATTGCTTTCTTCTGTGAGCCCAATTTGCACTGACCCAATGTAGAATTTTGGAACTAAAATACTATATATCCAATGGGTAAATTGCACTTTAATATTTTGAACGAATTGCAAAAAATGACCCAATGTTCAAAAATAAGCAAAGAGCTAAGTAATAATAATAAATAAATAATCTAAAATATGTGATTAATTTTTGTTTCCATCTTGAAACTTGAAAGTATAAATTCGGGCTATATTTGCAATTTACGTTTACGAAACAGGCTTCCTTTGCAATTCGAGTCAAATATCGGGCGATAAAGTATAATTAATGCTAAATTGAAACGCCTGCCGATTTCGAAAAGAAAAACTTCAAAGAAAAAAAAAAGAAAAAAAGAAAAAAAAAAGGAAAACCATCGCTTCAGATCTAAGAGAACGGAATTTTCAATTACACTCGACATCACCTTACCAAACGAGCCGTTCAATTTGGTGAGAATGAATTCGATCATTTTCCAACTGCGTTGAACGATATTGAAACCTGATTTTCTCGTTTTGTTCAATTCGCTAAATATATTGAATTGTACAATTCACTAATTTTTTCCTACTTTTTTTGGGGTTTTTGTAGAGTGGCGATCTGTTTAATCTAATGGTTATAGGTAGCTGCTGAGAGCATATTGAATTGGGTTCGATGGAAAAAAATAAGAACCGAACCGATCTGCTCGCTGCCGGACGGAAAAAGGTAACTGATTTATTCATTTCAGAGCAATTTCATAATGAATGTTGCATATACAGGGGAATATGAGATTCATTTGACGGTATAATTTGAGGAAGTGGACGAGAACGAAGTAAATATGCATAGAATGTTAAACCTCACCCACATGCGATTATCTTTATGGAAGTATGAACTTAAGTTTATGCTGGTTTTGAGCTTTATCTGTAGAGTTTGTTGTAAATTTAATTCTTTTTTCCCGAAATATATGATTAATTTTGCATGCAGAAATTAACAGAAGAGTTTAGGCGGGCAGATATAGGATACGCATATATTTGTGTGTTTATGTTTTCATTTTGTTTGTCCTTTTATCTTGGAACTGCATCTTTTAACAGTTTTGATTATTCGCACAACCCACTCATTTAAGTGTTGAGGAATTGTTCTATTTTAGTGGAAAATTGTCTATGTCCAATTTTTTCGAAATTCGTTTTCATTTTTCAAAATACTAAATTGGCATCTAAAACCTTATTGTATATCCATATTTAATAGGGTGCTACCTTTACAACTAATATCGGTTTAATATTTTCAGAGTCCAGAATAATATTTCAACATTTGGTGTATAAAAGTACCATGTTAACTGGTAAATTTGTTAGCTCAATATGGAAATGCTAGGAAATGTAATGTTTTCACTAAGTAAGGATCATGTACTTAATAAAATCTCTTGTGATGACATGTTTCATCATATGTCAGCTTCAACAGTTCAGGCAGAAGAAGGATAATAAAGGACATAATAGTAAGCCATCGGGTAAAGGAGGTAAATCTGGGCGTGATACGACGGCAGGCACAGTTGCTGAAGCAGCTGTGACACAGCAAAATGATCCAGTTGATGAATTATCCAAGCATGATACGAGTGGTACTGTGGATTTTTCAGAATCAAGCTCTGGAGTGAATGCAGAGGCAAGTGATACAGCTACTGGTAATTCCGAGCATGATGTAACAGTAGGCACTTCCAGTGACACAGCAGTAGCGCAGCAACATGATATGGATGCAGATAGATTCAAGGATGATGCAGAAGGTACTACTGCTTTACCAGAGTCAATTCCTAGACTGGATAGAGTGGCAAGTGATGCTGCTTCTAGAGGAGATTCAGTAACAAGTGACAGTGCTGTTGCAAATAAAGATCCTTCAGCAAAGGGTAAAGTTGGAATAGCATGTCTTTTGGATGTTGCTGGATTTCCATCAGAGGGATCTGGAATGGATAACACTAGTGATGTGCATGATGTGAATATTAGGGCTTCCCAGGAGGATGGATCATCTTCTCTTGTTTTTGAGGATTCGACCTCTAATGTCCCAGCAATGGTTTTAGAAAAGAGGTCAGGAGATTCCAGTTTACTTTTGCCCACTGAATTTTCATCTGGACTGGAGAGGGGGCATGGGGAAGAGCAGGTAACAGATGTAGGTTTGTGCCTTCACTCTTGACACTGTCTCTATAATTTACTCTTTTGCCTCTTAATTGTGTTAGAGTTTAAAGCCTGTGTAATATTTTGGTAGGGGCAATGCAGGAAGTTGACTGTTCCAGAAGTCAAATTGATGACCGCGTGGTGAATTTACTTGATGGAGATAGTAATCCTCCTTCAGATGATACTAGGGAGTCTATTGCAGACAGTAGGGCAGCTGATTCAGGGAATACATTTGCTGAGGAGAATATCCCTGTTGCCACACAACTCAGCAAGACTGACAATGCATCATTGACTGTTTCTGTTACCAATTATGCTGGAGAAGGCGAAGAGGTGCGTGACCATTCTGTTGGCACTTCTCCTTTAACTGAATCCTCAATAATGTCAACCATAAGATCTGTGGCAATGGTTCGGGAGAGAGATGATACATCATTTGGTTCAAATGAAGAGAAAGCAGAGGCGGTTAATGTTTCAGATACAGAAGGCACTAAAGCAAGCTCTGGATTTGTCGAGGTAGAAAGATCTTTTGAGGTTGAAAACAATGACAGTGCAAATTTCTTAGCATGCAAACGAATAGACTTGTCTTCTATTTTGGATGGAAGTGTAATCAAACTTTCCCAGCTTGCGGAAATTTTACAGGTACTTGATCAAGATGAATTCAGGTACTTGTTCATGTCAAGAGAATCGTCACTTGAGAAACCTAGAACTGCAGATAGCATGCAAGCTAATGACTATATTGCTCATGTTGCTTTTGAGAGGCTCAAAGAACATTTATACACGACAAGTTTGTCAAAGGATGCATGTTATTTACAGCTGTCTGAGCATCAAAAATGGATTGATGAAATTGCAGCCAACTCTTCACTTGTTGAAGTCCAAGGGAAAAATGAAACATTTGCCAAAGAAATTGTGCAGTGCAGAAATGAGCTTCAGGAGGTTGTATCAGAGAGGGTAGAGCTCGAGAAGCAGCTACAGTTATCAAGAGCTGAGGCTGAAGAATTTGCTGCTAAAGTTAATGAATTGCAGAATAAACTAGAAATTACACAAGGAGAAATGTCAAGCATATTTTCTGAACTAGTTGACTGCAGGAATTTGGTGCAAGCCTTGCAATCTGAAAATGAAAACTTGAATGAAAGTTTCAAAGTGATGACTGAGGAGAAAAACAAACTTTCAGCGGAGAGTAGGAATTTTTTGCTGGAGAATGAAAAAATCACAGAGGAATTAAATCAGCACAAAGCTTCTTTAGAGTCACTCCAGACTTTGATACAAGGTGACAAGAAAAGACTCGAGCAGGAAAATTATGGCATGATCAGTGAGAATAATAAATTATTTGCTGACTTGGCAGAGTGTCAGAATACAGTGGAAGTTCTTAGGGTTTTGACATCTTTATCAGAAGAAAGAAAAAAGCTCGATGAGGAAAAAGTATCAATGGACCATCAGATTGGGAACATGTCTGAAGAATTGATTCTAAATCTTCAAACAGAGATCGTCAATCTAAATGAGCATATCAAATCCATATCAGACGAGAAGAGTAAGCTTGAAGAAGAGCAGAAGAAAATTTTCAGAGAGTATGAAAAGCAATATCTTGAGTTGGTGGAGTTCAAAGTACTGGAAGCTGTTTTGCAAGCAGAATGTTGTGAGGCAGTGAATGATCTAAAAGAAGCCAGAACTTTCATTAAGCATCACACTGAAGAAAATAAATCCCTCTGTGCTGATTTAGAGTTTCACAAGTTCAAAATAAAAGAATTAGATTGTGAGAAAAACTCATCTCAGTTTGATGAAGTTGCAAAAGGTGTTAAGAATGATAGTGGTGTGTTGCACGAGCACAATGATCAAGTACAAGAAGCAAACATAGAGCTTATGGTTCTCTATGAAGCTATGAGAGAGCTTATCAATCATGCTGTTGCAAAAGAGAGTGAATTTCTTGGTCTATGTGAGGCCATGCAGAAGCAAGAAGCCATTCTAAAGTCAGAGAACCATCATCTTCAAGAGAAGATGAATAACTTTCAAGTTCATATTAATGAGCTCCAGGTTCATTTGGAGGGACACTGTAAAGACTCAGATGAGATGGCTGCTTCTATTTCCAATCAACTGCAAGCACTCCAGGCAGAAGTGGCTGACAGAGAATTGATTCTTCAAGAAGAACGGAGTTCTGTTTCTGCGCAGATTCTTCAGACTGTTGGTATGCTGGATTCTACCGCCCAGAATGTTTCTGCCAACCCATTGCCTGGTGGAAATAGCAACCATGATGTTGTTGGCTCTGTTGCTGCTTCTGTTGATGGTGCCTGCAAAGTGATTGAGGGTTTGCATGGACAACTTGAGGCTGCTCAAAGGGAGTTTCAAGAAATGTCGCACAAAACTGATGTGGCTCTGAGCATTCTGTATAGACTTTACAGTGAACTTATGAGGACATTATTTGGGCATTACCCAGATTCAGCAGAAGATGTCGTGGCTGATGATAAAAGGCTGGATCTTTTACATCCTAATTTTTTTGATGTCCTGTTGGACCAATTGAAAAAACTTTCTAGTGAGAGATTGGAGCTTGATTCTGCAAATAAACAACTCAGTTCGCAGATGACCAACTCAGCAAGGGAGACTGACGAACTGCAAAAGTTTTGTCTCAAATCAGATACTGTTCTCAAGTTAATTCACGAGATTGAGCAATCAGTGAAGTTGGAGGGGCCAGCTATGTATGCGGATGAACCTGCCTCATTCCTGGAGGCTCTGATTCATTTACTCGTTGAAAAATACAGAGAAACTGGCCAGGGCTCAAGCTTATGTGCATCTCTAGAAATGCAAGTACATGATTTGCAGGATGAAGTGGAACGCTTGAACTTTGCTCTCATGGAATATGGAAATGAAAACCTGGTTTTCAAGCACAGTCTGAAGAGTGCGGACGAGGTTGTTATTGCTCTCAATTCTAAAGTACAAGAGAAAGTTGCCGAGCTAGAACTGTCTGAGCAGCGAATATCGTCCCTCAGAGAGAAGTTAGGTATAGCAGTTACAAAGGGGAAAGGCCTTATTTCACAGCGCGAGAGTCTCAAGCAATCGTTAGCTGAAACGTCCAAGGAACTGGAGAAATGTTCACAGGAATTACTATCTAAAGATGCAAGGCTTCATGAACTTGAAACAAAAGTAAAAGTCTACTCTGAGGCAGGTGAGCGCATGGAAGCCCTGGAATCTGAGCTCTCATACATTCGCAACTCAGCTACTGCACTAAGAGAGTCATTTCTGCTTAAGGATTCTGTCCTACAGAGACTAGAAGAGATTCTAGAAGATTTAGAGCTTCCGGAGAACTTCCACTCCAAAGATATAATTGAAAAGATTGACTGGTTAGCAAAAATAGTTGGAGATCACTCCTTGCCACTCGGTGAATGGGATCATAGAAGCTCAGCTGAGGGAGGTTCATATTCTGATGCTGGATCTGGTGGTTTGGATGGCTTGAAAGAAGATATGCAGCTAAACCCTGCTTCCAGTGAGGATTTAAGAAGAAGATATGAAGAACTGCAAAACAGATTTTACGGGTTAGCCGAGCAAAATGAGATGCTTGAACAGTCATTAGTGGAAAGGAACAACCTTGTGCAGCGGTGGGAAGAAATTTTGGACAGATTAGATATGCCACCTCATATGCGATCTGTGGAGCCTGATGATAAGATTCAGTGGTTGGGAAGTGCACTATCAGAGGCACAAAACCATTCTTATTCTCTACAGCAAAAGATTGATAACTTGGAGACCTTTTGTGGATCCCTAAGTGCTGATGTGGAAGATTCACAAAGAAGAACATCTGAGCTTGAGGCAGCCTTCCTTCAGGCTTGCACAGAAAAAGAAATCCTATCAAAGGACTTGGAGATACTGAGACAAGATAATGATGAAAGCATAAAAAGAATAGCTGATTTTGCTCTTAGAAATGAGAATCTTCAAAATGAATCAAGTTTGTTGCAAGCACAGAAACTTAGGTTAGAAGAAGATAAGGATCGTATTGAGGATGCAATTAGAAGACTGAAGGAAATGGTTAAGGATGCTCTTCAGGATTCTTGTCCTGAAGATGTGGTACTTTATCAGGAAGGAGTTGAATATTTAGAAGAAACGTTGAGAAAGCTTGTAGAGAAACATAAGACACTATTATCTGGGAAGCTTGTTAATGTAGATTCTACTGATGTGCATGTCACTGGAAAGGGTGAGCTGTCTCAACTTTCCAGAGATTTTGAAGAGCAGGATGTCGAGACTCTGAGCAAAAAACTAGATGAATCTATGGGTGAACTAACGTGCTTGAAGGAGGAGAAAGATAGATACATGCTGATCAATCAATCCCTAGTCCGTGAATCAGAGGAGCTGGAAGTAAAAAAGAAAGAATTGGAAGAGCTACTTAATCAGGAAGAGCATAAATCAGCTTCTTTGAGAGAGAAGCTAAATGTTGCTGTTAGAAAAGGGAAGTCCTTGGTGCAACAGCGAGATGGCATGAAGCAATCAATCGAAGAACTAAATGCTGAGGTTGAGCGCCTCAACTCTGAGACCAAGCGCACTGAAAAAACTATTTATGAGTATGAGGAACAGATCAAGAACTTGTTTGCTGCACGTGACAGGGTACAAGTAGCGGAATCTGAAAATAGTTTCCTCAGGGATCGCCTGGCAGAAACCGAACGCTATTTGCAGGAGAAAGAGGGTAGCTGGAGCAGTATTTTGAATGCTTTGGGTGAAATAGATGTTGGCTTTGAAACTAATTCTGTAAATCCAGTTGAGAGGATAAAAGAGATAGGCAAGTACTTGCACGATCTACACGGTCGAATGGATTCCCTTGAACAAGAATCAAGAAAATCTAAAAGAGCAGCTGAACTACTGCTTGCAGAGTTGAATGAAGTTCAGGAAAGAAATGATGGCCTTCAAGATGAGCTAGCAAAAGTTGTTAATGAACTTTCAGAAGTTTCCAGGGAAAAAGATCTAGTTGAAAATGCCAAACGTGAAGCTGTTGCGCATGTTGAAAAGCTATCTTATTTACACTCGGAGGAAAAGGAGAGGCAGATTGTCTGAAATTGCGGGTTTAAAATTTAGTGTGGACAACTTGAGAAATGATCTTTCTGCCATTGACAGAGAACTGGGGGGTGTTCTTTCCAAAGATTTGGAAATTCTGTACAATGTGGAGGCTACAATGAAATCATTTTTTGATTTAGACGGCGTTCCTGCTCTGGGTGCTCTATTTCCTGGTAGCTTACCTGGGGGCACATTCTCAGCAAAATCAGAGAACAAGGTAAAATGATTACGGTACAAACTTGTATATGCCCATACATAATACTTCATATTGCCATTTGTTACAATATTCCCATTCCTGAATGTCCCTAAAAACTGATTGAGTTTTCAACGAGAACAATTTTATATTTTATTTTATGTGTTATAAGGTGTTTTTGATTGAACTTTGGACTTTGGAAAATGAGTATCATATGAGTATCATTGTGTTTTCAAAAACTGATTTTTAAACTCTTTGATTCTTTTCTCTTTGTGTGCGGGGTGGAGGTCAGGTTATAGGATATTATTTTGGCTCTAATATGTGAACGGTAAAGAATTAGAGAGGAAGCTCAAGCAAGAGAAGTGATTTCCTTGTATTACCATAGAGAAGAGTATTGGGCAGGGTGTTTTCCCTTTAGATGATGTTGTTTCAATATTGTCCCTCGTGTTCAGATAATTCGTGGAATCTATGTCTGGCACCTGCAAGTTACTTGTTAATCCAGACAGTTCTTTCTTTAGAGACTTTCTGACAAAGTGTATGCGATGCCAGAGCATAACATTGTATTTCATCTGCAGGTTTTTAGGACCCAAATTGATTCTATCCGGGAGCGAATTCATGAGCATTCACGTGTATTACAAGAAGAATCATCTCAGTTATCTGAAGTAGTCATGAATGTTCGTAGAGAGTATACTTCTGAGAAGGAGTTCTATGAATCTGTGAAGAGAGATGCTGAGCGTTTACAATCAATTGACAAAGAGAAAGAGTCAAAATTGCATATCTTGCAAGGGAACATTTCATTATTGTTTGAAAGCTGTGCTAGTGCAATTTCAAGACTCGAAAATTGGAAGGAACATGTGGTTGAAAATGCATTGGCATCTGGATCTCCACAAGGGAACTTAAATTCCCAAAATCAAATTGGAGGAAATATTTCCACTGGCGATGCTCACATCTTCAATGAGGAAAGCATTAGGAGCATGTGCCACAAACTATCACTGGTTGTGGGCAATTCCATATCCATGCATACTAATGAGTTGGCCAGAGCGATGGAAGTTGGCCACAGTGAGATGAAGAGTACCATAATGAATTTACAGAATGAGCTTCAAGAGAAGGACATCCAGAGAGAGAGAATTTGCAAGGAACTTGTTGATCAGATAAAGGAAGCCGAAACTAATGCAAACAATCATTTACTTGACCTTCAGCAATCAAGGGTAAAGCTAAATGATTCACAGAGACAGTTGGATGTAATGGGCGAGGAGCGCAAGTTGTTGGAACAGAGAATGAAAGAACTCCAAGTTAATGAATCTAATGCCATAGATTTGCAGCAGAAAGTTGACTCACTGACAGATGCACTAGCTGCAAAAGTACAAGGTCAGTTATATACTATATTTTAGCTTCTTTTCAGATCAATAAGTGCCTTGGTGAAATATCCCATTCTAATTTGCTCATTTTCTGCTGTAGAATGTGAGGCTCTGATGCAAGCCCTTGAGGAACAGGAGGCTGAAATGGAAAACCTTGCAAACAAGATTGTGGGGTTCGAAAATGAGTTGCATCAAAAGAACAAAGACTTGGAGAACCTTGAAGCTTCCCGTGCTAAAGCTTTGAAGAAGCTTTCTGTCACTGTGAGCAAGTTTGATGAACTTCATTATCTGTCAGAAAATCTCCTATCTGAGGTCGAGAAACTACAATCGCAGCTGCAAGAGAAAGATGGAGAGATTTCTTTCCTTAGGCAAGAGGTTACTAGGTGCACTAATGATGCACTAGCTGTTACACAAATGAACAAGAAGAGTTCTGATGAGATTCGGGACTTGCTCGCTTGGCTTGATTCCTCGATATCTCACGTACAGGTCAATGATGTAACTAAAGATTATTCGAATCACCTGGTTGACGAATATAAAGAGGTATTACAGAAGAAGATTTTGGACTTGATATCTGAGTTGGAGAATCTTCGTGTGACGACCCAGAACAGAGATATGATGTTGCAAGAAGAGAGAGTTAAAGTGAATGAACTAACACAGAAAGAACAGCATCTGAAGAACTCCTTGCGTGAAATGGAATCTCAACTAGTCATGCTTCAAGGTGCTGGAGATTCTGATAGAGCTACAAAATCTACTTCAGAGATTGTGGAGGTTGAACCAACGGTATGCTGTTTAGTTATTTTGCAACTGTCTTTGTTGAATTGCCTTGAATCTGCCCTCTAAATAAAAATATGATGTTTGTTGCTAGAATGACATGATTAATTCTGCATATAATAAATGTTCTATAGTGGAATTATGATATGCTTTTTCATCTGTAGTTATATAAAAATTAGTAGGGTTTAGGGTTCGGGTCAGTATATCAAATTGACTTGCTTGCATTCCTCCACGAAAGAAATGCAATCTTAGAAGGTATAGTTAGAAAGAAATCATACGGCCATGTTATTTGATGAATGTGGGGTCTGCATTTATATACTATTGCTTAGGGCTATATTGTAATTTCACTTATTTTCTTTCTCACAGTTATCTATTTTTCTTTGATTAACTTGTTTCTTCCTTTTCTTCTATGCTCTTCTGACACTTGGCATATTCATGTCCACAATGTATTGATTGGTGCAGACAAACAAATGGACTTCTGGTGGGACCATTGCTCCGCAAGTTCGCAGTTTGCGGAAACCAAATAATGATCAAGTTGCCATTGCAATAGATATGGATGACAGTAGTCAGAGGCTGGAGGATGATCATGATGATGATAAAGGTAATATGCTTTTGGCCAGTGGGCAATAAAAGTGGAATTTGTAGTACCTCTTCATAGCTATTTTACTTATACTAATTTTGTTAATTCAGCTCATGGTTTTAAGTCGTTGACCACATCAAAAATTGTCCCACGATTTACAAGACCTGTCTCAAACATGGTTGATGGATTATGGTAAGCCTCAATTTCAACTTGTACTTGTATTTTAAATTTATTACGCCTATATTCATTTCCATACATTTTCTTTCAGGATGTCCTGTGATCGTGCCCTGATGCGACAACCTGCTTTACGTCTTGGTGTAATCCTCTATTGGGCTATGTTGCATGCCATGCTTGCAACTTTTGTAGTCTGAGAATCTAAACAACTGGTCAGTGATGTCCCTTTTCTTCTTTTTAAGCATGTCTCAGATATATATTATCTAGTTTCTATTAGCAACTCTGGTTGCTCGATGCTATGAAGGGTATGGAGTCACTCGATGCAATTCATTTCTGAAAGAGCACTCTAATCCTTCAGCATATACTCCAAAAACTCTAGCAATTACTCCTCTCTAAACTATCCAAACTTCTTTAATATGCTTGTAACTGTGTGTGTACTGCATACTTGGCTATTCATCGTCTTAATATCCTTTTCCCTTTCGGGTACAAAGTAACATGAAACAAATTATTGTTGGAGACGAGTAATAGTTGTGCTGACGCGTTAGCCTCTTCCAATACTGCAGGTCTCTGATGATTCTAGGTTTGACATCACAGCTTCAGTTGTGGCGGAGATAAGTTTATAAGCCGCTTTTATACATATAATCATCTAGGTCGCTCATTCTTTCATCATTCGTGGACCAGGGAACTGTGATTTCCTCGCTTTTACAACACAAATCACAGATGGCTTGGTGTTTGCCCAATAAGAAGACAAGTTTTTTTTATTATAGGAGTACTATACAGTGGAGGAGTCGTAGGTGATTATAGCCGACAGAAATTTTTCCTTCTGTTTAGTTGTGGCTTGACAAGCAATGTGGAATTGGTCTCTCTCTTTTTTTTTTTTTGTATGATGATGGATCACCCATATATTATTACTCTAGTGCTGGATCATCAAAGCCACTCTCAAAATGTTGTGTTTGACAATTTCTAGGATGGGATATTCCCCCTGGTATATACATATATGCTTCATGTGTTATTCTCACTGATAAATGATAGAAAAGCAGCACTTAATATGAAACTAAGTTATTTTCAAAATAGTACATTTATTCAAGGACAGAGTGAGTACAGATGAAGCAATCATGAAAGCCTTGATAAACATGATAAGAATTAAGACACGTGGGATGAGAGTGACATAACTTACCTGTATTTTGTTGGTAAACTAGAATCACAGGTATGTGACAACCAACTAAACTACTACACACAGTTGCAAATACAAATTTGAGTTGCAAATCAATGTGACATGACTTGATCATCGAAATCCTTAGCATTCCCATTACAATTATCACCTTCAAACCTCCCCACTCGGAAGTGCGTGAGGTCCACGCCCTCCGCCCGCCCGCTCGCCACGAGCTCCGCCGCCACCCGCCCCACCACCGGCGCCATCTTAAACCCGTGCCCGGAGAAGCCGCCGCACACCACCGCGTCCTCCCCGAACTCCCCGCCGAGGAAATCGATGACGAAGTCCTCGTCGGGGGTCATCGAGTACATGCACGATTGCGACAGCACCGGCTTCCCGACGTCGATCATCTCCCCGAACCGACCCTTGATCCACCCCCTCAGCGCCTCCACTAGCGCGGCGGGCGCCCCCCACGTCCGCTCCTCGGGCTCGCACGCGCGCCCCGCGTGCGCCGGGATCTTCACCAATCCCGGGAACTCCAGCGACGGCGTGCCGTATATGTACGGCTCGCCGTAGCTCGCGAACGTCGGGAAGCCGCTCTCGATCGTGAATTTACCTTCATGCCCCTCGTTGACCTTCCAGTAGTGCACGGCCGTCTCCAACGGCTGAACGGGGAGCTCGATTCCCCTCACCTTCTTCACCAGCTTTCGCGTCCACGGCCCCGCCGTGATCACGCATTTCCGGCAGCGGTACCTCACGCCGTCGGCGGTGGCCACGGCGATCGCGTTTGTTTCTGCGTCCCTGCACACGCTCACCACCTCGGCGTTGTCCCTCAGCACGGCGCCGTTCCGGAGCGCGAGGGTTTGGAACATGGCGACGGCCTTGGTGGGCTTGATGACGCCGCCGTGCTGGGTGACGACGCCGATCCAGTCCTCCGGAATGTCGAACATTCCGGAGAACTCGTCGAGGAGCTGGCCGCGGTGGAGGACGGCGGCGGGGATGGAGTTCTTGCGGCAGCTGTCGATGACGGCGAGGAGGGCTTTGTTGTGGGAGGGGCCGATGTCGAGCTGCCTGGTGGAGAAGCAGACTTTGTAGCCGGCTTCGGCCTCGGCTTGGCGCCAGAGGCGGGAGGACTCGAGGACCATGGCGGAGTAGTAGTCCTCGGGGTAGGTGGCGCGGGTGGTGCGGGACTCGCCGTGGGAGGAGCCGCGGTGGTGGAGGAAGTCGAACTGCTCGAGGAGGAGGGTTTTGAGGCGGCGCTTGGAGGTCTGGTAGGCGGCGGAGCTGCCCATGACGCCGGCGCCGATGACGATGACGTCGAAGTGCAGGTGGTGGGCAGGCTCCATCTCTGTCTCACTTAACAAGATTTGGTGGTATTGTGTGGTGCTTGAAACGCGATGGATGCTTTGGATTTATTTAAGGAAGCTTCCGTGGGTACGACAAGGTACCTGCAACCAACTAATAAACAAAGTGAATGCTAGTGCTCAAAAAATTCGTTTTCTAAACATTTTTTATTATATATTCTCTTCATCCATCATTGTCACTTCATAAACAACACTTATATTATTATAAGTGAATATTGTTGTAAATGATATTTGAGTCCACTATTATTGTGGATGGAGTTTATGAATATTATTACTATAAATAAAAATAATAATAATATTGTGAATAAATCAAAATAGCAAACATAATAATAATATTATGAATGGAGTTTATGAATATTATTAATATTATAAATGATACGTTTGGTTTCAGCACGGGTTGTAAATTATAATATTTTAAGTGTGTAGTTAATAAAGTATAAAAATGATGAAGTATGAGAGATAATGTAATAAAAGTTATAAAGTAGGAGATAGAAGATAATAATTATTACTCGATCCGTCCCGGATCAGGAATTAAGGAGAATGTGTAAATGTGTTAAAAATAGTAGGGTCCACACCTTTTTTAAGGATTAAACTTTGCTATTTGTGGAACTAAGTCATTTATAGTGGGACGACCTAAAATAAAATACATGTCATTTTTAGTGGGACAGAGGGAGTACTTTATTTAGAAATGTGTCAAGATTCGTTAGACGGCCCAAAAAAAAATACGTATTAAGATTCGTGGAAGAGACGAAGTAATTATTATTGTGATGCAAAAGTCTAGTCTAACAGTTAGGGAGTAGAGGCGTGTCATAGTTTAGTTTACCTCATATGGAAAGAATGATCCAACAAGCCCACGTTGTATGGTCGATAGGTTTTGTTAGGAGTTTTCTCCAATTTTATCAAAAAAAAAAAAGGAATTACATCCAACTTACCGTATAAACGATGATGAATTACAGTTTAATTGGTAGCTCAATTAATAAGATATTTTTTCTCAAATTAATAAATTGAAAGATTCAAAATACTATTAAGAAAAAAAATAAGAAGTCATATATTATTAAAAAAATACTACCACACAACCCTCAATTTCTTTGACACGCCATTTCTATACAAAGGTAAGATGGGGATCTTTGACACGCCATTTCTATACAAAGGTAAGATGGGGATGTTAGATATATTAGATATATTAAATATATACTCTTTTTCTTTTGGGGATGTGACATGTCTAAAAAATTTAGTCCAATTTCTTAGTTGAAATTGTATTAAAATGCAATTTTACTACTATAATAATTTTAATTAATACTTGTGAAAATGATATGAAATAATTAATAAGGCCAAAATAAAACAATTGCATATAAATTATACTTCACCCGTCCATAAAAAATAATTATTTTTATTATTTTAAAACTTCGACAAAAATTAGTCAATTTCTATTTTTGAATAATACTTCATCACATGGTAGATCATATTCTTCACTAATAATACAATTAATTATCACTATTAACAATATTGTTTAAGTTAAATTTTTTTCCATTCACGATATATTCAACTATTTTTATTGAAATTTATATAGTCCCTTTGTAGAACTATTTTCTATGGACGGTGCAATATTTTTCAAAGAACAATCATCATTGCATTGGCACATATTAGAGTCAATGTTAACAAACTCTCTAGTACACAACTAATATTTTTGGAGTATGTGTGTTTGCTTTTTATCCCTATAAATGAAGGGATAATCAAAATTTATAACTTTAAATGTCTCCTCAAAAGAGAAGCTCAAAATTTATAACCAAAATGGAGGGATAATATTATCCCTCATTGAAGTGAAAATAAGGAAGGAAAAACGATGAGTTACTATTTTGTGTAAAATGTGAGATAAGAAAGGAGATATTTAAAAGCATAAATTTTTATTATCCCTCCTTTTCCCATCCATCAAAGTGAACGGACCCTAACTCTAAAAAAATTATAGTATATAGAATACTTATATTTTAGCATCATAACGAACATATGTCATGGCATATGTAAGCTTTATATCATCATTTAAATGTTATTTACAGTGCTATGATAATAATAATAATAATAATAAGCTACCACAATTAAAAAGAATATAGGGGACTGCATCCACCATGAACTTGGAATCTAATTTGGACATAAACCTTAATAATCCAAAAAAAGTGCATTGACCAAACCAACGGCTTATCTCATCCTCTTCTACTTGAACCTTGCTCTGCAAGCAACAGTCAAGGCACCACTATGATTAAAATATTTAGCAATAACTCTATTAAGAAATTATCGACTGTAAATATAAGTTGTAAACGTGTCTTAAGTTGGAGTGACCTAAATGTGCATGAATTTCACAAAAAAAATATATATTTATAATAATATAGATGAATAGAAATAATTAAAATGAACAGAAATTGTGAAAGTTGTCACTAACAATCCTAACAGTTGTATTCAATAATACATATTTTTTTTAAAAATGATGCTGGTGTCTAAAATAATGTTGATTCCATTCAAAAAAATACAAAAATAAAATAATGTTGATTGTAAAATGTCAAAGCAGAAAGAAACAAGATTGATAGTTTAATAAAGGGTTAATAGCCGGAAAATACACGAAGTATTTTGAGATTTGCATATTGCACATGACCTTCAAAATTAGCCCCAGAATACATGACCTTTCAATTTAATCGCAATTTGCACCCGCGTTGACTAACACTTGGATCGGTGCTGACGTGGTCGTCGGATTTTGTTGACGTGGACGATTTTCCGGTGTATGAATCGACGTCGTTTTGGAATCACATTACAACACCAAAAATGACGTCGTTTCGTCGACTTAAATTCTGAAATCACCTTGGGGACACCCATTTTAATTAGGGTTCTTACACAAATCACGGTTGTCCCAGAAATTTGATAGAAATCGCGGCTGTCCCAGAAATCGAAGGCCAAATCACGGCGAGTAAAGGAAGAGTGAAGAGAGTTGAAGCGAGTTGATACGAAGAAGCATGAGTTATTCTCGAAGCTCGTCGTCAGTGGGAAGGACGAATAATGGCGTGGAAATGAGATGTTATCATAAAATCCCTGCGATTATGAAGACGTCTCACACTGAGAAGAATCCGGAGAGAAGGTACGTTGAATGTCGATGGAGAGATGTCAATGATTGTACTTTTTGGGATTGGGTCGATCCTGAACTCACACCCTATTACAAGCGGTGTTTTAACAAAATGAGAAACGAAAGGGATGCTGCATTGAACAATTACAGTGGATTTGAAGGCCCAACAGGTGATGGAGTTGAATCTTCCATGGTGAAGAATGAAGATGGTGCAGTTGATGTTAAGTTGCAAAGAATGGAAAGTAGAATTAGGGCTCTTACTTTTGCTTTGATTTTGGTGATCATTTTGTTCCTGTATTCGAAATTTTAGACTACTCTTTGGATGTCAATTCCCATGGAATTTTGTTCCTTTATTCGAAATTGTAGACTACTCTTTGGATGTCAATGAAGTATGTCATTTTGTTTATCATTTTGTTCCTGTATTCAGAATTGCATTGAAATGTAAGAGTGCACAAATTTGCCAAAACCATAACATTCATTGATCTTGGGAAGCATACAGAAGTAATAAACACAGTTATGATCGGCAAAAGCTAAGACAAAATGAGGGATTATAAACTTGTTTATCCCTGAATCTACATCACTGCCAAAAGACAAAAACTTTGAATTCCATAAGCTAATCACAGTATTTAGCATGCATTTACATCACTTTCAAAAAACAGAAACTTGAAATTCTTCTTGCTTGAGTCATTTGTTGCAACTCTCTTGTGTTGCCTGCCCTTCTATCACTGAACTCCCCGACCCTTGGCCACTTCCACCTCCACGAGCCTTGCTCCTTGCACTTCCCTGAGGTCTGCCTCGTGCACCACCCCGAGCTCTGCCCCTTGTCATTCCAGCTGCTCCATCATTTAAGGGTGTAACACCCTTTTGAAGTGGTGTCTGCAATAATGAATGAATTCATCTGGTTTTTGTTATAGTAAAACAATATAATTACACAAGTGGAGTTCAGGAATGTCACACTTACCCGAAAGTAGTGATTGCCACTGCCTTCATTGATATAAACTCCACAGCCAGTCATTGCAATTGCCTTCTCCACTGCAAGTTGCTTCTGTTCTGCCTTCGAAAGCATGGGCCTTTTCCCCTTGTCAACTACTGGAGCAGTAGGATTCTTTGGTCTTCCTCTTTTCCCCTTTTCAGTTGCAGTCTTCTCAACCTTTTCCTTCTTGCACTTCCTATTGTTATGGCCCTTCTCACCACAATTCCCACAAGTCATCACAAGTCCTTTCCTTTTCAGTCTGTTAGGGTTTTTGGGATCAACTTCAAGAGGATCCCTAACCCTATTCTTCTTGGGTCTCCCAGGCATATTTTTCACAAGTGGAGGCTTCACAATGTCACCCTCACATTGTGGCCACAACATCTCCCCATTCAGAGGCTCCAAAGCATATTTATATGCCTGCAAATACCTATCAACTGTGTAGTAATCACAGACATAGGTGCTTGGTTCCTCTTTCAAATACCTAATGGCACAAACAGCATGCTTACATGGTATACCCGTGAGCTCCCACATCCTACATGAACATGTCTTTGCAGGCATGTTGACCACATACTTCTCCCCAGAATCATCAACTTCGAATTTCTCATGCAGTGCAGGTAATGAGTTCATATTTCTAGCCTCATACTTTAGTTTCTCAAGCTTCTTGTTTATCATAGGGCAAATCCTATCAGTATACTCAGCCATATTATGTAGTTTCTTCACTTGTCTTACCATCAGTGATGTCCTAATCTCTTCCATCATATGTATCAAATGTCTACCTCTAGCACTAAGTATCCATCCGTTGAAGGTTTCAGTTATATTATTATCTACCATATCAGACTTAGGTGTGCTTGACAAAAAAGGCTTACAGAATTTAGCAACCTCCCTCCCAATGAAATCTTGATAAGCTCCAATACTTTCACTCTTCATCTCTTCAAGGACCTTGCTGTATTGCTGCACCGTAGTTGATCTCACAGCCTTCCAGAATAAATTCTTCAGTGTTGCTCCTTTGTTTTCCTTCTTCCAGTTCATGTATACGTGCCGAGCACAATTCCTGTGCTCGGCCCTCGGAGCATAAGTGCTGACAGCATTCATCAGTCCCTATATAAAAAGCATTATAACTCATTAGCATACCTTAACATAAATGAAACACAAAGTGAAATTAACAAGAACTACAAACTTACTTTTTGTTGATCACTTATGAATGTGTAATTTTCTCCACTTCCTATATCCAAATCTTGCACAAGCAACCTCACAAACCAACCCCAGTTAACCTCATTCTCAACACTCACTGCTCCCCATGCTATAGGGAACATTTGATTGTTCCCGTCCTTCCCAACATCACACATAAGTATACCCCCTAAGTAGGTCTTTAAAAAGCATCCATCCAACCCAATCAAAGGTCTACAGCTCTCTTTAAAACCCTTCCTCAAAGCACTGTGGCCTATATAAAGACACTTGAAGACACCCTCACTGTCAACCCCAACCTCATATCGGCCCTCTGCATCTACCCTCTTCAACTCAGCTATGTATCTCCTCAGGGAGGCATAGTGATCCTCAACTGATCCCCTAACCATTGTCAAAGCAATTTTCCTTGCCTTATAGAGCCTGTCTCTGCTACAGTCAGTAGCAAACCTGTTAGCTATATCCCTCCTCAATTCACCTATGTCCCAATCTGGTTTCACTCTGAAAACAGGCAGATATCTTTTGGCTATCCATTTGGAACTAAGTAATTTGTTCCTTGTAGCCCTCTTACATATACAATCCCCACGGAAAGACTTCACAACGAAAGACTTATCCTTTTCACAAACAGATGCATAAACTCTCCAAGTACATGGAGGCTTACAAATAGCCTCACACTGGTCTTTTGATACTCTCCTAAACCGAATAAACCTCCCATTTGCTATTGCCCAGCTTGTTAATGCTTCCTTACACTCTTTCCCATTTGCAAATCTTAGCCCAAGCTTGATATCAAGCTCTTTCTCATCAGATTTTGGATCATACCTACTCCTTTTCTTCCTTCCTCTAACTGTCTCCCCTTCATTCTCACTCTCACTGCTATCAATATCATCATCATCAGATTCCCCATACTCTGATAAATTTTCTTCCTCCATTTGAGGCTGACACTTCTCCAATAACTCCCCAACCCAAGAACCCTCCCCACTTTCCTTCTTTTTCTGTCTAACATCCAAATATTCTGCATCATCAACACCTTCCCCATGTGAATCATCATCCACATCAGTTTCTTCGTCATTAGAAGGGTTGTATTCAGTCTCAGAGTCACCACTGTCTACTGTTCCATCCCACCTTTCAAGCACCCAATCTGTTCCACTAATATTATATGTAGGTACATCAGCCCTATCCAGTATCTCTTTAAGAGAAGGCCCAACACCATCACCATCATCTGCCCCAGACTCTAACCCAACAACATCACCATCATCTGCCCCAGACTCTAACCCAACACCATCACCATCACCTGCCCCCGAACCAATCCCACCATCTACCCCAACATTTGACCTAATCCCACCCTCCACAAAAACATTTAAAAACCTGTGTGAACTACTTAGGAAGCTCAACATCTCCATAACCTCTTTATCAGCTTTGATTACCTTAAAGACATATGACTTAGGCTCTACATATAGTAACCTACCCCATTCCGAGTAACCTAAACCCTCGACTAATTCTTTCAAATCAAAAAACCCAAACTTGTCTTCATCTAGGTCAGAAAACACTTCCTTTTTTCCCCCAGAATAGGCATCAAGGCCATGTACTTCCTTAAATCTTCCAATGTGGTGTATGAAGAGGGTGAAATTGCAACTGAAAAAAAAAAAAGATTATTGAAAGAAAAAAGCAATCAGACGAACAAAATGAGCAACCGATTGAAATAACTTACTTGTCACCCATGTCTCCGCGCTGAATCTAGTCGTGGTTTCCAACTTCAGCTTCTCAGATGTGCTATCCAAACGTCGTGCTTTCCGTTCGGCTAAATCCCTCTCCTTTTGTCTGAGGCGTTCTACCGGAATCGAAGCTCGTCGATGGCGATCTATATTCCTTTCGTCTGTGGGAAATTAATTTATCACTTAGGGCATTTTAATTGGGAAATCAGATATGTCTTCTAATTAAAATGCCTAACGACGTCGTTATACGAGCGTGGCATTCCACTGTGTAAAAAATGCCAAGTGTAATGCCACGTAGTTTAAAAATTTTTCCACGTCATTGCCGGTCAAACATAAGAGTGGCCGGAACTCTCGTCGGGTGCAAATTGCGATTAAATTGAAAGGTCATGTATTCTGGGGCTAATTTTGAAGGTCATGTGCAATATGCAAATCTCAAAATACTTCGTGTATTTTCCGGCTATTAACCCGTTTAATAAATTAAGTAGTCGAAATATTATCAAGATGTGAGATATTTTTGTCATTGTTCAGTTCCATCGCCATCATTCTGTATAATTTATGCCAAAGATCTATTTAAAACTTAGAATTTGCATACGCGCGGAGTTTTAAAATGATTAAGTTCATCAGTAATTATCAAATAGAAATAATTAATTAGAAGATTAGATATGTTAGTAATTAATGTTGATCGTAATGAAAAGAAAACATGTATATATATATGTATATGTATATATAATGAAAACTTGATATTCATAATATTATTTTGTCTAATCACTCTGACCTTTGATATAAGAAGACGAAAAGTTATAAACTAGAAAGAACCATATAATAAAATTTAACTTGAAAATGGCCGACAAATGGCTTGACATCTATTTTGTTTTTTAAATAATATATTCTCGATGACAATACAAAAGTGATGATTCTGTAATTATCTTTTACTTATATATTATGAAGCACTATATATGCAAAGCAAGATGATGTTTGGGCACTTGAATTCAATATAAAATCCTTGACCTGAACTAGGTACTAATTTTAACAAATATTTTTTAATTGAATAAAATAATTGGGCGGCCACTTTTGTGAATAAATAAGAGATCATGCATTACTTTGCATGTTCAAAATATAATGTCATGTTTAATTTTACAAGTATTGCATGAATGGTATATAACGTAAAAAAGAATGCGACATTAAGATGATAAGGTGAAGAAATATTTATATTGTATGATTGTTCCAGAAGAATATATAGTTACCACAAGCCGCTCCTGCGCGGGATCAGGCTCCCCTGATCGAAGCAGGCATTACCGTACCGACCGGATTATCGGTAGCAGGGGATTTAAGTGCCCCTAGCACAAGTTCTGAGGCTAAGGTGTCAAAATCAGATCCTCAAGAAAAAGATGTTGCTAAGGCTTCACCGCCCGAACCAACATGTCAACCCTCCACCTCTGGGGTAAAAGAGAGAGAGATCAATCTTAGGCCACTGACAGGGAAATCAAAGATTGATACTAACACTATTGAAATATCTCATGTTTGGCAGATGTATAAGTCCAAATGGGAGAAACTCAATACCAGAAAGGACATTAATCCGGGATATAGCCGAGTTGATGTTGGAGGAAAATATCCTCGTGTTTGGATGACCACATGAGCCAATCCTCAAGAGGTCAATGAGTGGTATGAATTTGGGGCGCTAGCCTCAATTTATACTATGTCGCCAGCTTTCAGCGAAATCAAGGGTCTACCAAGGTGGATCCAAGAGACCGGTTATGATGCCTGGTCGAACAACCCGTCCCTTAATAGGGGAGACGTTCTGAAACTGTATTTTCTCATCACAGCACCAGAACCAGCAAGAAAGGGTAATCACGAAGCATTTCATTTCATTAAGCTTCCGAGACCCGATACGGAGGCCTTAAATCGGATTAAGGCACCAGATCATCAAGTCTCTATTCTCGCCACTTTCTTGGAGGATCAAATCTCCACAAGGCGTGCATGGGGATTATGGGTCTGTCTCACGGAGATGGACAAAGTAAAGTATAGGTTCAAGTTCTCTCATAATTCAGGACTTGGATCGTTCTTGTTGAACACCATGACAGGAACAACCACAAGCTTCGCCGAGAACGCCTTTGAAAAGAAAAGGTAAACACTCTGGTGCAACAAGATTGCGGGGAGTAGAGAGACCCGTCGCAAGTTTTGCAATATGGCTCATCTAGGCCATTGGGTTGATCATATCTGCACAGAGTATCCCACGCAGAAGGAATCGGAGTTCGGAAAAGGTTTCCTCCCGAAGCCTAACAAGAAGAAATTTCGGTCCGACGAGTATGAGGAGCACAGGACTCCACAAGGACGAGTACATCAGGTACCAAAAAAATAAGATGCCCGACAAGAAAAAGGGAGTCATGTGACTCGAGACAGGAGGACCACCCACTAAAAGAAAAACGACAAAATTGGGTGGATGCAGACTAATTACCCACTGGCAGAAAAGACGAAAGTGGGTAATCCTACAGAAGCTCCACTCACCAAAAGGCATAAGACAAGGCTGAGTGGAAGGAAAAACAACTGGCCCCTACCAACAATTATCACAAAATAATAAAAGGAAGGTTCAGCTCCATGTGAAGGCACTAACTAGTGTCGGTAATCATGGCCGACAAAGGAAGGTGGCAGTCACATTTTATGAGCTGGCCTCGATGGAGAGGAATCCGAGGCCAACCACCAAGACTTATAGAGGGGATCACACTTCTATAAAAACCCAAGCTCTAGAGAAGAGATCATCCAGAAATTCACAACACCTTCACACAACACACTCTCTCTCTAGAATTTATCTTTGTATTTTTAATTTTCTGTTTTCAAAGTTTTCAGTTCTAGTTTAGTTTCTTTTATTTTATGTATACTAGTATTAGCTACCGATGAGTAGCTAAACAAGTTTGTCTCCTCCCTTAGGGAGATTTTATAAAATAAATTAAGTATTTTATAATTCCTCTTTAAACGCTTTATTTTGTCCAACTTTTCGGTTTAGTAAAAATTTTCTTTCATTTTTCAACAAAATACTTTACATCGAAACTTAGTCAAGGAGGAAGGTTGCAACCATCCTTTGCGAAACGCGTGGTTGGACGGAGCTTTAGGGACAGACGGTTCGTAAAACGCAACAAGAACTTACTCCTAAAGAAGACCATTCGACTAAAAATATACTGTTGGTTCATGTTTAAATTTATTTTGAAGTGTTACGGAAGCATGTTGGACCATTATTTGAGAATTTATAATAATAAAGAATTCAACAGGGTATTTCTATTATAAAATTTTATTTTTCGGTATTTATGAATACTAGTGTTAATGGAGGGGTTGATTTACAATTATTTAAAAATTGGCATGTTAAAAATTGGTACAATCCAAAGTTCATGTATTTACACCTAGATTTTGAAATTCATGTTAAAAATCAAAAAGTGAGTAAAGTTCATGTATTTATACACCAATTAGCCTTTAAATAATGGGTACCATCCACATAAAATACCATAGGGTCATTAAAGTAATTTCAAGATTTTAATTGTTGTCCATTTAACAATAACAAAGCCCAGTGAGTATGCCCAATCTGATCGTCAGTTTTTATGTCTTACAGCTCCTAGGGTTTTTCGCCAACACCAGGGTTTCCGCAGGTCGGTTACTCTTCTCTCTCATTTTGTCAAATTCTTTAATAATTTTGTTTTAAATTTTTACGTCTAGAACTAATCCGGCGTTGCTATTGCCCGTAATTGACTCTACTGAATTTCGTTATTCTGCAATGGATTTTGGATTTTTACGTGCGCCAATTTGGCGTTGCGACTTGACATTGTGGCTGAAAGATGAATGCTTTTTTGAATTTATTTTGTTCTATTTTTGAGATGGTTTGTCTTTTTTTTTTTTTGGTTTGTCTGTATGATGTATGTTTGAAATTCTGTTCAATGTATTCAAGATTCATGATTTAATTGGTTCCTACTATTTCTGATCTATCTGAATTTTGGGGTTGGCTTTGCAGTTCTTTTAAGTCAAGATGTCCAGAGTTTATGTCGGAAATCTTGATCCCCGAGTCACTGAGCGCGAACTCGAGGATGAATTTCGCGTGTTTGGAGTTATCAGAAGGTAAAAGTCTTATAGTATTAGTCCCTTGTGGAATTTAAAAATTAAATGAAGTGGGAAAGAAGTTTGTATCGCGAACTCAGAGATGGATGGTTGTGATAGTTAATTATTCATCCCTGCAAGGAAAAATGTCTATTTTGGCTCATTCTGTTTATATATGTATATTTTTATATGCAGATGGTTATGCTAGTTCTCTAATTAATTTATCTGATATGGGTCTGATCTTTGTGAACTTTTCTATAAAAGAATCTTGTTCTCCATTTTTAACAAAAGAATAGGATGACAATTATATATTTGAGTCGATATTTTGTGACACATATTGATAAAACGATCCTTGGCTGTTAATAAATAAAATGTTCTTAAAGGAGTCAGGCTGGATTTTTGTTTTGAATGAATTGATTGCTGTTAAACATCATGTATTGCTTTTGTTAAGCATGTGGATTTGTGTTTGCCACTTGAATCTTAGGTTTTTTGACATTATTTCCTATAGTTGTATTCTTTTTAATTTGAATGCTTTTTCTAGTGTTTGGGTTGCCAGAAGACCTCCAGGCTATGCTTTCATTGATTTTGACGACCGAAGAGATGCCCAGGATGCCATCAGAGAACTTGATAGTAAGATGTCAAACTTGTTTCTTGCTTATGTTCTAGAATTATTTGCTACATTTAACTTTAGTTTGCCAGTGTTTCTGAGCTAACTACATTGAACCTACAAGGACCTTAACATCCCGGTGCACATTATGAGCTATAAAGTCCAAATTTTTGTTTTCATTTTCTATCTGCCCCCCAATCCCCTCCCACAAACCAAAACAAAGGAAGTTATTCTGTAGCTTTATTTTCAATCAGCATCTCAGTGTTGCCTTGATGTTGACATCTTTGGTGTAGGCAAAAATGGTTGGAGAGTTGAACTCTCACACAACTCCAGGGGTGGAGGTGGTGGAGGCCGTGGTGGTGGTCGTGGTGGACGTTCCGGTTCTGATTTGAAGTGTTATGAATGTGGTGAGGCTGGTCATTTTGCTCGTGAATGCAGAATGCGGGGTGGTACGGGAAGGCGTAGAAGTCGCAGCCCTGCTAGATACCGCCGGAGTCCAAGTTATGGTCGGAGGTATTTTTTATTAATAGAGAAAAGGCTAAACCAGTATATTAAATTTAATATTTGGCTTGGCTTGTTTGTATTGTCTTATCATTGTTTGTTTGATGTGATGTTGCTGCAGCAGGAGTTATAGTCCTCGTGCACGCTCCCCTCGGCGTCGCAGCTTGTCACCCAGAGATCGCAGCTTCAGCAGGTCGCCTTATCGTGGACGGGAGGAAGTTCCATACGCTAACGGGTTAGTTTTATTTTTTCTTTTTGAATTTTCTCATGCTAATGCATCTCTTAGAATTAGTTCTTTTGACATGTTAAATGGGACACATGAAAAATCCTAGAAATGGTTGAACCTATATTTGGTTTTTTAATGGCTTAATTTCTCCTGTTGGAACAGTCAAGATTTAGTTGGATTTGGCTAGAAGCCTACTTTAGATCCTTATAGGCGATCTCCCTAATGAGAAGGAGGAATTGTTGGTCTGATACATGCATATCCTGTGGTCTTATAATTTGATTTTTCACATGTAAATGCAGGGTGGAAATCTTTTTTATATTTAATCAACATTGATAATTATAGAAACTTATGTACTGGTATTATGATTGTAAGGCATGTCTGGATTGCATATTTACATGTCTTTACATTTGTGTTTTGTTATGCAGAGATGGTCCTAGGGAAAGACGCAGAAGCAGGAGCTAAGCTTGGATAAGCTGATGGTGCAGTTTTTTACAGTAGTGTTTATTGTGCTTGGACTTAGTTACAGCTATGTAAGTGGGGCGACACCTTCAGCTTCGACTGATGGATTTGGTTGTCTTTACTACTAAAGTAGTAAGTTTGGTACTTTATCCTCATTGTTGTTTTCTTCTATATATTACGAACCAGTTTTATTAGTAGCACTTTTCTCTCATCTGGATCTGCATAGATGATATCTTCCATTAGTGATTTTGAAGGAACAATGCTAAAGCTTCATGATTTTGTTTTTTGTGTCGAGGTCTCTACGTGGTACTGCTTCATTGGTTTTCTGCATCTGCACTTCTGTTTCAACCTTCACTGCCCTGCCCTGCTGTGGGATCTTCAATTTGAAACATTGTGGATCCCAGCTGGCTAGAGTGGTAGATGCTTCTTTTGATTGCATATCTGCGGGTGTGATGCTTCTCTCCTCAAATAGTGTTATTTGATTAGATTTAAGGATGAAGAGCCTCCTTCACATGCTTCTGACAAGTTCTTAATTCATCGCATGAAGTCCTGATGACTCGTTCCTCGAGCTACCCTGAAAAGATTGGTTTTCTTCTAAAGTGGATTATGGACTTCTATTCTATTCCTTCTGAGTTGCAAGATGAGGAAGAAGAATGCTGATTTAAGGAGAGCTGAAAGTTTTATGTTGCTCTATCACGATGTTACCCTCTTCGCCCACACTAGGTTAGGATCTTTGTGTCCGGCACCTTAATTCTTCGTTGCGATTTTCTTATTATGGTTTTGGTTTTGGTTGCAAGTTCCGCGCATTCCCTATAGAAGCAGAGACAACCTAGACCCTGAAGCATTTTCTTTTTTTCTCTTTGGAAAATATACTTCTTTGTATCTTTTTCTGCCATTGTTATTTTGTGGATTATTCAAATTTTGCAAAATTCCTTGTCATTGTAAATTCTGGAAAACTTTGTGAATGATGCTGGCAAAATTAAATTGTGAAAAAGATTGCTTATCTATTCTATAAATAAACTTCTTACGAACTCACTCACGTCACTAAATATCATCTCAATAATTTGATACATTGAAAACAATTGTTTCTAGAAAACGTAAAAGGGAAATAAGATTGATAACAATGTTGTCTTGGAGAAATGGAAGTGAGGATTTCAAATGAAGCCAAATGCATAAAAAATGATTGTAATGTCGAGAAAGTACCCGCAAAATTGTATCAAGAAAATCTTGATCTTCACAATTTTTGCAATCCAAGTAAAATTAAATATCCTTAAAATCCCCCCCCCCCCTCCCCCCCCCCCCCCCCACGCACACCTCATACTTCGGTCTACTTTTATGTAATTTGTTAAAATTTAGTGCCAATCATAATTTTATTGATTACTATTATGTATATCCATAAAAATGTGCTGATTATACATAAAATAAAAATGTTATTAGTAAAATATTTATTTTGTTTTGAACCAATTAGCCTTGTAGTATAGAATAGAATAGCCAACTTTCCTGAAGGCAAAAAGAAAAGAAAAAAAATGAAAAACAAAGGTAATGAAATTTGTGGGATCTGAATAATTAGGCGCATATTTAATTGGGGTTAGTCACGTGCGCAGAACGTGGTGATAACGGAAACGGCGCCAAAATCATCGGCAGCCCTTCCTATGTTGCACGTGCATAATATCTGCATGTTTTAGTCGTAACATAATTTCTGATATTTTTCCACTATTCTTTCTTTTTAACCACTCATTTGCTCTAATTTTTTTTTTTGGTAATTTGAAAAATGAATTAATATGCTTTTCATGCCTCTCTTAATAAAAAGAATCCATGCATAAAAAATGTTCACAATAATATTTTTGGAACAAAATATGTATGTCTGTAATTTTTAGTGATCGGGAAAATTTTGAGGGTGGCTAACATTAACACGTTTCAAAAATTAAGTTAAACTTAGAATGAAATAAAAATGTAGGTAGCCCCTTTAAATCACGACTAAAATTAAGTAACGTTTAAGAGCTAGGAGAATTAATGTCGTAAATTTAGTTTCCTTTGAATTCTCACGTCCAAAACATCTTCTCTCCCTCTCTCTCCTCTTTCGGTTTCCATTACTGCACGGTTAAATGCCTGACAAAATAGCTGTTTCTTATAGTATTTCATTTTGCAGCCATTTATTGATGAACATTTTAATGGCAAGTCAACTTCAAGCGAATTTGAGGTTCCACTTCATTGATGAGAAGACAGTTTTCTGTCAATTCGGGCTCCCATTCCGCCACTGTGGAGTTTGACAAACTCCTTGAATTTGAGCTTCATATCACAATCATTGTTGCTAGCAAATAATGGATTCAAGAAGCTTCTTGGAAAAATTCTTTCTTTGATCTGGATGCTTTCAACTTCTTGTTCTGGTATTTGAGCATGGACTTCAAGAGAGAGAAACAAGTTAGGTAAAATCTCCATACTCATTCTCTACCTAGTTTGCATATCCTCTGGTTCATTTACTAAGCAGAAGTATGTTTTTAGGTTCCAAAATGAAGAAAAAGGAAATCTTGATGTTTCATGGGAGAAAAATGGGCATGAAAAAAAACTACCTATGTACAAAAACTCAAAAAACCCATGGAAATCTGATGTTGGATTTGGGGAGAACAAGGTTCCTAAATTTGGTAGGTCTAAGGTTTTCCCAGAAGGTCAGGAGCCAGAAAAGAGAAGAATCTTGGATCCTGGGAGTGATCTTGTGTTGAAATGGAACAGGATTTTCTTGTGTTCTTGTTTGGTGGCACTCTTTGTGGATCCCTTGTTTTTCTATCTGCCTTCTGTGCTGAATCAGGTCACTGGGAATTCTTCATGTATGCATATAGACCTAAATTTGGGGATAGTTGTGACCTGTTTTAGGACATTGGCTGATGTGCTTTATCTGCTGCATGTGATTATCAAGTTTAGGACTGCTTATGTTTCTCCTAGCTCAAGGGTGTTTGGCAAGGGTGAACTTGTCATGGATCTTGACAAGATTGCAAAGAGGTATTTGAGGTCTGAGTTCTTGATCGACGCCATTGCAGCCCTTCCTCTTCCTCAGGTACCCTCAATTTTGCTTTCTTGATTCTTCTTGGCACCTTAATTTGGTTTAGATCAGTCATTGTTGTTCATACATTTTAAACCATTGAACTCTTAAAGTGAGCCTAATTTGGGGGGTTTTGAATCAAATCATCAAACATAGAAAAGTGGTGATGATTATGGAAGCTGTTTGAGTGTAGTGCTTGGGTTTCTGCTGTTGTCCAGATTGTGATATGGTCGATATTGCCAGCGATCAGAAGCTCCCACGCTGATCACACGAACAACGCGTTGATACTGATTGTCCTGCTGCAGTACATCCCGAGATTGTATCTGATCTTCCCCTTGAGTTCTCAAATCATCAAAGCTACTGGCGTCGTCACAAAGACAGCCTGGGCCGGTGCTGCATACAATTTGCTGCTCTACATGCTAGCAAGCCATGTATGTAGATTGCTTGGAACTTTCATTCACTTTCTCCTTTTTGAAATGAGTTAATACTACTTTTATTAGGTGTTGGGAGCTTCCTGGTACGTGCTGTCTATTCAACGGCATGCTACCTGTTGGAAATCAGCTTGCAGGGCCGAGACTGCTAGCACCGGATGCTCTCTTGATTTTCTGGACTGCGGTGCTTTGCTCCGTGGTGACAGACAAAAATGGGCGAATACCACGTACGTGTTCAAAAGATGCAACCCCGGTGATACTACCTACTTCAACTATGGCATTTTTGGAAATGCTGTTGCCAACAACGTTGTCTCATCGGATTTCGTGGAGAAATACTTCTACTGTCTATGGTGGGGTTTGCAGAACTTGAGGTATATTATAGCCAAATTCTCACAGTAAACCTGTTCTTGCATCTGGCATTTACTTTTTGGGATAAATTTTTGCACAAATGAAGCTATATTCTTTAATTTTGTCTGGTTGTTTGTTTGTGATAGTTCTTATGGGCAGACATTGGCAACAAGCACTTTTATTGGTGAAACTCTGTTTGCAATACTCATTGCTATCTTTGGGCTTGTTCTGTTTGCACATTTGATTGGAAATATGCAGGTATTGTGAGAATCCTTCATTTGGTTGAGTCTTGCATTGAAATATGTGTTGAGTGTTGTTGATATGTCACTGCAGACCTATCTGCAATCAATCACTGTGAGGCTCGAGGAGTGGAGGCTTAAGCGACGCGACACCGAGGAATGGATGAGGCATCGTCAGCTGCCACAGGATCTGCAGCAGCGTATCAGGCGTTTCACGCAGTACAAATGGCTAGCCACGAGGGGAGTTGACGAGGAATCCATCCTGCGCGGCTTGCCCACTGATCTCTGTCGCGACATCCAACGCCACCTCTGTTTAGACCTTGTCCGCCGTGTAAGTGATCCAGCGAGTTTAAATTTATTTAAGGCCATTATCTTAGACGCCATATGCATTTTGCCCAATTTCAGGTACCCTTTTTCTCACAGATGGATGGCCAGCTCCTAGACGCCATATGCGAGCGCCTAGTGTCGTCCCTGAGCACCCAGGGGACGTACATTGTCCGTGAAGGTGATCCGGTGACGGAGATGCTCTTCATCATCAGAGGGACGCTGGAGAGCTCCACCACCGACGGAGGCCGGGCAGGATTCTTCAACTCGACAATGCTGAGGCCCGGTGACTTCTGTGGGGAGGAGCTGCTCTCGTGGGCTTTGCTGCCGAGGTCTACCCTAAACCTGCCCTCTTCAACTCGAACGGTTAAGTCCCTCACCGAGGTGGAGGCGTTCGTGCTAAGAGCAGAGGACCTTAAGTTCGTGGCGAATCAGTTCAGACGCCTCCACAGCAAGAAGTTGCAGCACACGTTCCGTTACTACTCCCACCATTGGAGGACGTGGGCCGCCTGTTTCATCCAGGTGGCGTGGAGGAGGCACAAGAAGAGGATGGTGGCCAAGAGCCTAAGCATGAAGGAGTCCTTGCGCGTATCTGATGAGGGGCAGGGGCAGGGGCAGGGGCAGCCACACGATGACTACGAGGGAGAGGAGGAGGAATCCGCTGCCTCCACACCGCGCCAGCCAGCAATGCAGGGCCTCGGAGTAACCATACTGGCTTCTAGATTTGCTGCCAACACGAGGAGAGGAGCGCTCAAGGCGAAGAACGTGCAATTGCCCAAGCTGCAGAAGCCCGAGGAGCCAGACTTCTCAGCTGATCCTGATGATGACTAGCACCACGCTGCCTTGGTCGAACTCAGCAGACCGTGTTTTGGTAGGCTCGATCACACTAGGTCAAAGACACGGATGCCATCCACGAAGCATTCGTCAGATAGTACGCGTATCTTAAGCTACTATTATACAAGTTCTTGTACAGAAAAACACACCAGAGCTCTTGAGATTGTGGGGCAAATATTTTGATACAGGCTAATGCACAGTTGAGAATTTGTCAATGAAGTATTTTTTTTTTTTTTTGGTAGAATTTTGTATCAGAATACTTGCCTTTGTTAAGACTGTTGCTATCTAACTCCAGATTGAACATATTTTTCTCTACTTTTCTACTGTATTATATCATAAAAATGGGATCTTTTGCTGCTAAATCAATCACATGTTCCCTGATCTCATCAATATCACAATTTTGTAGCACAGTTTTGAGAGTTGGTGAAGCTAAGAGGGAGTTTCAGTTGAGACACAAGAAATTTAGCATGTGAAACAAATGGGACATGAACAAGCTGTCGTAACTAATGCCAAACCTTAACCACTGAACCATGCATGTTTGCCAGCTTTAGAAACATGAAGATGAATTTAATGCAAGAAAGGATGCCACCAATTCTGCAGGTGGGCTGTCCAAATCCAAGATCACATCTTTTTCTGATGGGGGAAGGTTGGCAGTTAATCTTGCTGTACAAAACAGTCGCTTTGACAAAATCCCCACAATAAAATTTTGTGGGACTTTCTTCCCTCTGCCGACACTCATTTTGTCTTGCAGAATGTAAGAGCACATGAAAGATGGTTAATTTGCTCATCATGATCAAGAATTTACAATAGTGGGATGTGAATATGGAACATTGTAGCACAAACAAAGATGTGTGAGAGATGGATCATATCAATTTGAGGGGGAAAAATGAATTTGCTTCAATCTGTAAGGAAAAAAATTGTATGAGTGTGTGTAAACTTGCTGAATAAATGAGTCTAGGCCATTTGCTCTCCGATTAAATCGAGGCCGACGAGGAGGAATGCAAAGCCTTGGAAGAGAAGGAAGTAGAAGTGGAGTCCATGAGCTGACAAGAGGCTTCTAACTGAAGCAGTTAGCAGCAGGAAAGCAAGAGCCAACTCCTTCCTGTAAATCTTGTTAGTTTTCTTCACACTTTGTTGTCCCTTCTGCTCCTCCAAAGGGCTCAGATCATCATCATGAAATGCTTTCACGCCTCTATCCGAGGCGGCCAGCAGGTCCGGCTCCGAGGACCTACCGGCCTTCTTGGTGACGATCCACTCGTACGAGCTGCCTAGCTGGAACAGCCCGGAGACCATGGCGTTGAACTTGGTGACGGACATGGTGTTCTCGAAGAGGAGGTAGGGGGCGATGAAGGCGAGGGATTTGGGCGCGGGGAGTATGTTGAGCACCGTCATCACCACGGGCACGTAGCAGACGATCCACACGGGCAGCTCGGCCTCCGGGACGAACATCGTTAGGGGCAGCACCACGCAGAACAATGTGAAGGAATAGAATGGGAGGATGAGCTTCCTCAATAGGAAGAAGAGCAATATCAAGTTTGCCTTCTTCCATATGGATATCTGCACCATCATCACACCCCCTCTTATCTTTTATCTTGTGAAATTTGATACTCGGTGATCAAATCAGCAATCAAGTAAACATGAATGCTAGTTACCTTTGATTTCACCACAGCAGGCAAGCAGAGGCGGAAGAGCTGCATAGGCCCGGAATGCCACCTGTGTTGCTGCTTCCGGTAAGCCTCAAACGACTCCGGCACCTCGCACAAAACCTAACACGGATCCGGACACAGACGGTGCCAGTTAATAGAGGCGTTCTTGAATAATAAGAAATAGAATTTTTCCTCAACCCAACACAGGGGCGGATCCAGGATTAAACATTAGGGGGGCTAGGGGGGGCTGAAGCCCCCCTAGCCCCCGGGGGATCCGCCACGGTCCTAACATACCTTGACATCATTGAGGTACATGAAGCTCCATCCCTTGAGATGTGCTCGGACAGCAATGTCCATGTCCTCGACGGTGGTCCGGTCGAGCCAGCCCCCGGAGTCCTCCAACGCCTCGATCCTCCACACGCCGGCCGTCCCATTGAACCCAAAGAAGTTCAGCAGCACACCATTCACCTGCTGCTCCACCTCAAAATGGAAGCACAGGTTGATGTTCTGCAGCCTAGTCAGCAAGTTCTCGTCTTTATTCACGAACGCCCAACGCGTCTGCACCAGCCCTAATTCCGGCTTCCCCTGCGCCCAAACAACCGCGCCGTCATGATCGGCAATCATCCTCTTCTCTCCCAAACACGAAGAAGATCTCATCACATACCTCAAAATGTGGGACAGTGAGCTTGAGGAAATCATGGGCCGGCTGGAAATCCGCGTCAAAAATCGCCACGAATTCGTAATCCTTGACGTAGTCGCAGCTCATGGCGGAGTTGAGATTCCCGGCTTTGTAGCCAGTTCTAACGAGGCGATGGCGGTAGATGATGTTGACACCTTTCTCCCTCCACCTCGTCACCTCATTCCTGATCATGCATTGAATCGATTCGTCGTCGGAATCGTCGAGAACTTGAATCAGCAGACGCTCTTTAGGCCAATCTAGCTGACACACTGCAGAAATCGACATCTCATACACCTAATTAACATAACAAAAAAACACCACTAATCAGTCTCTTTTTTTCTAAATTCTTGAAATAGGTGAGTGAAGAAGGTGATTGATTACCTCACGCTCATTGCACATGGGGATTTGGACAAGAACCATGGGAAAGGCGGCGCGGCCGGGAAAAGGGTCGCCGTTGATGGTGGGCTTGATCTTCTTGAGCTTGATGTAGAAGCATCCGAGGCAGAGAATCAGACGGTCCAGAGACTGTATCGTAAACAGAGCTACGCAGAGCGTGGAGAGGGACTGAAGGAAAGGGGCCAAGTATTGGCGGCGGAGATCCAGCCACGCGGCGTAGATGGACCGGAACAAGCCCTCGATGTCGTCGGAGGTACGAGGAAGTTTGATACGAGGTTTCTCCGGATAATAATGCAAGCCTTTGAAGTGCGCCGCCGCTTCCAAGGCTAGAGCAGCCAGCGCGGCGAGTAGAAACAGTTTGATTATCTTCAGCATTAGTTTGCCCTTCCCCAGCTTCTCGTTGGCGGCGCCGACTCCCTTTATCCGCTTCCCCCCGGCGGCGACGAGGCCCCGCGCGACGGCGGCGGCTGCGCGGCTGGCTCTCAGCAGGAGGATCCATCTCACCTGCTTGGCGTTCTTGAGGCGGCTCTTCTCCACCGGCTTGAACGCGGCGTCGGCGCCGCCGATCTCGACGATGGAGAAGCTCGGATTCTCCATCTTCACTATCACCGGCGTCCCTCGCGGCGTTTCTTTGCCCCACCACTCAAAAAGATTCAATCTTGGAGCCATTGCTGCGGGGAAAATGGCGATGAAAGTGAAAGCTTAAAATGTTGAATCCTTTATACAAGAGATCTCAAAATCACGAATTTGAGAGGCGGTGGATAAAGGGTTTGGCCAATGAATAATGCAGTCTCATTAAATAGTCGAAAATGGAGAATTATATTCTTTGCTCACTCTCAAAGGCTATCTTGGCAAGGCGCCATTATAGAGAAAGGTATATACCATCTGCAACTGCTGGAGTGACACCGTTGTCTTGCATTACTCATTTCACCAGTCAAAAAAAATTACTACTAGTATTTTTTTTTTTTAATATATTAGAGCAATGAACATCAATTATTGAGAGCAATGTGTGGTAAAGTCACCAAACATGTATGGTAAAATCTTGTTCTTTGGCAAAAAGACAATTCTTTTAGTTCATTAATTTATTTACTGAAATGCAATGCTATTTTTTTTTTATTTTTTTAATACAAGAGAATGAAGTGAAATACTATAGAGAAAATGCAGGCCACAATGCTAGCTGATGAAGATGAGTTTCACCTCCGCAAATTCTTTAATCACTTACTATGAAAACTTTAGTATCTATTTTTCACATTCTTTTTCAAGGGTAAATTACCTATAAATAAACAAATTATATAAATTTTAGTACTCCCTCCGTCCCAAACGAAATGTCATGTTTTTCTTCTTGGGTTGTCCCAAACAAAATGTCTTGTTTCATTTTTGGGAAAAAATAAGGGATAATAAAGTGTCTAATTAAGTGCTTTATTGTAGGACCCATTAAATTTTTAACTTTACACAACACCACTTATACTCTAATTAACTTGCTCCTTAATAAACGTGCCCAAAAGAAACAGAACATTTCATTTGGGACGGAGGGAGTAATTTTTAATTATATTTATTTTTTGGTCAAAAAAATACATAAATTTTTTAATTTTTTGGAATTTAGCATGACTGTTCATTGGCCAATAACTTGATTATCTGAATTCCGATGGACAATCTGAAGATACCGTTGGAAAGCTCTGACATTATCTAATAATGGTACTTATATTGTTGGATTTTGATCACCTAAAATGATCGAGAAAAATGTAGAGTTTCGTGACATCAACTTTCATGTTGTTTTTTTTGTCACTCTCGGTTACCAAAATCCAATAATATAAGTACAACTAAACAGATAACGCCGAGAACTTTTCAATGGTACATTCGTATTGTCTATCGAAATTCAGATAATCAAGTTATTAGTTGGCTGGTCAAATTCTAAAAGAACGAAAATTTATGTATTTTTTAATCAAAAAATAGATTTGATTGAAAATTAAAAATTAATAACAATTAACCTTTAATGATTAATTTAGGGGTTTAATTGAGCAACGATTTTGTAGTAAATACAAAGGGATGGGCATCCTAACGTGTCACTTTATGGCTAGTGCCACGTAGCGGTGATCATCAAATAAGGGCATTCACTATGGGAAAAAAATTTGGGGTAGTATCCTAGGTGGCATGGGTAGTGCCATAGTGGAGGGATTACTTTGGGGTAGCAAAGTTTGGATGGGGTAGTAGTTTTGCTACCGGTAGCAGTCCTAACATTGCGGGCCCCAACTACATTTATCCTTTAATTTTGCCTTTCTCTATTTTCCTTTTTTATTGTAAAAATAGTATAATAATGATAGTGGGTCCATGAATAGTAACAAATGAGGTAGTGTTATAGTGTAGAAAATATGAGGTAGTTGAAAAAGGAGGTAGTTGTTGATGTGGCACACAGATGACACCACTATGGGGTAGCACCATAGTGGATGCTTAGCTCATTAAATTTTCCCATTTTCGGATTGAACCTCAGGTGTAAAATGACCTGTTTTTCCAAATAGATTTGTTAGTAACTTAAGAGCACCCGCAATGGGGCACAAAAATTAGGCTCGAGCCCGCCCCATCCGCGCTCTCCGCCATTGCCGAGCCGGCGGCTCGCGCACCGAATGCAGACCAGCGCTCTGTGCTCAGAAAGGAGAAGGAGATGGCGCGTGCATCTCATCGCCCAATCAAACAATTTTCTGCCTTTTTTTATTAAAAAAAATGAAAAATTCAAAAGTGCCGTTTCAGATTTTCAGCCGTTGGGCCTTTTTTGTTTTTTTTTATTCTTCTTTCTTCTATATATAATTCATATGTCTTCAATTTTATTTTATATCTTTTTTTCCATCATCTATCTCTTCTTTCATCCTATATCTCTTCTACCTTTATTCATCTTGTTCTCTTAATTTTTTTTTTAAATCATGGAAGGAGATTGTGAAGGTCATGGGACAATTCTCCCAAGCTCAACGCAATCTCGACGATAGCATGTTGATGAGTAGAGACACCTCTCAAATGAATCACGACGAATTGGCGTTTCACTTGGCCAAGGTGGCAGAAATCAAGCAACGCAACAATCTTCCATATATTCTAGAATTTTATTTTATGTTTTTTTTTTATGTAATTTAGGACTTTAGTTAAATGTATTGCAATTTTAATTTTCAATCAATGTAGGCTCTCCCATTGTTGAGAGAGTGGGCTCAAAAATGTGGGGGCCACATTTTTAGCCCACCCTGAACTCTCCATTATGGATGCTCTAATATGAATATCTTTTATCTTGCTAGGTGTGACATGACATTTTCACAACGACGGTGTACGTTGAAAATTATTGAAAATTATTGAAAAAATACACTCATTTGGACTCATAAATTGACTTAGCCGGTCACAGTTTTAATATGAATTTACTTGACGTTCATATCTCATTGAAATATATGAGATTGGAAAATCTATAATATTAAGAATATAAAGATGAGTCTATTGTCACAAGATCTTCTTTTTAGAAGGAAAAACCGCGCATTTTATCCAATCGAATGTCGAACGATTTACAATATCCTCCAATCATTCAGCGAGATCGGCCACATCAAATAAATAAGCATAATACTTCTCATGTCCATCTTATTTGACCTAGTTATTTTCGGCACGGTTATTAAGAAGAGTAATATTGTAATATAGAGTCGTGTAAAGTTTATTGGCGGTCATGTCTTTTATAGTTAAATTTATTAATAAAAAGAGAAATAAGTCAAGTCGAGTGAGACGACTCAAAAAGAAAATTAGATCAAGTGAAGTGGGACGAAGAGGGCAGTACTTTATAATTTCATTTTTCTTCCCTCTTCAACTTGCACTTCACGTCCGATTCTCCACTTGATTGTGAGAATTTACCAAAACAAAATTAACAAATGAAGGTATTTTGAGAATAATGACTGTTATAGTTCATTTTCGTCTACTTAGATTGTGTTCTATTTGATAGAATAAATAAGATGATGGAAAATATACATTTATACCTTTTTCTAAATGGATAAAATTTTGGTTAGTCCCTTTTTCCTCATTTTCACTCTAATTTATTATACAATATTGTCATAAAGGGTATTGTTGTGATAATATTTTCTTGTATGTGAGATAAAAAAGTTGGGGACCATTATGAAAATGTGTTGATTTTTTTTTTCATATTTTTCTTATCTCTCATATTTTATAGTATTAAATTTACAACTAAACATAACACACAGTCAACAAAATATTTTCAGCCAACTAGGCAAACGTCCATGTCTTGGTTCTTAATTTGCACGTAAATTTTTTCTTAAATTTCCACATCTTTGTGGAAATTCATCAGATAATTAAGAATATTGTGACAAATTACCACAAGATTTAATATAGATGATGATGAAATAGTGCGAGCAGCCAATTGTTTCGAGCACAATATATATACATATATAGGTAATGACAGAGTCAACTTATTTTGATATTTATGATATATAAATTGTTGTGAGGGAACTATATGACGTTACTTTCATTGTGATATTTGGCATGCAGTGATGTAGACTCACAAAAGTACTTTAGCATTAATCTAATTACTATTCAATCATCATGCACCAAGTCAACGAGATATCGCATACATCCAACTCAACTAGTGCATGTACGGATGTACCATCTTCTTTATCTATCAATGGGAGAAAAATTATATTCCTAATTTAAAGCGAAAATTGATGTAATTCTCGTAGAATTTGCTTATTATATTAATATTTTCAACACTACGTGTATGTGTTGATCTAATTAATGATAATTAAAGTGATTAATGCATAGAGAGATTAAATTGATCTTGGATTCGAAAATATATTTCCAACACTTCCTTTAATCCTTTATATTTTTATGTTTGAAAAAGAAACGACAAGAATGAGTTATTTAAGTTATTAATATTTAATATCGTCATAACGCTAAATTTTGAACAAGAAGCAAATAATGATAAAGTGCAATTTATCCATTTTTTGGTGTAGTACCTCATTTTGTTATAAAAAAAACATGCCCACTACGATAATTCCAATATGTCCCTTTAAGGACATCCAATTTAATTGTAAAAATATAGAGAAGATTATTCCAATATATTAAGATTGTTTAAAAAACATGCATGCATGGCTATACATCCAATTCTCCACAATAATAGCCTTCATGCTATCAAGGCCATCCAAACTCCCACCTCTCTCTCACTCCCTCACTTCACTCTCTCTCTCTCTACATATATATACACACACCCCTGTGTATCGACATGATGAGTGCAACTCGGAATTAATCACCACCCACATTAATTCCTCCAATTCGGCCACCTCGATTAATTTTCCTTCTCATCAAGGACAAAATCACACAAAAATGAGCCCCTCCGCCGGCCGCCGCGTGCTCCTCATCGCCGCCGCCGTCCTCCTATCCTCCGCTACGACGGCCTCCGCCGTCAAGATCAGCATCCTCCTGGGGCGGTTCCCCGGGTTCGAGCAGTTCAACCAGCTCCTCAGCAGCACCCACCTGGCGGAGGAGGTGGACCGGCACAGCGGCGGCATCACGGTGCTCGGCCTCCCCAACGGCCGCCTCGGCACCCTCATGCAGTTGCCGGAGGAAGTCCAGAGGAGCATCCTCAGCCTCCACATCATCCTCGACTACTACGACATGGCCAAGCTCACCAAGCTCCCCCCCGGCAACAAGACCACCCTCACCACCCTCTACCAGTCCTCCGGCGTCGCCACCGGCCAGCAGGGCTTCATCGACGTCGTCCGCCGCCACGATGGCACCATCGTCTTCGGCTCCGCCGTCCCCGGATCCCCCCAACTCACCAATTTCATCAACCCCGTCGTCGCCCAGCCCTTCAACATCTCCATCCTCAGCGTCTCTCAGCCCATCATCGTCGCGGAGATCGACGGAAGCACCGTCCAGCCCGCCCCGGACACACCGCCGCCAGCCCCGGCTGCGAAGTTGACCCCGCCTCCGGCGGCCAGTCCGCCGGAGGAAGAGCTGGCGCCGGATGTGCCGGCGCCGGATGCGCCACCATCTGCGCCGGCGCCGGCGCCGGCGTCTGCCCCAGCGCCGAGCCCAGACGCGGACGCGGACGCGCTAGGGGCGGATGAAGGGGAGGGAGATGCGGATGCGGCGGATCTGACGCCAGAGGTGGAGAAGAGCGGCAGCGTGAAGGGCGGCGTGGGTTTAGGGTTGGGGATTGGATTGGCGGCGGCGGCGTTCCTCGCCGGGAATTGAAATGGGGAAGATGTGGTGGAACACTTGAAGATCGTAATGAGATGAAACGGTGTTTGTGGAAAGGAGGGATTGATATGATATGATGGCCAAAGGGAATGGCGCAAGTGAAGTGAACGCGGGAAATAAAGAATCTGTTTAATTAGTTTCTCCAATAAAAGGGAGGGGGAAATTGGGGAAAAAGGAAGAAGTAAAAACTTTCTTGCTTTTTTGCGTTTTTTTGTTGTGGCATTTTCAGTGTTTCCATGATTCAAAGTAAGTCATATTTATTTTTATCCGTGCATGGTTTGGGCAAAAATGTTTGGCCATGCATCGCTGTTATCATTAGTGATGGCAATGCATGTGTATGGTTTGGGCATGCATCGCTGTTATACTTATCATGTCATTGCTTGAGAAATCGGATAAATATAAATAAAATGTTAATGGCTTATAAAAATACAAATTATGCTTAAATTTTGGTTTCTTACTAAATTTATTTTTTTGGTCAAAATATACATAAGTTTTTATAGTTTTGAAATTATCCAGAGCTCAAAATTCGCTAGCTAATAACTTGATGTCTGAAGTTCGATGAGCAATCCGAATATACCGTTGAAAAGTTCTTGACGTTATATTTCTAACGATATTTATATTATTGGGTTTTTGTTACTAAAAATAATAAAAAAATAACATGAAAATTGATGTCATGAAACTCTATATAATTTCTTTTTTTTTTCGACCACTTTCGGTGATTAAAACTTAACAATATTGGTATCATTATAAAGCTATATATTATCAAATATCAAGATATTTCTAACAGTACTTTTGAATTGTTCATCGGACTCGCAACAATCAAGTTATTGACAAATGAACTTTTGGAATTACGTCAAATTCTAAAAAAATAAAAAATAATATATATTTTAACCAAAAAAATAGATTTAGTTAAAAATTAAAATTTAGGTATACTTCATATATTTTCAGACAAATAACCCTAAATAAAAAGATAAAGGACTTGGGCCAAATGATTTTAGACCTGATGAAATTTAGCTTCAATCTTTGGTTCAATCCTTCACAAGATTTCCACACCTACGAAATTCTATGGGTCTCTCTCTCTGCTCAGTCTTCTCCCCGGGCTTCTCATTCTCATCAAACATCCCAAACATGTAAGTCTCCAACGCTCCCCGCTTCTTCGGCGTCCCGCCGCCCACGCCGCCGCCGCCTCCAGACGGCCACCCGCTCTCAGAAACCAACCACTCTGAAGAGCGCAGTACACGCCGTCAACCATGGCGTCGAAGAGGTTCCTATATTCGAGGCCGTTGTCGTTAAATTCGAGCCGTGGAGAAGTAAACAAAGCATAATCAAGCTTCACATTTCCAGAAGAATTGAATCTCCGATATAAGCCAAGTAAGGGTATATATGTGCAACGGGCGAGTTGCCAACAATCTAGCATCGGAGAAAGACGTGGTGGAACTCTACAAAGCCAACGAATCAAGAAGATGCGAATCTACGACCCAAATCAAGCCACCCTCATATAAACTATAATTACAATTATTAAACTATAATTTGAACTATGCGCAAGAATTTGAAATATAATTTTAATTATATGCGCAAGAATTTTACAATTTTTACACGGAAATTATATGCGCATATAATATTTAAAACTATAATTTTGACTATAATGACAAAACTATATGCGCAAGAATTTTACAATTATTACACTTTTTAAACTCTAATTTTTACTATGCGCATACCAATTATTTAACTATGCGCATCTCAATTATTTATTAACAATGCCCTTCTCAATTTTAATTACAATGCGCATACCAATATATGCGCATCTCAATATATCACTTTTTAATACAATATTTTATCACTTTTTAAACAATGCGCGTACCAATTTTAAAAAATGCGCATACCAATTTTTAAACTCCAATTATTAAAACAATGCGCATTCAAATTTGCAAACACTGCGGAAATCAAAAAATTACACCGCATAGTAATAAAAACAATGCGAAAATTATGTATAAGTCAACTATGCGCACAAATATTAACTCTGCGCATATTAATTGCGCAGAGTTTTGACTATGCGCAAACAATAACGGAATCCATTCAGTACACGAAAATCCACACTGCAAATCACACGCCCAATCATTATGCACAACTTTTTTCAGCATAAGAAATATTAAAATAATACAATGGGTATGGGGTAAATCATTTTGAAAAAGTGTGTATATGAGAAATGTAGTTTGCAAAAGGTGGGTATTTTAGATTTCCTCCCATTGATATATTGGAGGGGAAGATGGAATAGTGTAATAGGATTTTGATGTGACTATTTATCAAGATCAGATTTCTCACAGTTGTACTCGTTGCTGTAATAACTCACCAAACTTCGCTGATTAAATACTCCTCGTATTTTAAAAAATTAAATCCTCAAACTTATGATTTAATACTTGTAAGTCGAAATTAATTCGCGACTTAATACTAAACACATGTAGTTCGAAATAATAAAATTATTATTCACATAAGCTCAAGCTATAATTCTAGTAATTCAATTTAAATAACACGATTTATGAAATCGGATATAAATATGAAATTTCTAATAGTATTGATTGAATCAATCAACTTTGCTTTAGCTAAACCAATAATTTAATTTTGATTCATGACTGAATATTAAATCGCAACTCTGTATTTCTTATACAGGCTTTTGCTGAAATAATATTATCTCAACAGAATAGTTACAATAAATAATTAAATAGGCAAAGTAATTTTATAACTAATACATATATTTAATCTAATATGTATTTAAAAGAGTGAGGCATCACATAATTAGTTTCTTAGATAAATAGATAAGCATATTTGATTAATTATTACTTTATTAATTAATGGGCTGGACTATGATTTAATTTTATAAATTGGCCCATAAACTAAAGGCTTGGGAGAAGTGAGGTATTTTAGGGCAGTAGAGATTTTCTTTAGGAAGGAACTTTGACTTGGACGAGAAAACTTGGAGTTGGCGGCTGGATTGGAGCATAACACGTTTGGAGTTTCTTGTATTTGTTACTCCTTTTGATCGTCAAGATTATGTCACAATTATTATATTGAGTGTCCGCCAAGATTATGTTACTTTTCTTTCAAGGCAATGATCACATTCCCATCACCCTCTTTAATATTTTATCATTACTAACACTTTTTATTTACAAAAAATCCACTCAAAATTCAATCTCAACCACATATCTCATAAAGTGGTGGGACCCTTTCTCCACTACATCAAAATCATCACCAATTTTATTAAATCTCGTGCCCAACCAATTTGACATGAGTATTTGATAATTCGTACCTTTGTTTTGATCTGGAGATTTCGGTGATAATTATATTTAACTCAATTCTTTAGATTTTATATTATGCTTTCTTTCTTTGATTTTATTGTGTTTTATTTCAATAATATGAGTAGCTAATTTTTTTTTATTCGGCGAGAATAATGAAATACTAATTTAATATCTGTGAGACCTAATTGTTCATATAATTGATTCCTATTGATTTCGATTTATTCCTTGTGTTTAAAGTCAATTCTGATTCAATTTAAACCTGATCAACTTAGATTTAATTGGATTAAAGTCAATTGGTTCTTCAATCCGTAATTGTTGAAATAAGGCTTATTAGTGATAAAGCTACCATGTTCGTAGTAGGAATAAATTGGTAGATGAATTATTATTTGCGTGCATGGGTAATTTATCTAAATCGGATTCCTTCATCTTAATGCTATTAAAACATTAAATCTAGGTCTGACGTCTACAGTTAGGTTATGTTTTAATAAGGGAAATAAGCTGGTCTGGCGTCTATAGCTGTCTATCGACAAAGTAAGTAGGAATTGGGGTACGTCCGTTGCGTTCACAGTATCCTATAACTGGTTGGTTGATAGATATTAATTTATCTTTGCGTCGATGATCGGAGTTATTAAATTAACATGGATTTATTCGAGTCGAGTTACTTTTCCTTTATTAATTTCTAGTGCAATTTTTGTTGATTTATTTGCTTTCTTAGTTGATTAATAATTCTTCTCAAATGTGGAGGCTATCTTTAAGAAATCTTTAAGAAATTGAATGCTTTTACCTGTGGTTTGACCCTGCTTATTACTATACTTATTTAATTCTTGGTATAATTGTAGGAATTATTTGGTGGTATATGACATTCACCACACGTTTACCTGTGGTTTGACCCTGCTTTTATCAGACATGTTGGCTGTTCGTTGTCGGTGATGTAAAGGCCAACACACGGTACCTTCGGATTGCTCATCGAAAAAATAATTTAATTAGAAATCAAAACTTAAGCATATATAATTCGTATATTCATAGGCTAATGAGTAATGACATTTTATTTATATTTATCCGATTTCTCAAGTAGTGACATGATAACAACGATGCATGCCCAAACCATACACATGCAGTGATATAACTTATAAGTGATAGTATAAAATAAAAATGCAACTCCTTGCCACTTTGAACGTCTTTAATTATCAGGTTAGAAATATGAGTGTTCCCATTTGCATCATCATAAATACAATATTTTACATAATGATGCAAATGGGAATATTAATATTTCTAACCTGACAATTAAAGACTAGAGCTATCAAAATGGGCCCATTTTGGCCCATTTTGACAGCTCTATTTGGTGTACTGAATCTCAACTTATTGATATGATATGGCTAAAGGGAAATGGCGCAAGTGAAGTGAACGTGGGAAATAAAGAATTTGTGTTTAATTAGTTTTCTCCAATAGAGGGGGAAATTGGGGAAAAAGAAGAAGAAGTAAAAACAATCTTGCTTTTTGCGATTTTTCCTTGTGGCATTTTAGATTGGATCCTCTATCCCATAATGTAGTGTGAATCACCGTGTAACAGTACTAACTTTTTACTGTTTGGCCAACACACGCACACCAACAAAGTTAATGACCAGACATGTTGGTTGTTCGTGTAAAGGCCAACACACGGTACCTTCGGATTGCTCATCGAAAAAAATAAATTTAATTAGAAATCAAAACTTAAGCATAATTCGTGTATTCATAGGCGAATGACGTTTTATTTATATTTATCCGATTTCTCAAGCAGTGACATGATAACAGCGATGCATGCCCAAACCATACACATGCAGTGATATAACTTATATAATTTGAAAATTCATATTCCCAAAAATCATCATGAGCCCCGAGTGTTTCCACGTTAGGCCACAAGTTGAGTAAATCTTCACGAATTTTCGAATTAGGTGGAAACGCCTTCCGCGCTATAAATGTTGAGCCTCTTTTACGTTGATCATCCGGCATCGTTACTCATAGGTTGTTTATAACGATGTCGGATGATCAACGTAAAAGAGGCTCAGTATTTATAGCGCGCGAAAGGCGTTTCCACCTAATTCGAAAATTCGTAAAGATTTACCCAACTTGTGGCCTAACGTGGAAACACTCGGGGCTCATGATGATTTTTGGGAATATGAATATGGTAAGCACGGCGAGAACTCCGTACTTACACGAGCTAAGTATTTCGATCTTGTGATCCGTCTGTGCGAATGGATGTACGGAGAATCTATTGGGCATACCAAACTTACATTTGGACTTAAGACGAACATAGACTATTCACAAGCTGAAATTTCTAAATTCTTCTTCAAACGCACTGGAGTCATTCCGTGTATCCACTGTATACCTTGGGGACGTCTTGATTGCCGTGTAAAAGAAGTTCGCTTTGAATTGGACACGAGTGCCAACTTGCAGAACTCTGTGGTGCCGTTTATAGGGGCCAGGGGTAATGTTTACTTCATGTGACAAATCCAGCTCCATTGCCAACACACGGTACCTTCGGATTGCTCATCGAAATAATAAATTTAATTAGAAATCAAAACTTAAGCATAATTCGTGTATTTATAGGCGAATGACGTTTTATTTATATTTATCCGATTTCTCAAGCAGTGACATGATAACAGCGATGCATGCCTAAACCATACACATGCAGTGATATAACTTATAAGTGATGGTATAAAATAAAAATGCATCGCCTTGCCACTTTGAACGTCTTTAATTGTCAGGTCAGAAATATGAGTGTTCCCATTTGCATCATCATAAATACAATATTTTATATGATGATGCAAATGGGAACAGTACTCATATTTCTAACCTGACAATTAAAGACTAGAGATATCAAAATGGGCCGAAATGGGCCCATTTTGGCCCATTTTGACAGCTCTGTTTGTTACAAGTACTTATTATGAATGTTATGACCGTATTTTGTTTGCCCTTACCTGTGACATACGCATACTTGAGTTTGATACTGTGATGTTGATATGTTTGATTTGCCATGTTATTTTTACACATTTCTTGCCATTGTGTGGTCGCTTGTTGATTTAGGTAGAGCAAGGCTCTTGGCTCGGGACACTTGTAGAGCTAGATTCGCCCTGCTGGAGTCTGCTTTACCTCTCAGAATGCCTATAATCCTAAAGGCAGCTCGTAACTGGTACAAGTTCTTAAATTCTTGTTCTCTATTAAGAGAATAATTATGTTATTATGCTGGTATGAGCATTTCAGGAGCTTGAAAAGATACCCGCGTATGTATGTATGTACGTTATTATGTTATTATGCTGGTATGTATCAAATAAAAGTTACAAAAAAGATAAAGAAAAAGAAAAAGAAAAAAAAATATAATTTACAAATAAACTTTCAATTTTATTATAACTACTAAATTGCCACTCAATTTTGAAATTGATTTTCAATTGAAAGTTGTCTTTTTAATATAGTATAGATATTATAGATTAACGCCCTTACTATGACAAAAGTTTTAAAATTTTATATACCCTAAGTATGAAATAATCAATTTTAATCATTTACTTTTAACTAGAAAATCAAAAATAAAAATGCTAAATAATAATGATATACTCTAAATAAATGCAATACACAAGGAATTGAAAGTGACATCAAAAATTAGAATACAGAAACTCAAATCCGAAATGTGGAATTTGATTTGGTATGTTAACAGATGATGTGAAAGAAAAGATAAAGTGTTAACATTGGTTGATTTCTAGCTAAGAAAACGTCAAAAAAAAAAGATTGGGATATTCATTCACGTGTACTGTTGTATCTATAAAACCTTTTACGACAATTGATATCCACATATATATGATCCGTGATCATTTTGTTTAAAAAGAATGAAAATCGAATTAATCCTCAATTAATTAAGGGCGTAAGCGTGAGGTTGTTTTTTTAGTTGTCTCATCTTTTTTAGCAATTCAGTAATTATGGTATGATATTAATTACGATCGTGCTAATTACGGCACACTAGATACTCAGAATCACACACTTTCTTTTATGTTTAGCAAAAAAATTTATTGCGCTAGTTAGGTCTAAATTTATTTTTAACTGAATTTTACCATATATGACAATTAACTAGTGGAGAAAACTGCATCTTTTTTCTGGCCTAATCGTTTCCGAAATTATCACAAATCCGTGTTTTCTATATCATACTATTTGGCTAATTCATGCCATAATCGTATTGAATCTTACCATAATTTAGATTAAAGATTTATATGCATACAAATTTACGTGCGCGCATGTATGATTTGAATAATCCTCCCGCTCTACATGTGCCTATTTATATAGCAATTAAAATTTGAAGCATTCGCAAATTATAAATCAAAGAACTAATAGTAATCATTCTTGGTAGCTCATCAACTCTTCCATGGCTATTCGCATTGCTATCATACTAGTTTTCATTTCTGTTTTTTTAATGCAAGAAATTCTTGCACAAAATAGTTTTGATAAATACTATGACCCTCTATGGGGATTGAATCACATCACAGTTGATCCTCAAGGAACTGAAGTTCAACTTTTGATGGATCAGTCATCAGGTCTCTCTCTCTCCCTCTCTCTCATATCCATGAAAACATCATCTCACTTGATAAATCCATGTCATTTATATTGATTGATCCTACGATATATATTTATTTTGAATTTATTCTTTTCTGCATATATTTTGTGAATTTGCGTAACGTTGAACATATCAATAATTTTGATAAACATACGTAAATGTTGAAAATCCCGTCACTACAGGATTCGAACCCCAAACTAAAATGATTGTTCATCGAAATTATTGATTTGTTCAACTATTGTAAACTTCGCAAAATATTTAATTCCTCCATGGAACCTAACACTATATATATATCAATGATTGTAAATTTCTCAAAATATATAGTATATGTGTGTGTGTAGGCGCTGGATTTAGGTCAAAATTGGAGTATGGGTCAGGGTTGTTTCACATAAGGATGAAGATACCAGAGAAAAGAACTGGAGGAATAGTTACAACCTTCTATGTAAGAACTGCATGCATTTCAAATTTTAACTAAGGTTTCTTTATTATCTTTGAAGTTGGTAATAATTATTTCAATTAATTTATTACAATGTTGTTGGTTATTATCAGTTAACTTCAGCCCCAGACAACCAGCCCCCAAATAATCATTTTGAAATAGATTACGAGTTCATAGGCACAAACGGCACTGTCCAAACCAATGTCTATAACAATGATGAAGGCCACAGAGAGCAAAGCTTCAATCTTTGGTTCAATCCTTCACAAGATTTCCACACTTACGAAATTCTATGGAACTCTCGCCAGATAGTGTCTCTCCCTCTCTCTCTCTCTCTGGATAATGTTATATTTACGGTATATATATATATATATATATATGACAGTTAATATCTGCAGATTCTTGGTGGATAGTATTCCGATAAGAGTGTTCAAGAACAACACTGCACAAGGAATAGATTATCCTTGGAAACCGATGCACATTGAAGCGAGTATATGGAATGCGAATTGGGCAGGAGACGTGGATTGGACCCAAGCTCCGTTCGTGGCTCATTTCGAGGATTTCGGCTTCAAGGCTTGCGAAGCCAACGCCGGTGATTGCAGCAGAGACAGTTATTGGGAGTTCGACGATGAGCAGAAACGAAAAATGCAGCAGTTTAGAAGATCGTCTATGACTTACGACTACTGTTCTCAGCCTTCTACCTCCAAGCCGGAATGTGCCTTCAATATTTGAAGGAAATATGATTATTATTATTATGTAATGTATTCAAATCTTGATCGCTATTTAATTATATTTCATCTGAAACAGTCAGATTTCCAGTCACAAGCAGCAAATATGAATTAATAAATCCAATCACCTGATAAATGGACGAAGATGAAATGTGCAGTAAAAGGAATTTAGATTTCAGTAAGAGAAGTAATTGTAAGGAGAGACAAGAGAATCCAAGATTCCTGTAAATATTGAAACCAAGGATATATATTCCCAGCGCATCCAGTTTGTGGGGATGGGATAATCGAATGCTATAAACAGCAAAGAAAGGGGAAAAGAATTTTGCTCTTACCAACATATAATCAACGTTATTTCTAAGACTTTCAGGTTTGAATCTTCTCAACACATCAACTCTTTATAGAATTCACCCCGACAATGCGTGTGCCAAATTGATGAATAAATAACTCCAGACTTTCTTGAATTATTACAGAAGGTTTCCAATCTTCTGCAATTTTGATTCGACAAATTCGACGCTAGTGAATCTTTCTAAACCTCCCTTGGGATGGTATATCTTCTCATGACATCTGAAGTTTCTACCTCCTGGCGTCCATTATGTTAGGTTATTCGACTGAAGCATCTATCTCATCATATTCACTCGCGGAATCTCCATTCTCGAGGCTCTTACACATATCAGATTCTGCAGAAACATCTCCGTTCTCATGTGTGATGTGAAGCTCCCTGTCTTTCAATAAGCCACCATTTTCACGCAATAAACAAGACTTTGCAACTTCTTTTGTATGATTATCCAGCTTAACACATTTCCTTAGTGGCTGTTTTCCAAAAAAACCAGGACGGAAGAGTGGCTTACACTTTTCCGCAGAACTTCCTCCATTTGCTTTCTTAGTAGAGCTTTGAGTATCATCAGAGGATGATAAGCCATTCCCAGGCCCAATATTTCCATCCTGAGATGTTGAACTAGCAGAGTTCTCTTTATCTGAAACCGCATTGGCGGTAGTATCGATGGCTGGAACGTTACCAGTGGTGCTGCTGTCTGGCGAATCTTTACAGTTCCCAACCGTAGTTGACTCTTCAGTCAACATTCTGGATGAACCTGCATTGCTGTCGAGTTTATTGCCACAACTTGCTTCAACATCAGAAGCAGACGAGGATGCCTCATTCTTGGCATCCAATTCTGTAGAAGTAGAATCAATCAATGAAGTGCTAGTGAGATGCGGCTCATTGTCATTATTTCTGGTAGAAGGAACTTCTTTTGGTGTGGTGGGAAATTCATCATTATTGTGAAGTTCAGAATCACTGACAATGGGCAAACTTATGTCAGGAGATGCCATTTTTGTATCTCCCTCTGCATCTTCCGCATCTGCAGTCGATGGAAATTCTTCCCCATTATTGACCTTATTTCCCGAACCATTATTAGATGATTGCTCTGAATCGACGGGACTGTCAATGAATACTGCATCAGGAGAGGACTCCGCATGTTGTTTCATGGAAGAGTCCACTTCAACTATTTTCACTTTCTCACTTTCTTCTTTCCTCAACAATTCAGTGGGAAGCAAGCATGATGGGCGAGCATGTATCCTGTCAAAACCAGTGCAAGCATGATATCATTGCACCCATCAAGATGCTGTTCAAATTATATAAAGCACTAATAAGCATGCGAAACCCAAACCAATGGCAATGATTTAAAGTCCTGATGACAGTATAAGTGCTAGGGCAATGTTAGCGTTGGGGACTCTGCTTGGGCATTTGGAGCATTTGGACAGTATATAACATTAAATTCACTTCACAAGGACTTCAGATTTAGAGTCATCAAGAACAAAAACTCTAAACTCAAAATTACTACCATAAACTTAAGGAGAATTCTTTGGATTATTTGTTGATCTTTGTTAACCATGTAAAATGATAGAATTACCTGCTGTACAAGAGCATATAAGCTCCCTGTGAAAGCACCTCATCCAAATCAACGCTAGCAACCTAAGAAGAAGACAGATATGCAAGTTCAAACATCTGATGCGCTAAAATGAAATATTTACACGACAGTCTAGCAGGAAAATCAGCAACTGTTACCTTGCAATCATCAATTCTGTACCAGTTTCCACGGAAATCCTTAACATAACAGATGTAATGGCCAAAAAAAGATGCATTCAGCATGTCCACATGGACAATAACAGCATACAGCTTGTAAACATCATTTCCGTCTTCCAATTCACTCATGTATGGGCTAAGATCCAGAGTCTCTGGGAAAGTCACCCTCTTGTTAAGTTTCCCAAATCTCCCACTCTGCACAAGAAGTAACAGAATTTGTCATACAAATTCGATGTAACAGTGAGATTGGAGACCACTGACTGAAGGCCACGGTCCATTTATATCCAACCACTAAAGCTGAGAAAACACATCAAGAGAGAGAGTAACACGCGCTACTATTAGTTCAAAATGAAGAGCAAAATAGGGAGCATGAACTAACATGGAGTAGAGGTCAGACAGAATAATGACACCATTATTCACATTTGAACTTTTTTGGCAAAAGGTAAAACGTGGATGGATATATAGGGACAGGAAATACTATATAAATGAATTTGCCACTATGAAAGACCTATGATACTGCATAAAGTGATGCATAATATCAGCTTTAGAATCTCACAAGTCAGATGATCAATCCAAAATAGATAAACCTCCTGTGAAAAATCTTTTCATTAGCTGGCCAAGATTTTCTTAAGGTGCTACTATTCTAATTAACATATGTAAGCGCATTAAAAGCTTAAGCTTCATCTCCTTCTACAGAATCATAGATATCGGGGAAAGGAGAATCAGAGCACAGTACATACAAGGACCAGACCTGGAATCTTTTCAAGGCAATTGTAAGAATGTTTGGTGCTCGCTGGACAGTAAGGCGCTTCCATGCCATGACATATGCATTGCAGCTGCAAGGACAACTCATCCAGATTGGTCAAAAGTTGCAATATCCAAAGGTAACAGCCTTTTCATGTTATATAACTTGGTATCAACAAATACTTCTTTGAGTTAAATGACACAAGCATCAAGTAAAAACTAAAATGTGAATCAAGTGGATCAAATGAAAGCAATAGCCAAACTATTAAAGGCAGTAAAATAACTTAAGTAATGAGTGCAGCAAGATGGTATAAGCAACAACTTTTGATCAATTGGCACCATTTAGATTGCTCAAAAGTGAATTTTAAATTCAAAATAAGATTATAGTATGACTGTTGAGAATTAGTATCCCCTATGAAAAATGTGAACTAGCAAATATAGCACTTACCCATCGCATTTATACATATTATCCCCATGAAGCCACTCCTTGGCAGTAAATTGATCCAAACACTCCTCCATAGATCCAGCATCCCCATGAATTTCAACAGTTAAATCCATCATATTTTCAAATTGGTTTGAAACGTTTTTGCATTCTGCGCATATAACCTGAAAGTGGACCTGATTAACCAAGCAATTGGATGCAGGGTCTTTTTTTAAGGGTGGGGGGGTTTCACATATGAAACTAGACAGTTACATATTGATACTGTCCAAGCACGTTGACGCAGAATAATGTTGTTATTCAACAGAATAGCATTTGAGGCAAACATTAGAAGAACTGAAAAAGAAAATACAACACAAACAATAAAAGCTCGAAATTCATTATGCATGCTACCTGTGATCGAAGACGACCCCCAAATATATGTTGAATAAGGGTTGTCTCTTGAAAGCTAGGATGAACAACCTTTTCTCCACCAAATTCATCAAGGCACACAGACTGCATTGTGTCAATGGCAAACCTAAAAAGCAACTGCATGTTACTTAACCAAAATAAAAGAATGCAAAGTCGTACACCTACTTTATTATTGTTATTATATTAAGTATTGAACAAGTTATAAGGACCTCATAAATTCATGGGCATCCTCCTGTTTCCCATATCCAAGATTACCACCTATGTTAGGCAATCGTGAAAGAATGTTCATTGGAGAAAATGGATTAGCACTTCGGCTAGCCCTTTCCATGTGCAATTGAAATTCACAAAGAAAACACCAATCGTTCCTTTGGCCTGGATAACACAGAGATGGAAAGGAAAGATAACGATTATCCACAAATAAATACAAGGGAAAAAAAATGGGAATGAAGTGGTATTTGTATCTACATAAAATACGATAGAATATAGATTAGATCAAGGTTGTTACATTCTCTGCGGTGACCTTTCTCCAACAAGTAGGCAACAAGCGGCCGGGTGTATGCGAGACATTGAAGAACAACATTAGCAAAGCAACTGCATAGAAGCAAGTGAGACAAGAAGTATTGGTATTTGACATTTTAAATATCAACGTCAGATGTAGAACGAAATAATACAATACCTGTTTCCACAGTTAAGAAGTCCACAAGGAGGATAGCCTGGTTTGTCCCAAGTGAAAAATTCTAGAAATTCCTCGTATGGAAAAAGTATCTGAAAAGGTATAGGAAATTCATATTGAAGCATGTAAATACTAATATGTAAATTAGAAATCAGAAAATGAGGTGGTCAAGTACCTTGTTTGAAGGCTTGTAAATCTTTGAACTTCCACCCAAAGGTGCTACTGAAGCTATCCTTCCCCTCAAAGTGGATTTTGGTATTGTATAGTTAGCTTTGTAAAGTGACTTCATCTCTTTGCATCTCGTCTTGTGCTCAGAAGTCCAGTGAGATTTTTGACAAGCTTCAGAACTGGAGTTTTGACAGGCATAGTAAATGTTAGCTAAATAGCAGGATCAGTATTAAAAGTTATTGACACATCATGCTTCTATATATGACCCAATTTAGGAGATTACACTGGGAATCCAGTTCATGAAAACATATGCCTCTAATATCATCAAAGAAAATTCAAAGCAGTAATGAACATTTTTTCAGTGTCACTGAGACAGTAAGCCATCTGTGATTTCAAACTCATGGCCGTAACTTTTTCTTGTGAACTTGTGAACAGAGTCTCGGCCAGAGGAAGAAAATTGAAAACGTAAAGTTGAATTAAAATAGTCGCGGATGTCTATTTCCACACACTGTGAAGTAGGCACAATTTTCTCAATGTAAACAAGGAATCCAAATTGTTGATTTCAAAATTAGTAGACCAGTTTGACAACAGATGATGACAAACCATGCTCATAAGCACTAGAACAATTCTCAATGGAGCATCTCATTGTATCGGATAACAACACATGCATAAACCAATTTTCGAAATTAGATCATATGAGATGGCCAATCCAACCAGTATGATGCTGTGCATGTTTCCATCTTCTATAGTGCTCTACAGAATGCATATAGAGCCTTTTCTTCACTCTCCATAAGTGAGAAGGACAATAGCAAAACAATTTGATTCCTTCGCGAGCAGAGGTCAACAACCAGTAGAACTACAGTGATTGAGCAGAAAAGCTTAGAAGTTTCAGATAGCATGCATGCATTATGCGTTCAATGATTGCATCCTCTCTTTCTAAATTAGTCTAATCACCCTATTCCACTCAAAAGTACAGCTTTTGGATTGTTTCATATACAGACAAAGCTCAGCTCAGTTCAGCTACGCAAGACCAAGGCATGATGTATAAAGCACGCAGAATACATATAGAGCCTTTTCTTCACTCTCCATAAGTGAGAAGGACAATAGCAAAACAATTTGATTCCTTTGCGAGCAGAGGTCAACAACCAGTAGAACTACAGTGCATTGAGCAGAAAAGCTTAGAAGTTTCAGATAGCATGCATGCATTAATGATTGCATCCCCTCTTTTCTAAATTAGTCTAATCACCAAATTCCACTCAAAAGTACAACTTTTGGATTATTTCATATACAGACAAAGCTCAGCTCAGCTCAGCTACGCAAGACCAAGCCATGATGTATAAAGCACGCCGTAATGCATAGATTATCATCACTATTCCGGATAAAAGAAAAAATCCAAGCCTCCAACACAAAATCCACATGCATAAATACAGCAATTCATTGTCAAACACCAAATAAAGCAATTATAAGCACAATTAACATGTAATTACCAGTACTTGACCATCTTGCAGCCGGCGCACTGCTTCTTCGTCAGATGGCCGCACACGGCGCAGGAATCAAAACCCTCGGCAGCGCCACCGGCGGCCTCCGACATACTGTCCCTCTTCCGGCGATCCAAGGACGAATAATCGGCGGCGGAGGAATCGAAATTGGAGTCCACCACGAAGTACCTCGACGCTGTGTTCCGCACCAAATACAGCAGCCCGAAAATCCCAACTAACGCCAACACTATGAATTGCAGGAACCAGTTAAGATCCGCCGCGACATGCATTTACAATCTGAAATTTCCTCACGATGTTCTGATCTGATTTTAGATATCATTAATTAAATTACTGGGATTTAGGGTTTCTGTGGGGGAAGGGGGGAGATTCAATTGGTTAACGTAATATTTCCATGTTTTCTGTAGTTTGTAATTTATTGGTTCTGTTCTATTCTATTCTCTGCAATAATTCCAGACTTTTTATTAACAAAACCTTTAATAGTAAAATTAAATTAGTACAGATTTTTGGTTTCTTGTTAGTGAGGTTTCTCTCGTAAGAACGGTGCTGACGGCGTGCATGACTTTGTAAAATCGTCATTTTTACGCCCAATTTTAGAAATAGGTTCACAAATTAATTCTCTCGGCGGATCTCAGTGTCACAACCCAAATATAATTATTTATTTGTATTAGTACTATTTTTTGTACAATTTATTTTAAACAAGTGGAATTTAGATTATTTTTTTCGAGTTTGAACTTAAACTTAAACTAAGAGGGTGTTTGAATGAGCTTATAAACTCTTTAAAACAATTTATAAGTTGTTTAAGCGCTCATAAGATTATTTAAAATATTTGACAAAATAAGCTCTTAAATAGTTTATAAGGTGAAAATAAGTTCTAAGAGTTTATAAGTTTTTCAAAAAGTAAGTTTATTTATCTCAATTTATTTTCTTATTATCTTATAAGTAACACGCATTTTACAAAATTTTGTCAATTATGATTTTTTATTTTCATTATATATCATTATAATTTTATTTTTATTTGATTTCATATCTCTAACAAAGATTTTTTTATCTATAACTAAAATACCCAAATAGCTTACCACCTTACCTTTTGTTCGTTGCTACTATCATTTTTATAGGGATATCGGGTATCGGGTATCGTGTATCAGGTATATTCGATTTTTTTAAATAGTTAATTTATTAATCAAAGAAAAAATTACTAGAATACAAATATAGAATTAGAAATTTAAAAAAATCATAAACAGAAACAAACTTTCTGTTAGGGGTATAAAAACATGTATCAAGTGATGCCTATTATAATGTATCCGATTCTAAAAAGTCGAAATCAAAGACGAGTTTTGTGGTGTTATCAGGTATCACATATAATCAAAGTACTAATTTAATTTAAAATATAAATTAATAGTATTAATTTAATCCAATAAAGTTTTAATATAAAAAACAAAAAATATGCTTACATTTTTGTATCAAAATTAAATTGCAAATATAAAGTGTATAAATAGTTTTGGATTTCATTTATATTTATAGGTAAATTACTTTTAATAAAATAAATAATTAAAATACAATTTATTAGTACTATTAGAAAAACAGAAATTAGAAATTAGAAGTTTCTGATCTCTCTTCTCACCACTGTTCGCTCGCTCTCTTTCACTCTCTCTCGGTCTCTCTCTCAGCCGCCGGTCGCCCGTGGCCACGGCCTCGCCGCCTCGGAAAACTCCGTCAAGCGCTGCGATTTGCAAGCGCCAAGCAGGCAGCACAGCAGCAGTGTGCCGCCCAGCCCTCGCCGGCTCGCCCCGCCCCGTCTCCTTCGATCGACAGCTGCAGTGCGACTGCGCAGCGCCTCTCTCACCTATTCTTTCCCGCGCCCCACCTTCTTTGGCCTCGGTGCCTCCGTCCGGTGACTCCGCAGCAGCAGCCGTTTCCAACAAAAGGTAAGGTGGTAGGCTATTTGGGTGTTTTAGAAGTTTGATTTTTGTTTTTCGCCTTACCGAAGAATCCACGATTAAGTGGACATTTTTTAGATCTATGAAAATAATCGGTCGTTAGAAGAAATTATGATTTTGGAAATTCTTCAATGTAAATCTAGTTATTTTAGATCCACCGCCATTTAAATTATTTGCAGTAAACAATAACTTAATTTCCTTATTATGTGTCAGAAGCTAGGTTGAGAGAGTTATATATATATATATATATATAATGCTGTAGAATCTGTATAAATGAACTGGTATTTGGGCAACAAATTCGAGTCTTGCTTTATTTTTCTTGGAGCCAAAGTGTTGATGTTCATTGCTTTAATTCATGGGTAATGTTAACAACGGGTATTAACCCAAATTTAGCCAACTTTCAGATTACACATTGGTTAAAAGGTGGGTGTATTTTGGCGGGAAAATGGATTGCTGTGGATGTGAGAGATGATCTATAATACGCATGCATTATATATATATATATATAGATTATATATATATAGATGTGAGAGATGATCTATAATACGCATGCATTATTCTTGTTTATGTTTTTTATTCCTTACCAGCTTCAGATTCGATCTGCACAATTTTCTCACTTTTTCCTTCTTTTTTTACCTCCTCCCCCGAATCGTATATATATTGTAGATTGGAAGTTTTTTATTGCATATCTAAGGTGAAATCACAGAGGAAAAGAAAGGAATAGAATGGGATACATTGGGGCTCATGGAGTTGCGGCGTTGCGCAAGCACAAGTATAGCGGAGTTGATCACTCCATAGTGTCGAAATACGTGCTTCAGCCTTTTTGGACCCGCTGCGTCAACTTATTCCCTCTCTGGATGCCGTAAGTTCAATCCCTCTGTGCGTGTGTATGGGGAATTTGGTCGTGCTGTGATGTTCGTCGATATTTTTCTGAATCTTACTGATTCCTTTTCAATACTTGTGTTCTTGGAGATGCAATATGTGCTTTCTTTTGTTGGAGTGGTGTTTGTGTTATGAAGCTGGATGATTTTCTGATATTGGTGTAGGAGAAAGGTGAAAAGGTCTAATTTAGCTGCAAAATTAGAAGGAATTGTGGGATTTGGTCAGAAATGTGTTATTGTTTCTCCATAACTCTTCTAAGGAATTGTTAGGAGACTTAAAAGGGACCTTATTATGTGAGCTGCCAAGTATGCTGAAGAGAATTAGCATTTCTTGGTATCAAGCGTCAAACATGTTTCCAATTTTGCAATCACAAGAACATCATAATCCGTTATTGGGCAGCACCCTAACCTGTCATATTTAGTGCTGCTGATTGGTTCTTGTACAATAAAACTTGTGTTTTGTTGGTAAAGTTCTTTTAGTAACGGGGACATACACATCTTTAACATGTATGAACTGAAATCTTCTACTTACTGTAGTTTGTTCTATCTAACTGTTCTTGAGCACTTATATTCATTGAAGTATTTGCTTGTAATTCTAAAATAATAATAATTTTTAATGCTAGACATGGAACCGGATCTCTTTCATGAACTGCACCTTAAGTGATATTTTTTTGTCATTATACCCATTTCCACTGATTGTCACTAATATCTATTTGTTTCCCTTTTGTGCATGGGCGTTTGCAGACCTAACATGGTAAATGTTCTCTGATTACCCTCTCATAACATTTTAATTATATATTGTAGGTAACAACATTTTTCCTCTGCCTATTGACATTTCAAATGCTATCTTTGTTTTCTACCCAGATTACACTTATAGGATCGATGTTTTTGGTTACATCTGCACTACTTGGATATGTGAGTACTCTCTCCCCCCTCTCGGTCACACACATGCACACATTTTTTCACAAACAAATGCATGTACTCACATACCCACATCCTTAGATGCTGTTGCCCGGGGGCTTTTCTCCATTTTAAGAAAGTTTCATACTAATAATATTGAATGATTTTGCAAAATTCATTTTTGAACTGTTATAATATGTAGGTGCTCATCTACTTAAAATTATTGCTGATATAGTGATGATGAATTTGCAAATCTGCATTCTTAACCAACCTGGAGATAAAAACATTTTTTTATCCTGTATCTGATTCTATGCAGATATACTCACCTCAACTGGATTCGCCTCCTCCGAGATGGGTTAATTTTGCCCATGGATTACTGCTCTTCTTATATCAAGTAAACTCAGATCTCTGTTCAACACTCTATTTATTCGGATATGAATCCCTGTAATCATATTTCCTTATTGAAAATTAAAGTTCTATAAGCTGCCTGAATTCCTACCCCCCACCCCCCACAACGCAGTTTTACCAAATGTTCTATTGCAAGACACAAAGACTTTTCTTTTCTGTTTAAACAATACAATTGTTCATTTTTCAATTGCCTGCAGTTTCAATTCCTTGTTATGTTTGACCAAGAGTCTGTTGCTTATGTCTATATTTCTTGTTTTCTAAAATTCACACTAGACTTTTGACGCTGTTGATGGAAAGCAAGCAAGAAGAACAAATTCTTCTAGTCCGTTGGGAGAACTTTTTGACCATGGTAATGTTTGTCCCTTTCATCGTTCCTCTGTCTTTGAAATTGCTTCTGCATTCTTTTCTTCGTTTCATTTGTAAAGTGCTAACTGTAATCTTAACCTATTGCTGCCTCAACAAATCTCAGGGTGTGATGCTCTTGGATGTGCGGTATGTATAGAAGTTTGTTATTTTGTGCAAGGAGTTCCCATACTTATGCTGCTTGAATTTTCTGTTTGGTTTCTTCTTCTTATCCAGTTTGAGGCCTTGGCCTTTGGAAGCACTGCCATGTGTGGTGGGAGTACTTTTTGGTTCTGGGTTATATCAGCTGTCCCTTTTTACTGTGCTACATGGGAGAAGCAAGTAGATCTTTGGTTGATTCCGCTCAAATTGTTATATTGCTATGCCTTTATTAATTTATCTGTTGCATTGTTGCAGCTATTTCACCAATACACTTATTCTTCCCATTATAAATGGACCTACTGAAGGCCTTCTGCTGATATATATGGTCCATTTTTTCACTGCTATTGTTGGTATTGCTTCTATCATTTTACTTGCCTGCTTATACTTAAATGACCCTATATGTTGGTGTGTTAATTTTATATGCCACCTAAAATGCTGATATTTGAGTCTGAATTGTTTTGTTTTCAGGTACTGAGTGGTGGGCTCAGCAGTTTGGTAAATCCATCCCATTCTTCAGCTGGGTTCCATTTGTAAATGGTGAGTCTAGAAAAGTATTTCAGGGTCGGTAATATTTAATATTACCGTACATATTTAATATTACCGTACATATTCATCATTGTAGCATCGCTTGCTTTCAATCTGATATAGGTATCTTATTTAATGCAGTGTTTCATTTATTATGATTGGGATATACACTGTTACTTAGCTGGTCTTTGTTTCTGTAATTGCCCTCCATAGTGATGTCATTTCATTGATGCTGTGCCTCTTTCGTTTCTTGCTTATGCTTGTGTGTTCTGGTCAGCTTCTTTTGATGACATTGTTTGCTTTTTAATACCTCTCTTTTTTCCAGAACTGCCGATGTATAAAGCTGCATTGTTTATGATGATACTCTTTGCGGTTATACCTACAGTTTCATTCAAGTGAGTACAAGTTTATATTTGACCACAATGATGCTTGGTAAAAAGGTCCAAAAAGAAGTTTCTTACCCGAAGACAATTTTAATATGTTTATTATTGTAGATGTAAATGCATGTGTGGACGTGTGTGTTGACTGAATTAATATTTCCTCATAGGTTCTCTCCCTCTCTCTTTCTCTCTTCGGTTCTTGTAAGTCATATTCGTTCACATCAGAAACACTGCTCCACATTGAACTTTCTGGCAACTATTGTTAGGGTCGGCTTAAATTGTGCTTTAAATATCTGTCATTCACGTGCAGTGTGTACAATGTTTATAAGATTGTTCGGGCAAGAAAAGGAAGCATGCTGCTAGCTTTGGCAATGGTATGCACATTTGACAAACCAACAATAGCTCAGATTACATTTTTTATCAAAAAAATCTCTCTTTAGAATTTGAATTAATATCTTGATCTTATTTGTTGACAGCTTTACCCATTTGCTATTCTACTGGGTGGAGTTCTTTTCTGGTATTGCTTGATTTCCCACTATCTTCTTCACTTCTCATTTTGTTTATAATTTAATATTGGGTATAATTGTGCAGGAACTATCTGTCTCCTCTTGATTTACTGGGTAACTACCCACACCTCGTCATAATGGGTATTGGTTTGTCATTCGGATTCCTCGTGGTAATATTTCCTTCTAGTTATGAAGCTTTGCTGCATAACACTACAGGCTCGATTTTGTTTGTAGACCTCTGAATTGTAGTTATGTACGTTATTCCACTCATGTATGTATTTTAGTGCCTAAAAGGTGTTATTTTTCTTTTCACTCATAACGCATTTGCTGATGATGCTATTAGTTGAGGCAACCTTCATTTTCTACTACATAATATTGAGGCATTATGTTCGTCTTCTTATCCCAGAGTGTCTAAACAATTTCTTACTAAAATGATTGTGTTGCAGGGAAGGATGATTCTCGCTCATATATGTGATGAACCCAAGGGCTTGAAGACAAGCATGTGCATGGTACGAGCAATGTTTAATTCTTCTATAGAGTTTCTTCATGACATTTGATAAGGATGATCAGGTTCATCAATTACTTTAAAAGGAAAGCCTTAGCCCATCTTTATTTTGAGAGATTGATGGGAGTATAATAACAGATTTATTTTTGACTGAGCCACATTTCTGCAGAAGCCTTTTAACTCGTGTTTTTCTCTTCGCAGTCGCTATTATATCTTCCTTTTGCCATTGCAAATGCACTCACTGCCAGGCTAAACGACGGGTACGTGCTGAAAGAACTATTTTACTCTTATCTTCTCATGCTGGAGTCGAGAGATGCAACAATATATCTGATTTGATTATTTAACACTTTCTTCATCTTCATATTTATTGCAGGGTTCCTCTTGTTGACGAGTTCTGGGTTCTTCTTGGTTTCTTTGGGTACTCAGGTACGAGCTTTGCATATACAAGCTTCCTGCAATATGTACAATACCACTTGACTCAGCCTCTTGTAGGAATTCAGTTATTTTCTCTCTTTAAGTAGTAAAAACGAGAACTCTAAATATATTTTATATCGAGTTTCCTGTTCTTGTCAATTTCCTCTTGATCTTAATCATAGTTTCATTTTGCTGTGTGCAGCGGTGCTATATATGCATTTTGTAACATCCATCATTCAAGAAATAACAACAGCTCTGGGAATTTACTGCTTCAGGTAACGAATACTGTGGAAGGACTAATAACTTTCTTCATCATTCGAATCTGCCTAGTTACACCGCTTCCATTCTGCTATGGAAATTCGCTGCATATTTCAGCCTCTCAAATCTATCTTATATAATCTGGATTCTGAATGTTATGTTTCTTTAACATAATCAATGCTCTGTTTCATCCAAATGCAGGATAACTAGAAAAGAAGCTTAAGCTGTGACTACTGCATGTATCTTGAGGTATCAACAATTGAAGACTTGTTTGCTTATTGTTGCAGTCCTTTGTGTTACTCCGTTGTTATAATATCGTGCCTCGTTTTTGGTGCATCAGTCTCTCTAGACGGCGACTCAACTCCACAAATATGGCAGTGATGGAGCTGCGCAAAGAACATTCTTTGGTTTGTGACTAGGTTTTACATGTTGGCTTGTCCAAATTAAGTAACTCTTCACACGCCATTTTAAGTACGCTTTCCTTTTGCTATTGTAAGTTTTGGCTGTTTTCATTTGTAGAACGTTGTGATGTGATACATGAATTTGAATTTAGTTTTGTTACTTACTCCCTCCGTCCACGAAATGAGTACCCATTTGTGGACGGCACGGGTTTTAAGAAATGTATGGAGTGTAGTGTGAATAGTTTAAGGGTCTCATTTTTTGAGTGTATTAATTAAAGAGATGTGTGGAGTACACTTGCCAAAAAGGGAAATGTGTACTCATTTCGTGGACGGATGAAAAAGGAAATATGGGTACTCATTTTGTGGACGGATGGAGTATATCACAAAACTAAATTCATTTCGTAGTTATAAGGTCTTACATAGGGTGAAAATCTCGTAAAAGTGAAGCTGAAAAAGCTCGAGAGTTGAGTTCATCGATGAGCCGTAGCCTCTATGGGGCATAAACAGCCGCAAGACGTGTCGGTGCAGGCAGGAGTGGTGGCTCCGACGACATGGTTGCAGTGACATATGCATCTCGGATTTCTGCAGAGAATATCTTGACTCACACAATCTTGGTCTTTCATGCACCCTACAGCTTTAGCCCTCCATGATATTGATGCATCTATATCAAATAATTAAAAACAATAGTAACATTTACAAGATGTTGAATTGCAACACTTCATTAGTCAAGATTGAATTTTGCAGATAGGTAAAATTGAACGAACCAGAGAGTTGAAGCAACAGGAAGAAGGCAAGCAAGACAATGCAAGATTTCTTCATTTTTAATTGTTGTTAATTTTCTTGTGTGTCATCCGCTGCTTTATATAATAGCATAACTGCTTTGATTTTATGCCCCAAATTTTTTGGTAAGTCCATGATATGGTATCACAAAAAATACCTCCTCATATGGGTATTATGTTAATACTTTATATGTAGAGAAAAATTGGTGTACACTTTATTTGCATTTAAGTCTTCTCTTGGATGGGACGATTTATTTTTTCTTTCTTTCTTTTTTCTTCTTTTATTTTTTTGTTAGATATTTCGAAAAGATTTTTGTCAATTTCTATTCCAACTAGTAGATGAGAGTCGGAGCATTAATGGCAACGGAAAGAGATTTTGATTATGGAATGTTGGAAACATTTTCCTGCTTACTTCTGACTCTTGAGTGCCTTCAAATATGCATATTTTGCATGTGATTTTGATAGAATGATTTATTTAGATTTGTAATCCATATGACATATAACCATGATTTGGTGTTTTGCTAGATGTGGAGCAAAATATTTATACTAATGACAGACCCTTTATTTTTTTTATTTCCCAATTTAGTGTTTCAACTTTTAATTTGATGTCCCACTTTGTCTCTCACATTCATTTTTTTCTTTTTTCAATTTCAATTTTTTATGTTTTTGTTTAATTTTATAATTATTAATTAGGGTTTATTCCATCCAATTAGGATATCTAATTTTTTTATCATTCCCAAAAATCAAAGCAGTAATGTCAGCAAAAGATGTATTTTAGATAATAATTACTCCCTCCGTCCACGAAATGAGTACCCATATTTCCTTTTTCGTCCGTCCACGAAATGAGTACCCATTTCCCTTTTTGGCAAGTGTACCCCACACATCTCTTTAATTAATACACTCAAAAAGTGGGACCCTTAAACTATTCACACTACACTCCATACATTTCTTAAAACCCGTGCCGTCCACAAATGGGTACTCATTTCGTGGACGGAGGGAGTATAAAAGTATACTGATAGTAACATCACTGCTCCATTGCAATGAAATTATTAAAGTATAGCTAAAAATAAAAGGGTTAATGGCCTGTAAAACCATGAACTTTGAGCGAATTCTGGATTTAACCTCTAACAAAAGCATTCTGTTTGTAAAACCACGAACTTTGAAAATTTTCTGATTTTGACTATGGGATAAATTTTCGGCGGCTTATGTGGCTTATAATAGTTGATATGGCTAATAAATATTAAAAAATAAATAAATTAACTAGCTGATGTGACAGAATCTATTCTAATTAAATGCCCTAATTCTCAAAATCTATTTCCTTTAGTCATTTCCCCCAAAATCTCTCCAGAGTCGGAGGAAGCATTCAAGTAAGAAATCATCAACTATTCGGTGGAATCCTTGGACAATTGCTTAAATTATTAGTAAGAATCATTTCGGCCATTTCCTCTAATTTTTTTTCTTATCTTTCATCTTATTATTATAATTATAATAGCTCTATTTATTTCTAAATTATTTTGGCATTCGGTGGAATCAAGTGGATTGAAGAAAATATAAATAGCTTCTAAGTAGAATCAAGTGGATTGAAGAAAATATAAATAGCTTCTAAGTAATATCTATGTAAAATTCTTTTAATATGATGCTAATAAATTGCCGTATTTTTGGCCAAAAATTTATCCCGTAGTCAAAATCAGAAAGATTTCAAAGTTCGTGATTTTACAGACAGAATCTTTTGTTAGAGGTTAAAACCAGAATTTGTTCAAAGTTCGTGGTTTTACAGACCATTAACCCAAAATAAAATAAATCCGACTTGCAAATTTATCTATCAAAGCTAAATCCTTCAAAGTAAATGCCTCTACAAGTTTATAAAGTATGAATTGCTCGATTAACTTCGTATTTGTAATTTTATTTTTTTGAAAGCATCTATTATGCTATAGATGGAAAAGTTTTATCCTTATTTAAAACAATTTGTAAAGTGTGTCTAAGATTAAAACTTTATCAATATGTCTTGACCCAAAAAAGAACGAGCAAAAATACAGATGTGACATCATAAAAAAAGGTTGCTTCCGGGTTTCAAGGTTTGTGTCTAGGCGCTGTGCTTGTATGGATTTTTTTCAGGGCCCAATTAACTCAAATTGAGATTTGTTTCTCTATCATTTTTAAATTGAAAAATGAGAAGAAAAATAATATACTTATTAATTAGGTATAGTTTAAATAAAAAAACAATTGTATATGAAGCTGTGATGGACTCAATGATGAGTGATTTGCATGTTTTGAGATCAACTGTTTTTATGACCTGAAAAGTCCTCAGCTTAATTATTAGAATAAATGTTCTCCTTTTGATGCTTATAGATGAAATTAATTAATGTCAAATTGCTTTTGTTTTTTACATGAACAACTAATTTCAAATGTCAAGCACTTAGCATTGGTTAATTAATTAATTAATTAAGTTTTAATTGGCCTCCATAATTAGACAGCTTTATGGAGGCCAATTACCACTTAATCAATTATTAGAATAAATGTTCTCCTTTTGATGATTATAGATTAAATTAATTAATGTCAAATTGCTTGTTTTTTATGAACAACTAATTTCTAATGTCAAGCACTTATTTAGCATTGGTTAATTAATTTAATTAAGTTGTAATTGGCCTCCATAATTAGACAGCTGAGCCTGAGCACTTATGTATGGGGTTGCCCAAGTTGACATGTGTGAGCTAAACTAAATTTTCATTTCTCTCAATAATAAAGTTTCCACTGACTGGTGCCTTTTAAAAAAAATTATAGTATAAGTTTTTGAATTTGTCTTCAACGAATTTATGGATATTCGGAAGATAAATATTATAATCACATAAAAGACATGTAATAAATATCCAACAAATTCTGTATTTATTTACCCGATTTGATATTTTACTTTTTTAGGACCGTATACTAGATGAAATCTCCAAAAAAGAAGTTGAGCTTGGAAAATTGTAAATTAAGATTGTTTCAATATAATCTCTTTTTCAAATCAGAGACATGCGTAGCAATTAGCAAATACTCCGTCTCGACAATTATAAACTGCATAAAGTAACGATTCAATTAATGTTTGCATATTTAGCTCTTCAGTTTGAGTCTTCAATGCGATAATTGTTCGGTCGATTAAAAAATGCATGATATAATTTTACCTTGAGTCTTGAATGTGATATGTAGATTATATGGAGTTATTCTTTATGTGTTTTTTGGAGTTAAATTATTCTCTTGAGTCTTGAATGTGACATAATTTATTAATCAACTTTCATAATTGATTCATTAGAGAAGGTTATGAATAATTATGTGATCTTTCACCAGAATTGGATTAAATTGGTAATTGGATCAATAGATTATATGTGTAGATTTAATTAATGTAATTACACCCTAAAGTTAGTGTTTTATCATTTGATTTTATTTTATATGATTTTATTTTATATGATTTTATTTGCTTTGTCTTGTGTCTAGTTTTAGTTAATCATCACCTTTTATTTATTTGCTTGAATATCGAGTGAGTGTTTGTGTTGAATTATTCATTGTGTTTTTGTCTATCAGCCCCTGTGAATACAATACTTTGCTTGTTATATATGCTACAAATACAATTACATTGTTATAGCTGCAATTTTTATTGCTAATAAAATAATGATCAAATTTTTGGCGCTGTTGTCGGGGTCTATTTAGATTTCACTTTGATATTTCTTCTGATAATCATTACTTCCGGCTTTAATTTATTTGTTTTATTTTTGTTTTCTAGCTTCTGATTCTTTCAGGTGTGTATGATCACGACATCCAAAGGAAAAAAGCATCTCGAGCCTTTGAATTTGGAGATTGAAGAGCAACACAAGCTTCTATAATTAACATGCTATGTCATGTATTACCCTTTCTTTTCTGGGCCTGATTGGAAGGGTTTATACAAATATGATAAGACAGAAAAGGTAAATTAATCTTTATTTCTTATTTTGTCAAGATCCCACAAAATATCAGGGATAAGGTTGGTGTAATTCTATGATCTTGTGTAAACATCATGGCATTACAGGACAGAACAAATTAAATGAAGTTAATACACTTAAAATCATATTGAACAATAGTAAAAAAAGTGTCAAGAAAATACACATTCAGGAACTAACCTGGGCTGAAATTCTTGATCAGTTTTTCTGCTGATGTATTATATGTTACACTTTGCTGACACAAAATCCTCTTTGAACCTATCATTTTCCTATGTTACTTTCATGTCACAAGCTCAACCTTAATCCCAACAATATCAGACAGATTCAAAAATCTCTACAGAGATTCATTGCAGGCACCATTGGTGCAACATATGATTCGTGCCGGAAACTCACACGGCGGGTGTGTCGTCGTGTTGAGATCGTCCTTGAAGAGAAGAACTAGGGAGTCTAGAACCAATGATGGGAATCAAATGACATAAATGGGATTAACTTCAGAATCAGTCTCAGAGTGTCTGAATGAGCTTCCTCCACTTCTTGAATACTTCTCTCTCTTCCGCACTCTCCTTATCCTCCTCGACTTCACCACGTAATACGTCATACCACCTAGAACTCCGGCAATGGTGACTGCCCCTGTGACAGTGACAAGGATTGCAGCCCATCTATGATGCTTACCAACAATGATGTAAGATGAGGAGATGAAAGCTACTGTGGTGCAAACTGAGGCCAACCACATTAGCTTATTGATCACCTCCACAACCCGTCTCTCGGATTTTATCTCACCTCGGACCACTGTGATTTGCACCACCACGACAGCCAAGGACGTGAAGAGTGCAATGGCGTTGGAGATGAAGAAGACTTTGAAAGACCGGCTGCTCACCATCACGGCCATCCCACTATCATTGTCGCCTCCAGGGACAGTGAAGATGGCTGCAAAAGCAACTGTTGCAAATAGAACAGCTACCACTGTTACTGAATTAGTAGCATTGTTGATTCCTGCTCTATGGAGCTTCCTGAGCTCCTTTGCAATGCCAGTTACATTCCTGTTTGTTTTACGCGCTTGTTCAAGCTGTGTGTGCACTTCTTTCTTTATCTCTGAGACGGTTTCCCGGAGTTCGTCACGAGGTTGGTTTAGTTCGTTGGCCTTCATTCCACCATAGCGAGTCAAGCAGTCTTTAATTTCACAAATCTCTTCTGATAGAGGGAGCCCTTCAGCTATGTCAAGTGCTGTTTTGTGATCTCTAGTCAGTGCATTTACATTCGTGTCACGAAGCCGTAAGAGCTCACTTACAATCTGCAATTATTCAAGATCTTTAGATATAACAAACTGTAAGAACCAGCATACTGGAAAGATGAAGTACAACATCCTTGAAATGGAAGAAGCAAAAGGTCATATAATATACAATTCTTGAAACTCGGGAATTCACACAAGGAATTTGATGTATTATAGCTGAGACAAGACTTTCAGATCACATGTAAGCTCACTCATGATTATAATGTTTAGTTTTCTCTTATCATAAGCAACTATTTGTAAATCAGAAACCACAAATGCAGATGGAAACATGAAATGTATTTCTGGACATATCGAAGCCTAAATGGTGGCCCTTACCTCAGCACGCTTCTTCCTCGTAGCTATATGTAACGCGATATTACCAAATTTGTCAGGAAACATCACTATGGCTGGATCTGCCTGCAGAAGTATCCTCACCACTGCAGAGCTTACGCCTTTCACAGCCATGTGCAGAGCAGTCTGCCCTTTCTTATCAGTTTTTCTGGCCAACTGAGGGTCCTTCTCTAGCAAAGCTTTCACAATATCTGCATGGCCTTGGCGCGCTGCAAAATGTAATGCATTTTTGCCATTGGATTTTCGCACCTCTAGCGAGCTAGGATCCTTTGCGAGTAACTCATTGACAACGGCTAGATGCCCTTTCGTTGCTGCAGATATGAGAGGAGTCGCATTTGATTGACCAACTGTTTTACTTAGCTCTGGATCATGGTCTAGTAGCATCTGAACAATATCTGTAAAAGACACAGTTTGTAGAAGTTCGATAAAAATTATGCAAAATAATACTTATCCTCGCAAAGATCCAGATACTGACACTCACTAAATGAACCTAAAACATTCAAAAACACAAGATCCAATTCCCCAAATTCTCATTTCCTCAGCTGGCAAAAAAGACAATGCCATTACTCCAAGCAATAATTTGAGCCATGTAAAGCTGGGAAATCACTCTCCATAATGACTAAGAAATTCGATAGCAACATAACAAAATCACCATCAACTAATATCCTTCACAAAATAACAAAATTATAACAAGATGACACAATGCAGATGATCAAACTATATAGTGAACTTCATCCAGAACTTGCTATTTGGCAGACATAAATCATCTGCATACTCAAAAAACTCGCATCAAAAGACATTTTGTCTCCCAAAAACAGAGGTCTTACCACAGCAACCACCATTGAATTAGCTCATTAGGAGATAGCTATTCATATCAAACTATTGAACCAAGTAATGAAACAAGTCGGATTACCATGATGGCCTCGACTGGCAGCAATGTGCAACGGATCAAACCCTGACCTATTCTTCGTCCTAAGCCCTTCTCTGGTTGAATAAGGCAACAACTCTTTCACCACATCAATGCACCCCTTCTCAGCTGCAATGAAGAGAGCGGTTTCCCCCAATTCATTGACCTCATTCACTACAGCCTCCCTGATCTCCGCCACCTCGGCATCAAACTCAGCCCCTCGCAACGTCTTAAGCATCTGCTCGTCGATTTCTCCTAAAATCTCAGTCACCGCCGCCACATCACCCTTCTGTGCAGCTAAATGGAGCTCTGTATCATTGTGGCGGCCGGTCACCTGCTTCACGTACTTCTTCCTCCCCGACTGATCGAACCGTTTGCCGGAATTCGAGACGATTAGGGCTTTTCCGGAGTTGGACACCACCAGAGTCTTGGCGGAATTCGAAGCGCCTAATACTTTGCTGGAGTTCGACACCACCAACGCCGGCGCACGCGGCGACGGAGGCGGCCATAAGTGCTCTGCTTTGATGCCCTTCTCGAGATCTCTCTCGCCTGTTCGACACATTTCATCATCTTCAAAATCCACACAAAAAAAAAAAAAAAAAAAATCCGCGTTGCAGCCAACACAATTAAAATGCCGATTGCGAAATTGAATCACCTGATATCTGCGGAGGCGCGCCTCCTTCATTGGTGAAATCCATGGCGAAGCGATCCGAGGAAAATGTAGTAATAGCTTATTCTGTACGTGTCTCCGTCAATGAACACATGCTCCCGCTGCTACTCACAAGCCTGATCAAAAGGTAGGTGTGGATTGGCGGAAGAGAGAGCGGCCAACGGCGGTGCAGCGACGGAGGCGGTGGTGGAGGAAATTGAGCATGTTTACGCCACCGGGCCCACCACACACCCCCAAAAGTAACCATTAGGAGGATGTAGTTTAGGGAGGTAGTTTGAGGAGAGAGGAATAGGGAATAATACATCCTCAAAAACACACACACGTAGGAATAGGGAGAAATTTTCCACCAAACTATAAACTGAATAACCATAAAAATCAGAGCTTTCGTATTTCAGAATTTAACACCCAACAAAAATAAGCATACCTTTCTGTCACTTTGTAGATTTTTATAAGCAAATCTAAATTTAGTTTACATGAACAATCATGGGAAACCAGACATTTTAGCCACTTCCCTTATTATTATATCTTTCAATTATATAATCCACACTCTTATCTGTTATGTTCGTTAATCCGTTAGAAATTACCCGCTTTATGACACTCTATATTCATAATTTCGTGTATGGATGATTCAAAGATTCTAGTTTCTAATATTCCCTTCTAAATTTGATTCCGAATCATATGTATAAATTCATGAATGCGACCGGTAATTTTGACTTAACGATGAAAGTGAGTCTTTATGATGCCAATGCCAAGTATTTCGTATTCGAATCATACAAGTCAAAATTAGTGAATTTAGTTGAAATCGTCATTCACAACACCTTGCTAATTTGATGGATTGACAGCAATCTTACGATGATATTAACACATTACTACTTACTAGTGTACTATTAGAATATATGTGTGTCTGTATTTGTACGAACGAATAATGGGTTAATCATTACCTTTGTTTGAAGGTAATTTAATCACCCAATTTATTATTCTTCAAAATAAATGAGAAGAGAAATGAAAAAGGAAATTACTCACTAGTGATTCATTTCTACTGTTGAGTCAAACAATCAATAAAAGTAACATTTATTACCATTCATTCTCCTTTCATTCCTCTTGAACCAAACAAGAGTGCTTGGGATATATAATTAAATTTCTTTTTGACTTATTAAGATATCTACGAATGTTTCCTCGACCGCTTTTTCTATTATACTTATAGAATATAGTACTATATTTTTATTTATTAATGTAAACAATTAATTATTACAATAATAACTTATTTTTATAAATTCAATTGGGATTATAGCCAAAAAATACACGAACTTTGATAAAAGTTGCAATTTTCACCTAAACTTTCAAATTAGCCAAAATATACCTAAACTTATATTTTTTGTTGTAAATTTCACCTGAACTTGCAATGATTGAACTCCGTCGAGGTGAAATTTACAACAAAAAATATAAGTTCAGGTATATTTTGGTCCATTTGAAAGTTCAGGTGAAAATTGCAACTTTTATCAAAGTTCGTGTATTTTTTTGCTATAATCTCAATTCAATTAATGGATATTGTTATATGAATTTGACATGAGAATGAGTAATTAGCGCGTGTTATATACTATGTATTATTAATAGTTACTCTATAATGTTCGAGCTTTACTAAATCAAATAACCAATTATTATAATCATTTATTTTAATTGATTAGATATTTTATAAATTTAAATAAATTTGAGTAAGCCGGTATTATTTAATTTATGGATTTGGGATGAGAATGTGTGATAAAATTGTTTTTTAAATAAGTATGAACATTATTTGACATGCATAGTAATATTTATTTTGTAATGTTTGGATTGTTATGCTGCGAATATGCAATTATTGTAATAAATTAAATTATATAGCTAAGAAAATTTGGATAATTAGCGAGTATTAGTTATTATATGTGTTTGAGACTAGAGTAATTAATAAAATGGATATATATACATATTATATATATTAAACATGTTTGAATGACTGATAATACTAGTATTATCATTTTAGTTCATTTTAACTCATACATTGTTATAATTAACGATTAACGATTTCAAGTAACTGAACCTTACCCAAACATACAATTATCTCATAATTTTCAATATGGCTGGTAATTGGTCCGGTTCGATTATAATCGAACCGGTTTACCGAAACCGATTAAGGGCCTAAGTGATAACTGAAAATCGAACCGGTTTACGGTTCAGTTAACCAGTTAATTCGATTGTTTTCAATTTTCGCCCATAAATCCGGTTAATTCAAACCATTTTAACTAAACATTTATTCTAATTAACTCCGATCCCTAAACATCTCGTCTCTAAACTCCCAAAAGAACTCGTCTCTTTCTATTCAATCTGCATCATGGCAAGAAGAAAACATAAACTAATCACATATTTATTCATTTGTTACAGTAGCCATAGATGGTTACAAACAAAACATAACATCCCTAATCACATCAGTAAACTAATTAGAAATCATATAACCATCCCCTATTCCTTGTAAATGACAGTAAACTAGTTAATCCAATTAACATAAACTTGAATCCAATCTAATTTCTAATTAATAGTGTAAATAAATGGGTTAATTCGATTTAACCGACCTGTTAAACCGATTAACCGGTTAACGGAAAAACCCATAATCGCTAACCGAACAGAACACGTAAAAATTAGTTATCAGTTACGGTTTTAACTGGATAACTGGAAGTCTGGAACCGATTTACCAGCCCTAATTTTCAATCATAAATTTATAAATTTTTTCCTGTTAAAATTCGACAAATTACACGTTAGAGCACCTACATTGGCTTACTCAAGAGGCCTTACTCGAGCAAGCTGGCTAATGAGTAAGTCGATGTGGATGGTGGCTTACTCGAGTCTTACTCATCCAGATGAGTAAGGCTCATCCGCCTTTATGTTGCGTGCATGCACCACTTTTATGCTTATTCGAGTCTTACTCAATGGATGTAGGAGACTTATTCATAGCTTACTCATTCATTTTTTTATAATGGATATGAGTAAGTTGAATGAATCTCCCTAATACAGACTGCTTACTCATAAATGATCATCTTATTTATTGTGTAAGCTACTTGCTCGACGGAGGTGGATGCTCTTAGTTACTATTAGACTAAGAAAATGACACTACTACTTGTTCTGGTTCAGATATGCATGATTACCACTCATGATAAAAACGCAATTGAATAAAAGAGACGTTTTTTGGGTATTATTTGTACAGGGCGATTCCCCAACCAAGTGACCGACTTTTAATATTTTATTCCTTCATCCATATATTTAAAATTACTAGTAGACGTATATGCATGAACTATTATAGTATTTTGTAACAACTGGATTCGTTCATTCATATTTTTTAACAACTGTTACTACCCAGTAACCAATAAATAAAACGGTCCACGTGGCCACATGGACTATTTTATTTCCGTGGGCAGTCGCAAAGAAACTCTCTTGAATAATTACGATAAGCAGTTAGAAATTAATATAATTCAAAAAAAAAAGTGCTAAGCAGATAGTAATTTTCTTATGAACCATTACTTATGACGAACTTTTACAAGCTTTGTAATTTATATGAATTTATTCATCTTATATACGAAAAAGAGTTTAAATGAGAGCCCTTCGTTATTACGAGAAAGAAAATCATAAAAAAAATAATAAAAAAAAATCATTTTTTCCAATTTGTTTTTTTTTTTTTAAAGGAACTTTATATATTCAAATCATAACTAGCAGTATATAGAAGCCAAGTTAGAAAACTAGACGTCCAGATCATTACGTTATTTGAACTAATAACCAACCTAACTAACTCATGCGTTGCCTTATTAGCTTCTCACGGCGCATGACAAAATTAAAAAACCACATGCTTCCGAGCATGTTAAAAAGCCTCTAAAAAGTAATCACTCAATAATTTATTTTTTTCCGAACTTTATGTAGTTCGATCCTATTTTTTTGAAAGATAACCTAAGTTTGAATCTTATATATAAGGAACCAAAATTTCATTTTTTTTTTTGTGTGCAATAAATCTAACTACGAATGTAATAAATAACTTCATACAGTTCTCAAGAAAAATATAGTTCTCATAATTAATGATGATCAACTACTAATTTATATATAATGAATATAATATCACTCTTCTTAGATGCATTAAACATTATCATAATTAAAATATACTTCATCCGTCCCATAAGGTTTGTCTAATTTCTTTTGAGCACGGTTATTAAGGAGAGTATAATTAGTGTAATAAAAGCATATAAAGATGTGAGATCTATATTATTTGTAGTGTAAAATCATTACCAAATATAGAAACAGGACAAGATCAATGGGACAACTCAAAAAAGAAAACCGGACAAGATCAATGAGACAGAGGGAGTATATAAATGAGATAAAAATTAATATAAAAATGAAAATAAACAAAAAGAAGAGAGAGATCAAATAAAATATTTTAAATTTTAAAAATTTCATAACTTACTCGTTTTAAATATATTATCACAATTTTTAATTTAAGATGAATATTAAATATTTTTTTATAAATTAAATTTAGCCATGTTTAGGAAAGAATCAAGATAAAAAAAGAAGAGAAGAGAGATGAAATTAATAGAAGAAAGAGAAAAATGACGACAAAAAATAACCGTTAAAATTAAACTCTTTTTTAATTTTTTTTTGGAGAGGGCTTTTTTCATTTCCTTTTATTTTCTTTTTTAATTTTTCTTTCACAAACATTGTTTTTTGATATTTACCTTTTTTGGGTAAATATCATTTTAAACCCCAAACTATTTTCGCACTATCAATTATATTATGAACTATCGAAAATAATTTTAAACCTTGAAACTACTCAAATTTTGTATCCAATTGTACCTTTTATCCATTTTTTCATCATCCTTTTAATTTTTAATGAGTAATGCATAGAATCCCGTCGTTTTATATAATATAGGTTAAAAAAAAATGATTTCTAAATACATTGTGGTATTCTGTGAGCCTACGACAAATTTTTGAAGCTAAAAATATGATACGAATGGTACAATTGATACAAAATTGGATAGTTCAGGTTTAAAAAATTATTTTCAATAGTTCAGGATATAATTGATAGTGCGAAAATAATTTGAGGTTTAAAGTGATATTTATTTATTTTTATTTTTTTTTGAGACGCTTCACAAACATTGTTGAGTTCTCTCGTATATATCCTTTTTCCGATTTATATTATTTATTACGTAATAAAATTCCCAATAAAATATCATACCACGAGAATCGTGATTCCACCCGTTGTTTATTTACTGGTTCCAACTTTGCGTGTAATTTCCACGCGCCGTCGATAAAACGACGCCTCGGAAATGGCGGGGCTACTTTCGTTTAAATACCTCTCTCACACACACCTCTCTCTATATCTCTCTCTCACACACACTTCTCTCTCTCTCTCTATTTATATACTGTATCTGTATACATAGATTTACAGTTATACACGCCGGAGTATTTTCAAACGGGGAATAAAATAAGGAGTGGATAAACCTCCACATTAAACAACCACTCGAGTTTACAGCATATTGTGCAACAAACCATGCACACAGTTGCACACAGTAAACATGTTTGGGAAAGGGGAGAGAGAAACAAACAACTCAGCTGAAATTACTCATCTCTCGCTGCTGCTGCTGGCTATAAGATAAAACCCAATCAACCATTTTTCTATGCATTAATATTTCACCTTCAAGCCTCACAATCACATGGCTTCTTCTTGATTTCCTTTTCCACACACACTTATTCTATATAATCATGCTTTGTTTATAGTTTTTTGTTTTTTCTTTATTTGCATCAGCACATGCACTCCTCTCACCGTTTCCTCTCTCTCTCTGCATTTTCTATGCGCTCAAAACTTTGGCTTATATTAATATTTTCCCCCTCTGACTGAGCTCTTCGAAGAGATTCTTTCAGATCTACAGTGAAAAGTTTGAAGGCCGCGAACCAGCTGAGCGCCTCTTGTTATTCCTCAATTCATCATAAAGGTAAGCTTTTCTGAGCTCTTTGATTTGTTTCGACACGTGCGTTCGTCGATTTTTATCGTGATTTTGATCGTAATTGCATGTTCTACGCCATTATCGTCGAGTTCAGTCAATGAGCCTCTGCTTCTGCTAGTTTTCGGAAAACTCCCCCCCAAAAAAAATTTCTCTCGAGAGTTTCAGCTGTAATTCGATGGAATTTTGTTCAATTATAGAGCGGTTTAATGAAATTGAATTGCTATACAATTCTGGTTTTCGAAATGTTTAGTGAAGGATCGAGTCCATGAATATTGTTCGTATTTTGTTTTCTTTCTCTGTTTCTCTTCTACTTAATTATGAAGTTTGATGAACAACAATCACCAAAAACAAACAAAATAGGAAATTAAATTGGCATTTTTTTTGTGTGTTTCCAGGCGCTTACACCTGTGAATTTTTTGTTGGGAGTAATTCAATAGTGCAAATTTCATTGTAAAGTTTTATTTCAAACATATGAATTAGTTGTTCGTAAGTAGAATATACTCTACTTTTGCTCTTTACAGCTCCTAAACTGATTGTTTAATACTACTGTTGTTCCTTTTTCTGTTTATAGTTGTAATTGATGCTAAATTGCAGAATCTCAATCAACACAGACTTCACTCTGATCCATAACATTTAGGACATCAAAATGTTGCGTTAGGGGCCTAACTTGGGCACTGATGCCTTTGCCTAGCTTGGTTTGGAAATTTTTGCAACCTTAAATTTTTAGAAGAAATCATGGGTTGTGCGATTGAGACTGATGAGTCAGACGAGATGGACATTGTCCTGTCTTCGATGTGGCCGGAGGACATGAATGAAGCCGGTAGACAGTTCAATGTGGAGAGGCCAGGAGTGGACAAAGACATGCTGGATGAGGTGACCATCAAGAGGGAGCCCGACATAGTTGATTTAAAGCGTCTCATTGAGCTCGCCAACTACACTGACAAGGGGAACTGGCAGCTGGCTAACTTGGTGAAGAATTGGGAATACAAGCAGGAGAATGCTGTGCGCCTCCTCAGGGAGGAGCTCGACACCCTCAGTAAGCAGCAGCGAGAAGTCGAGCTCAAGAAGTTGGAGATATTGGAAGAACACCGGTTTGAAAGAGATGGATATGGTGGCGAAAGGCGTCCAATTTCCATTCTTCATGAGAATCTCAAGTACTTGTATCAAGATGCTCCGAGGAGGAAGCGTGATGTTGTCTTCCAAGATGAGAAAATAAGTGTAGATGCTGAATATGACAGTGTGGTGTACTGGAAGCAACGGGCCATGAATCTAGAGAAACTCCTAGAGGCTAGTCTTAGACGAGAGCAAGTGTTGATGGGGAAACTGCAGGAGAGTATTGAGAATCTTGAAAAGCAGTCTACCCCTGTGGAGGAACTGTCACAGGTTTTGAATAGAGCAGATAATTTCTTGCATTTCGTCTTGCAAAATGCTCCAGTTGTCATAGGCCATCAGGTATACTGTTGTTTGGTTCTTTTGCATCTCTACCAATCATCATTGTGCGTCTTTAGCTTACAATCATTCAGTAGTTTAGCCTATGCAGCGTTCTTCATGTCCTAGTCGGCCATATGTAACTCATTCTCTATGATCATATTCTATGAAAGAGCTTGTTCTCAGTGCTGCTTGAAAACCAATGTACTAAAATAATGAACAGATGGCAGAAATGGTAGAATACTAGTCCTCGAAGAGATATCTGTGATAGCTTATTTATATTTCTCCTCTTCTCTTTATATGATGTACAGAAGAAATGTGTGACAAAATTTAAAATTCTGCAGTAATTTATCCTCACATTTGTTATTAATCTTCTTTCCTTACTTCCTCATAGGTAAGCACCAGTAACTTTGTACTTTGACGTATCTCGTGCTTGAAATTCTTTTTTCATGTGTTTACAAACTTCTGATTTTACATTAGTAGCTGATGGTATTCTCATAGTGACTAACCCAGTGCTCCATTTTTTTCAGGATAAAGAAATGCGCTACCGGTTCATCTTTAACCATTTCCCTAGTTTGCGCGAGGAGGTAAATTACCAATGATTATTTCTCTTACAGTCTCTTGAACTGACAGTTTTAACTACCACTGCAACTCTGTCAAGTAGACACTCAGCTACTCGGAATGCTTCAACTGCTAGAATGATTCCTCAGAATAACTAATTTTACAGGATATCATCGGCAAAACAGATGTCGAGATCTTCACTGGTTCTGGTGTAAAGGAATCTCAAGACTTCAAACAAGAAGTGCTGGAAAGAGGATTACCTGCAAAGAGAGAAATCACATTTGAAACGGAGCTGTTTGGATCAAAAACCTTCTTAATCTATGTTGAACCAGTTTTCAGCAAGGCTGGAGAGACAATTGGTGTAAATTATATGGGAATGGAAGTCACTGATCAGGTCAGTTGCAATTTTAACTTTTCCTTCTAATAACTTCTTTATTTATTTACAATACCAAACCATTTTGTTCTGCTATTTTTATGTTCCTTAGTATATTGCAGGTGCGGAAAAGAGAAAAAATGGCGAAGCTTAGAGAAGAGATGGCTGTACAAAAAGCTAAGGAGACGGAGCTCATCAAGACCATCCATATCACAGGTTATCCAAGTTATAGACGCAATGCCAAGAAGGGCCATAGATAAAGTGGTAGCTAATTTTCTCTTGGTGCAGAGGAATCAATGCGTGCAAAAGAAATGCTGGCTACCATGTCTCACGAGATAAGAAGTCCTCTATCCGGTGTCGTAAGCATGGCTGAGATTCTTTCCAAAACTAAGCTCGACAAAGAGCAGCGACAGCAGGTGAACGTAATGATGTCTTCTGGTGATATGGTTCTTCGAATAATAAATGACATCCTCGATCTTTCTAAGGTTGAGTCAGGTGGGTCTTTAAATCTAAGCTCATCAAATTCATTTCTGGTGTACCATCATTAATTTGCTATTTAGCGTGAAACTTAAGATATGTACAAATCTTACTAACTTTTTATTTCAGGAGTTATGAAATTGGAAGCTACGAAATTTAGGCCAAGAGAGGTAGTAAAACATGTGCTGCAGACTGCAGCTGCATCACTACAGAAAATACTAACCTTAGAAGGAAATGTAGCAGATGATGTTCCTGTAGAGGTAACGGGTTGATATGATCCTATAACCGGAATCAAGAACGAGCAACTTAATTTGTAGATTCGATCCTATTAATGGAAGCTGCATACTTTTTCAGGTGATCGGAGATGTTCTAAGGATTCGGCAGATTCTAACGAACTTGATCAGGTGCTTACAGAACTTTCTCATACATGCATATTATATAAGATCAGTTTATGCTGTAATAGTGTTGATACATGAATCTTTTGTTTAGATAAGTTATTTAAGAATCAGATTTAGTGAAAACTAAAGCTTGTTTTCTCATTTTTTATGGACTTATTATATATTCTTCATGTAGATTTTCAGTTTGGAGTTTATTCATGCTATATTTGTACTACTGATTATTGATCTGATATATTTCACCATAGATCAGCTGATTTATGTGTATCTTAATATTGGTGTTTTAATGTTTAACAGCAATGCCATCAAGTTCACTCACGGGGGCAAGGTTGGGATAAAGCTTTATGTGGTGCCAGAGCCGCGCAATTTAAGCAAACAAAATTCTTGGAAAGTTTCTGCAGATCAATCTGCTGATTCAACAAACACAAGAAAAGACTCATCTATGATTCGAAGCACAGGTGACCACAAAGGCAATCATGGATGTCACGAAGGAGAAGGCACTGGTGATAACCATGAACTTAACAGTACGCTAAATGATCCAGAGAGAGACAGGACTCCAATGGAAGAAGACGAAGCCAACCCCCAAGAACAAGTAGTGTGGATTCGCTGTGATGTTTATGACACAGGGATTGGAATACCAGGTATCTGCTCAAATTCATGGTTTTTTTGCTTTCCTTTTCAAACTTCATTTTTGGAAACTGAGTATGATAATTGCTTTCATTGATCTTTATGTGACAGAACATGTGATTCCCACTCTGTTCAAGAAATACATGCAAGCAGGTGCAGACACTGCTAGAAAGTATGGTGGGACAGGATTAGGACTTGCAATCTGTAAACAATTGGTGAGTTATCATCCCCTTGAAATTTGGATTTGAGTTTCTCCTTCTTAAGAATAAGAAGTTTATCTTCCTTATACAGAATGACTGGACTAACATGTTTTCTAGATGTAGCTAATTTTCAACTTCATCTACTTTTCTGCTGCTTCTATTTAGCTCATTTTAAATTCCAAGAAAGAGGATTCATATGCAGTCGACATTATGCATGATTGGTGGAGACTATCTCTCTGTGTTTCTTATTGCCATTTTGGTTCGTGAACAGGTTGAGCTCATGGGTGGTCAACTTACTGTATCAAGTGTAGAACGCAAAGGATCTACTTTCACGTTTATACTACCGTATAAAGTTTCATTGATCTCTGACAGTTCAGACGATCCTGATGAGCTGTCAGATATGGATGGCCAAGAGGGGTCAGATGATGGAAATGATGAAGATTTACATGAAGGGATTTTTCTGTTTCAACCGCGCGCTATGGGTTCTTTATTTTCTTCTCAAAGTTCTGGAAGGATCCAAAAGCTCTTGCCAACCACTTATGGCTTCGATCCCTCGCAGGATTTCAATGGTTTGTTGGAGGATTCCTCGTCGCCCTCAAGTAGCATTACATGTAAAGAGATCAGTTCAGAGGAAGACGCGCATTCAGCTGCCATGGATACATCATCTGAAGTTGAAGTTTCACCAAGCCAGAGCTTGTGTTCGGCTAACTTAGATCCAGTTGAAAAGAATGAACACACACACTGCTCGAGTGGAGTGTCCGAGCCTAGCATTTCCCAAGAAAGATGTCTTACTCAGTCTCAAACAGAGGGAAGTTCTGAGCGCTCTTCCAGCAAGAGCACTGAAGCTCCAAAAGCTGAGCTGAAACCTAAGATTCTTCTTGTGGAAGATAACAAGATCAATGTGATCGTGGCAAAGTCGATGATGAAGCAGTTGGGACACAACATAGATGTTGTTAACAACGGAGCAGAAGCTGTGCGTGCAGTTCAATGCAAACATTATGATCTCATTCTAATGGTATGCTTCCAACATTTTTTCGGTCCTTTTGTTTTTTATCTAATAATATTGGTTGATAACACACTGGGAAATATTCACAGGACGTATGCATGCCGGTGATGGGTGGACTTGAAGCTACAAGATTGATACGATCATTTGAGGAAACAGGTAGTTGGGATGATGCAGTGAAGGCAGGAGTTGAGCTGCAGTTGCCACCTCAACATTCTTCACCAAATTTGCAACAAGAAATACCAAGAAAGAGGACACCGATCATTGCAGTAAGCACTTGATTTTCCTTTACTGTTATTTTGTTGTCAATCATCTTCTGTTTCTTTCTATAGGAGTCAGATACGTCGCCTGGCAGAAAGAAAAGTTTAAGGTCCTTCATACTGCTCTATTTTCCATTGATTAAATAAACTGATTTTCTGCAGATGACAGCAAATGCATTATCAGAGAGTGCTGATGATTGTTTTGCTAATGGTATGGATTCATTTGTATCAAAGCCAGTTAATTTCCAGAACTTAAAACAATGCTTGCAGCAATATGTACCACAGTAGCAATAGTAGTAGTAGTACTTGTAAATGGTAAGCAGCATGTATAGAAAAGAAATGAGTTAGGGAAGTTTTGACATCATCAATGTATAGCATCCGCGTTTTTTCTAGTCAATCAGTCTCTGTAGATCACCATCTTTTTCCTATTATGAAGTGAATATGTGAGAGAGTACACATTGATGTTGTTGAATGAAAAATGAGTACATTATCTGCAAGTGCAACAAAGAATGTGGTGTGCTGTGATTCCATCCATTGGTATCTTCTTCCCCTGTCTTGAAGTAGCTCTGTGATCTTGCTCAAGATTCTGGATTCCGGATTCGAATCCATTACCACAATGTTGATGCAAGAACATAAGCACACATATGAAAAATGACTGAAAATGCAGCTTTCAAGAAAAATAACTGTTGTATAAGAGTAAGTGTTGGAGTTTCCTCTGTATCTGTAATACTATGTGTTAGGGTGGTTTATTTGCTGCAGGATCTAAATTGTCTGAAAAAAATCACATTTTTAGGGAAAAAGATCACATTTGGTTCTGCAGAAAAGGGAAAAGGTAAAGAAGATGATGCAGAAAGAATCCAAATCAAGAACCCCATCAACACAAATGACCTCAACAGTTGCCAAGTAAGTGACTTCAACACAGATATTTTGGAGTTGCCCATATATGATTGGATCATTGGAATCAATGAAATGAGTTTCAGAATAGAAAACATCTCAAATTTTTTTTACAATAAAGTAGATAGAAAACGTGTTGGGACTTGGGACGTACGTTCTTTATTTTTTTTATTTTTGAGGTCACGCAATCTTAAATACTCTCCGTCCCGCTTCAAATTACCCTATTTCTATTTTGAGTTGTCCCACTCCAAAACTCAAATTTAGAAATATTTAATACTATTTTTTAGATGGTCTCACCACCACTTTACATCTTTATCACACATTCCTTAATCTTCGTGTCGAAAAATTTAGGGTCATTTGAAGCGAGACGGAGGGAGTATTAATAAGCCTAAATTGCGCAGGTCAGTTAAATAACCCTGAGAGCGTTTGAATTATTATTTAAATGGTTAATTGTAGAGGAAGTAAGTAAACCAACAATTATGCATAATCCACTGGCCAATCATTATATATTGGACCTAAACAATAATTTTAAGATATAAATATATTAATAAGTGGATACAGTTGCATGAGTCAATAGGTCTATTGCAATTTCTAATCAAGAGTTTCTGCCTTATAAGACCGAGCAAGTGCAAGATGATGTTAATCGACGTGTTGATATCGAGTATATTAAATAAATTGAAGTATTTTTAATGACCAAGACCTTGAATTAATTAGAATTTAAGACCATATCATGACTACCGATATATATAAGAGAAAGAAGAATATTTCAAACCACTTTTTCGTGTTTCCAATTAGAATCTCATGGTTCCTTTTCTTCTTTCTAAATACAGTATAGTAATATCTAAAGCCTTTACTTTATATTGTAGAATTTCAAACATTTTCTTTTCTTAATTAAATATATTGGATTCATATGAACATTTGCAACACGTTGACAAAGTCAATGCCCAAGCGAATTTGCTTGGTATATGACCACAAAATATACTTTGACTTATTTTGTTGCTTATCCTTATTTATCTCGGCATTAGTTATGCTGTTTTCACGCGTCAGCAAATTTGAACTTTGAAGATACCCGACTCATTCAAACAATTCAATGTATTCTAATGTAATTAAGTATTTATACTTTATAATTATTTCCTTTGACTTTATAAGCTTTCAAAATTATAAATTACTAATAATTTGTTATTTCCATCTGTCTTCTTCGTTACGTGGGTTTGAAAAAAAGAGAATTAGGTAAAAGTTTTGAAAATAAACTTTGAACCCTAAAATAGCATCATCTTAACTTTGGCCAGAAGTAAACCTAGTAGCGCGACCAACCAACAATGACCATTGAGACAAATCGGACAATATATTATATATATCATTCGGGATGATAGATAAAAATAATTTAAATTAATTTACTACTCCCCTCGTCACAACTTTTAGTATTCATCTTTCTTTTTCTGATCGTCCCATATTTTGATATTTAGTATGTACCACTCTTAATTTTTTTTATATAATTTTTAATTATTTGTTACTCAATTTTAATTTATTATGCTTTAATATAATATAAAAATAATTAACAAGGGTTCACTCATCCAATTAGGATTTATAATTATTTTTTATATTTATTTGAATTAATAATAGATTATTTGGGTTCATTAATTCAAAGTTAGGATAGATAATTTTTTAAATTCTAATTTTTAGTGATAAATATTAATTAGACTTCATAATATAATAAAAAAAATTATTTTTATAAAAAATAATTATAAAATAAAAAAATTAAGAGTGTTAATTACATGCTCAGACAGAGCATCCCATCTGCTAAAAATGGGAGGGAGGTAGTACTATTTTACTTAGATAAATAACTATAACAAACTGCCACTTTTATTCACATCTAACCGCATAAATTATGAACGCCGTCATCCCTACGATCAGGAACAGGCCCGATAACCAGAAGCTCGCAGGGCCAAGATTGTTAATATTTGAATATTCCAAACATTTGTTCATAACATCTCCCAACCATTTCCTCTCGATCTCCGCCATCTTCTGCCCCTCCGTCATGTCCAAAACCTCGCACGAAACGTCCGTTACCAGATCGGAGCCGATCACGAAGACCTGCAAGGTTACAATCGAATCAATATAGCTACAAACAAAACAGAAACCAATTAAGGATATATCGGATTTGATTTCAACATACGATGCCGAAACCGGCAGCCTTGTTTATGGGTCCGATGGTGGTGTATTTGGAGCAGTATTTGCCTAAGAAGAGCTTCACGTTCGGGGTTTCATGAAACGCAGCAGCAATGCTGCCATCGGAGAGAAGCTCATCGAGTTTCTCCGGCGAGTCGTACTCCACGAGACGCGACTCGTCGAAATGCATCCCCTTGAGGAGTCCAAACACGAAGGATCCCTGCATGTATCCTATGTAGATCTCCCTGTTCCTGATCAGAAGCTCGACGTCCGTCGCAGTCGGCTGCAGCTTCTGAACGGTTAGCATGGACGCCAGGCTTGCAGCGTAGCTCTGTGTCAGGATGAGGACCGCCAGGAACCATATGATCAGCAGCAGCCTCGATAGGTGGCGTACCGGCCTCTCTTCTGCCAAAATATTTTAATTAAGAAAGTATCACCGTGCAAATATAATAGTGAAAGGAAAAAAAATGAGAGAGGATGCTAGCAAGGCTCTTACTATGAGCAAAGACCACGGTTGAGAAGGCGCACCAGAATGTCATGCCAACTTGGTACCAGAATCCCTTCAAGTTTTGGTTTATCAGGTGTTCGAGGATCCAAATAAAGAATACGATGAAGAAAAATGAGCAGATGCTTATCACCCGCTGCCCTGTGTAGGGCTGCAGGGTGAAATCCACAATCGTGTCTGCAGCAGCTGTATCAATCTCCTGCACAAGGTTGATATATTATGATCAGCTCTAGAAGATTGATGAAAAAGATGTTGGAGAAGATGATTGAGATGCTAGCTAGCTTACTCCTAGGTCTACTGCATAGGTCAATTCAATGGATTCATAGGGCACACCATAAGGCAGTGCTGCCATGACTGCATCAAACACATCTATGCAATACCCTTCCACTCTTACAGAGTTGTTAGGATTCCATGTCACACTCACAAACTCAGTGAAGCCTGCTTTCACAGGCACTCCCACTCTCAGTTTCTTCCCATTTGTAGGGACCACCCAGCCTCTGGGCGAGGCCGACGCCTCGCCCGGCCAGATGATCGATGCAAGCTTGGATTTGACAATCTCATTCTCTTCCTTCCAGTATCCTAGGCCCCAAACTCCATGAACAACGCAGAAGCTAAGAGCAAGGCCTTTGAGTGTGGTGATTGACAAGGCTTCATCCCAGGCCCTGAATCCCTCACTAGAGTTCATCGACATGGATGTGTGAGAATTCAAGTCTGAAAGCGCCATTGATAAGCGGTTGAAGGTCATATATGAATATTCAACCATGTCAACTCTTATGGGGAGAGTCATGTCAACTCTTATGGGGAGAGTCTGCGATGCTGAGCTCAATATGTTTGATAACAACAAGTAAAGCAAAATGGGATGGATTCTCTTCTCCATCTATGTCTTTTGCTGGTTAGATTTCTAGCTATCAAAGTTGAGATATATGGAAAATTAATTTCAGCAATTTTAAGTGTATATATATAGGGGGAATGTTGTTAGTCAAAAATGGCAGCCACCAACCAATTTCATTTTGCTCAAAAATGGCAGCAAAATTTCCACTTTTGCTGTAAATTGTTTTTCAAGTTTTGCCTCTTGATCTCTGCCTATAAATTGAGGGCTTCATAGCAGCCTGCAAATCACCCCATAACCACCAACACCACCAAGCAGAAGGAAAATTTTGCTAGAGAGAGAGAAAAATCTTGTGAGAAAAAACTTCAGTGTGGAAGTTATACACGAGTGATAAAAGTGAGTTGAGAGATAGCTTCTGCGTAGGCAGATACAAAATACAGTGTGGTATTTTTGTTGTACTCCTTCTTTTGAGATTCTCTAATATATTGGTGTGGGTCCGTGGACGTAGGCAGTTTGGCCGAACCACGTTAAAAATATCGGTGTCATTTTTTCTTCGATTCGTATCGGTCGATATCTAAAATATTGCGTCATACTAGATCCAGGCCGGAATTAGTTGTGTCTAATTTCCCAGCAAATGTATGAAGTTGGTGTGGGACCCAACAGTGAGATATTACTAATGCCTGAAAGGTGAGACTATAATTGGAGTTATAAGTGTTGGAATTTGCTCTGTATCTGTAATATGTGTTGAGGGTGGTTTATTTGCTGCAGGATCTAAATTGTCTGAAAAAAATTCACATTTTTAGGGAAAAAGATCACATTTGGTTCTGCAGAAAAGGGAAAAGGTAGAGAAGATGATGCAGAAAGAATCCAAATCAAGAACCCCATCAACACAAATGACCTCAACAGTTGCCAAGTAAAGTGACTTCAACACAGATATTTTGGAGTTGGTCATATATGATAGGATCACTGGATCATCAAATGTTTTGGGGGTTAATAAAATGAGTTTCAGAATAGAAAACATCTCAAAATATTTATACAATAAAGTCGATAGTATGTAGTTACTCTATACACGGCAAAAATAGAAAACGTGTTGGGATGTACATTTTTATTTTATTTTATTTTTTATTTTTTTGAAGTCGTACAATCTTAGATATTAATAAGCCTAAATTCCGAAATACCACATTTTATGTCCCACTTTCAATTTTGTTTAATTTTTTATATATATTTTTTTTCAATTTCAATTTTATATGCTTTAATTTAATTTTTAACCCTGAGAGCGTTTGAATTATTATTTAAATGGTTAATTGGAAAGGAATAAGTAAACCAACAATTATGCATATAATACACCGGCCAATCATTATATATGGACCTAAACAATAATTTCAAGATATAAATAAATTAATAAGTGGATACAGTTGCATGAGTCAATAGGTCTATTGCACTTTCTGATCATGAATTTCTGCCTATAATTAAGACCGAGCAAGTGCAAGATGATGTTAATCGATGTGTTAAAATAAATTGAAGTATTTTTGAATGACCAAGACCTTGAATTAATTAGAACTAGTACTTCCATTACGAATATCGAAATTAATTAATAAATTTAAATAAATAAATATAAATATTAAATATAATCAAAATATGAATAAATGCAAAATAGATTTTAATAAATAATTATTTCATATACAAACATAGAAAAAGAAAGTTGTAAAAAATAATGGAGAGAGAAAATAACATATTAAAAAAATTCATAATTTATTTATTTTGATGATTTTTTTATATCATATTAAAGATCTTTTCACGAACTTAAATTTAAGATGCATATTGAATATTTTTTTCATTAATCAAATATGACGATATTTAGAAGGAAAAAAATGAGAAGTGAAAAAATTGATAGGAAGAGAGAAAAAATAATTGAAAAATTGGTGGAAGAAGAGAGAGAAAAAAAGAGGAAAAAACTCCTCTTTTATATATTATATAGATTTAGACCTTATCATGACTACAGATATAAGAAAAAGAAGAATATTTCAAACCACTTTTTAGTGTTTCCAAATAGAATCTCATGGTTTTTTTCTTCTTTCTAACTACAGTGTAGTAATATATCAAGTCTTTATATTGTAGAATTTCAAACATTTTCTTTTCTTAATTAAGTACTGGATTCGTATGAATTTTTGCAACACGTTAAGAAAGTCAATGCCCAGGCGACAACGGGATTTTGCTTGGTTTTAAATTATATGACCACAAAAAATACTATGAAATATTTTATTGCTTATCCTTCCTTGTCTCTGTATTAGTTATGTTGTTTTCACGCATCAGCAAATTTGAAATTTGAAGATACCGACTCATTCAAACAATTCAATAAATTCTGATGTAATTATTTCAAAATTATAAATTAATTCGTCAACTTGTTGGAAATTTCCAACTGTCTACGTTACTTATGCCGTTTTTAAAACAAATTTTGAACCCCCTTAAATAGCACTAGCTTCACTACGGAATGAGATTCAGTGTACCACACTTTATGTCCCACTTCGTGTCCCACTTTCAATTTTATTTAATTTTTTATGTATATTTTTTTCAATTTCAACTTTATATGCTTTAGTTTAATTTTGTGATTATTAACTAGGGTTTATTCCATCAATCTATGGTATATAATTATTTTTTATCATTTAATTTCACTTTTATTAACTAATAATAGGTTGATAAATTCAAAGTCATGGTATATACTTTTAAAAAAAATTAATTTTTTGAAATAAAACTTCAATATAATTCATAGTATTATAATAAATTTTATTTTTATAAAAAATATTTTTAAAATGATAGATATAAGCGTGAGACATAGTGGCGCACATAAAACTGTGGGACACTGGATCTCATCTCACTAAGTACGGCCAGAAGAAAACCTAGTAACGCGAGCAACCAACAAAGAAAATGGAGACAATATATATTATTTGGAGCAATTTACTTTTATACATTGTTAAAATATACTCCCTCCGTCCACCAATTAAAGGCCCATATGAAAAAACACGGGTTTTAAGAAAAAAGTGTATTTTTATTAGTTGAGTGGAGAAAGGGTCCCACTTTTTAAGGAAAAATGTATTTTTATTAGTTGAGTGGAGAAAGGGTCCCACTTTTTTGTAAATAAGCTTTGACTTTTTTGATTAAATAATGAATAAAAACTTACCAAAATTAGGTAGGTCTTGTTTTTGTGGACGGACCAAAAAGGCAAGTAGGCCTTGAATTGGTGGACGGAGGGAGTATAATTGAATATTTTTATTAATATGATATATTCAATTTCAATCTTTTCTTTATATATGAGTTGAGTAAAATAATTCAAATGATAGAAATTTTCAAGAATTTCGAAATTCCAATTCACAGTAGTAAATTAGCTTATATTATTATTTTTATTTATATAGGTTAATCCTAAAAAAAACATCCTTTAAAATTAGAATTTCTTCAATATTACTTGTTTATACTTGTGTACGCATCTCCTTGTTACTGTAGCAATGTCTAGAATTCAAGGTTTGAGGTCCAGAGTTCGAGTCCACCGTGGTATCGTCAATTTTTTTTACAAATTTCCCGATCATAAAACGCAATAATTAAGCTATACAAAAGAATAAAAATTAGGAACGAAAAAAATATACTATTAAGTAATCCTTTGTATTATAATTCTAAATTATTAAATTTACATAATAAAGAATAGTAACTTACGTGATGAAGAGTGAGATCCTAACTTCTAAAGAATATAGTCTATACACTTGGGGAGCACAACTCACGCACGAATTGAAAATGGAACACGAGTGAGATCCTAACTTCTAAAGAATAGCATCATATATACAAGTTACAAGTTATACATCAACCATCTACATTTCCTTTGAGACAATTAATCAAAGCTTATAAGATTAATCAATTAAGCTCATCGGCGGCGATCGACGACGGGGCTCCACTGCCCCGGGCTGGAGGCGACGGGGCTCGGGGGCCCGTCGGTCCGAGGAGACGGCAGCGAGAAATGCGAAGGACTCTGTCCATCACAATCGCCTCCATACGCATCTCTCTTGAACGTATGAGAAGTCATGTCTTTGTTATCGAACTTGTGCAACATTTCCACTATCCTGCGCCACACCGTGTCATCGCCTTCACATTCACTCCAATTCTCACGCAAAAATCTCACCACGTAAATCATCAACGCCGTCATCCCAGCCACCCCCACGATCAGGAACAGCCCCCAGAAGCTCGCGAGGCCGAGATTCTTGTGCGGCGCCAACTCTTTCGAAGATTCCAAACATTTCTTCACATCTCCCTGCAGCAGCCATTTCCTCTCGATCGCCGCCACCTTCTGCCCCTCCGTCACGTTCAAAATCGCGCGCGAAACGTCCGTCACTAGTGGAGAACCGATCGGAAACACCTACGTGCGTTAATAACAAAGATTAATTAATTAATCACATTTTATACCATACTAGAGCAAGGATTTGATTAATTTTAAGGTTAAAAACATACGATGCCGAAGCCGTTAGCCTTGTTTATGCTGATGGTGGTGTATTTGGAGCAGTATTTGCCTAAGAAGAGCTTTATGTATGGGATTTCATGGAACGCAGCGGCGATGCGGCCGCCGGAGAGAAGCTCGTCGAGTTTCTCCGGCGAGTCGTACTCCACGAGACGCGACTCTTCGAAGTTCATCCCCTTGAGGAGTCCATACACGAAGGAGCCCTGCATGTATCCCACGTTCTCCTTGTTCCTGATCAGGAGATTCACGTCCGTCACCGTCGGCTGCAGCTTCTGAACCGTCAGCATGGACGCCAGGCTCGCGGTGTAGCTCTGCGTCAGGATGAGGACCATCAGGAACCATATGATCAGCACCAGCCTCGACAAGTTGCTCACCACCCTCTCCTCTGCCAAGAACGTGGATTCCTTAATTTAGTTAGATAACTATTATCGTGTACATGAGCAGAACTGGCTCGATTTGAGATGAAGTAGGCTTACTATGAGCAAAGACCATGGTTGAGAAGGCGAACCAGAATATCATGCCAAGTTGGTACCAGAACGGCCCCCTGAAGTCCGGGTTTATCCTGTGTTCGAGGATCCAGATCAAGAATCCGATGAACACGAACGAGCAGAAGCTTGTCACCCAGAGCTCCCACGTGAGAGGCTTCAAGAACACCCATGCATTCCTGCTCTTGTCATCTCTCATTGGCACGATCATCGCCACACCGGACTCTGTGTAGGGCAGGGTGAAGTCCACGTACTGCGACCTATTCGCCACAATCGTCACGTCTCCGGCAACTATATCATATTTCTGCACAAGGAATTGATGTATAATTTTATGATCAGCTTTAAAAGATTGATGAAAATATGTTGGAGAAGATGATTAGCTTACTCCTAGGTATACTTGATAGGTCAAGTCATTGTAATTCCCAGCCATGGTGTGGTTGGGATGTGCAAATGGGATGTATTCATAGGGAACACCATAAGGTAGTGCCGCCATGACTGCATCAAACACATCTATGCAATACCCTTCCACTCTTGTAGAGTTGTTAGGATTCCATGTCACACTCACAAACTCAGTGAAGCCTGCTTTCACAGGCACTCCCACTCTCAGTTTCTTCCCATTTGTAGGGACCACCCACCCTCTGGGCGAGGCCGACGCCTCGCCCGGCCAGATGATCGATGCAAGCTTGGATTTGGATGAGGTGCTGTTGTCATTTCTCGAGCTGAGATCTCCCACGATCCCATTCTCCTTCGTCCAGTATCCGATGCTCCGGACTCCATCACCAACGAAGTTGACGATCTCAAGAGGCGGCGCCTCGAGCTCCCCCTTGACTAGCCGGAAGTTCCCCGCAAGCCCTTTGAATGTGGTGCCGGACAGGGCTTTGACGAGGCTCGGCCCTTCGTCAGACACCCCGAATCCTTGAAGATCAGTGGAGTTCGTCGACACCGTCGTGTTTCGATACCTGAGGCCTCTGAGGCCCGCCTTCTCCGCTGCAATGGCTAGAGCAGTGGCTGCATCATAAGCCCACAGCCCGAAAATGCTCAACTCTTCTCCTACAACAACTTGTTTCCTATACCGAGCTTCGAAGCTTTCGAGCTCTTTACTCCTCGGGACATAGTGCCGGACTCCAACAACTCCGAGCATGGACTCGAACACAGCGGGGTCCAACGAGCCGAGCTCGTTAGTGACCCCGTTGGTGACGATCCAGACGGAGTCCGGGCTCATGAGCCCGATCCGCCTGGCAACGGTGAAGAGGCGCGACGCGAGGGAGCTCATCATGTGGACGACGAAGACTCGGGTCTGCATAGTCATGAGCTTGTAGAGCTCGGCCTCGATCTGGACGTCGGAGGCGAGAGGCGGGACCACGCTCCGGTAAGGTATCCGGGCGTTGGCCCGGACGAGGGCGTCGCTGAGGTAAGGCATGATGCCCTCGCCGAAGTCGTCCTCCTCGTAGACGGGGACGACCTCGCGCCACCCGAAGGCCGCCACGAGGGCGCCTATGGCGTCCACCTGCGAGGCGTCGCTGAGGGTGGCGCGGACGAAGTAGGGGCTTCGGATGGAGGAGAGGGAAGGGCTCGTGGCGGAGAACGAGACGACGGGGACGTGAGCCGTGTCGCCGAGGGAGATGAGGAAGCTCGCCTGCATGGAGAAAGTCGGGCCTATCACGGCTTGCACTTCCACGTTCCTTAGTAGATCTAAGGCTGCAGCGGCGGCGCCGACGACGTCGCCTTTGGAGTGGCGGGAGGTGAGGAGGAGCCTGGTCTTGTAGTGTTGGTGGGAGGAGTAGAAGTCGGAGAGGGCCATTGATAAGCAGTTGAAGGTCATCTCTCCATAATTATTCATTTCAAGAACTACTCCAACTCTTATGGGGATGGTTTGTGCAGATGCCATTTTTGAGCAGAGAAGGTTTGAGAGAAACAAGTAGAGCAAAATGGGATGGATTGTCTTCTCCATCTGTACATGTGTTTTGAAGGGAGCAAGAGTTGAGATATATAAGAGGGAATGCGTGAAAGATGAGACTATAATTGGAGTTTACTAATGTGAAGTCAATGGATTATTTTAGATGCGATTTGTATTTGACAGCATTTGGAGTTATAGTATTCCTACTTGCTGAGTTTCTCTACTCATTTCTTTGTCACTTAATTTGGTTCTTTCAAGACAAGTACCTCACTATATATATATGGTTTTTTTATAAGAGCTTTGGTTGATTTTTTTCATTTTTTATTGTTGTGTCATGTGCTTTTTGGAGTAAGAAATGAACAAATTTTTAATATGGCCTGATTTTGAGTGAAAAAGTGTTATGTTCAAATGAAAATTACTTGGAAATTCTAGTAGGATTGCAATTGAAATTATGTGGAGACGTTCTTCTCAAAAGTCAAAAGTGTATTTTATTTCATATTCCCTTCGTCCCTGAAATAAATTCCTCTTTTCCCTTTTTGGGACGTCCCCCAAATAAATTCCTTTTTTTTTTGTTTTTATTTTTTGGACAACTACCCCGCCATTTATAATACTTTATTTATTATTTTTTACTTTTTCACCACTCTCAATACTAATTATAACACTTTTTCACATCTTCATAACTCCCAATACTAATTATAACACATTTTTCTTCACTATTAATATACTTTACCACTTTTTCTTAAAACCTGTGCCGTTCCCAAAGAAGAACTTATTTCAGGGACGATGGGAGTATTCTATTAGTTAGATTTCATGTATGTATATGTTTAAATCTTAGTTGACCTTTCCACTAATTGTGATGAGGAAAAAAAAATCTATAAAGAAAGCAATTCAACAATTAAAATAGGAGAAGAAACATACTCCCTCCGTCCACAAAATAAACTCTCATTTGCCCTTAAACTTCTATCCACCAAATAAACTCTTATTCTATTTTTTTGGACAATTATATCCTCCTTTATCATTTTTATATTTTATATTTTATATTTACTATCATTTATCACTCATGGGCCCATCCACAACACTTTTATCATTTTTATATTCTATATTTATTACTATTTACCACTTATGGGCAGTGGCGAATGCAGCTAGGAACATGGGGGGTGCAGCTGCATCCCGAAAAAAATTATTTTTCAGTAGTATTAATATTCATATATAAATTATTTTAGATTTAGTTTTTGCACCCCCAATTAAAAGTTTTAATCCAAAATAAAAGAGAAATTCAGTTTTTAAAATCCTAAATTCCATTGACCCAACTAAAAAGAGAGCTCATCATCTCTTTCTTTTTCATTCTTTTGATCAAGCCCATATCATTTAATCAATCAATTACCTCAATTCTTAATTAAACAAATTAAAAAATTGCAAATACACATTTTGCATTTGGAATGCAGAGTTATTACTATTATATTTGTATTTTAGTAAAAAAAATGTCTAAAATGTATTGAAGGCCTAAAAAAAAAAAATCTTAGCTCCACCAGTGTGTATAAGATTATTTTTTGCACCCCCAATTTAAAAATCTTAGATCCGTCACTGCTTATGGGTCCACTCCACAATACCTTTATAATTTTTGTCAACTATCCTTATATTTCACTCATAAGTCATAACACATTTATCAGCTTTCTTAGTTTTCATGCCGATCATCAAATGAAAGTTTATTTCGTGGACGGAGGGAGTGCTGTTTGTTTTAATATATAAAAAAAAAATTCTTGCAAAAACACTGGCGCTTGGCGGGCATTGAATGACATTTAAAAGGGTGTTAGAAATGGATATTGAGCTCATTCCTCACTTAAAAGGCCTTATAAGGGAGATGGTTGCCTCACCATATAAAGTGGCTCATGCCACTATCTCTAATCCAATGTGGGACACTTCAATACACCCCCCACACGCGCAACGTGGACTATTCCAAACGCCAATACACCCCCACACGCGCAGCGTGGACTATCCCAAACGCCATCTGTTGACAACGATATTGGGGGGCCCATCATTCGATTGGTTTAAAAGGCCTTATAAGGGAGATGGTTGCCTCACCATATAAATGACTCATGCCACTATTTCTAATCCAATGTGGGACACTTCAATACACCCCCCACACGCGCAGCGTGGACTATTCCAAACGCCAATACACCCCCACACGCGCAGCGTGGACTATCCCAAACGCCATCTGTTGACAACGATATTGGGGGGCCCATCATTCGATTGGTTTAAAAGGCCTTATAAGGGAGATGGTTGCCTCACCATATAAAGTGGCTCATGCCACTATCTCTAATCCAATGTGGGACACTTCAATACACCCCCCACACGCGCAACGCGGACTATCCCAAACGCCAATACACCCCCACACGCGCAGCGTGGACTATCCCAAACGCCATCTGTTGACAACGATATTGGGGGGCCCATCATTCGATTGGGTTGGCTCTGATACCCTGTTAGAAATGGATATTGGGCTCACTCCTCCCTTAAAAGGCCTTATAAGGGAGAGAGTTGACTCACCATATAAAGTGGCTCATGTCACTATCTTTAATCCAATGTGGGACACTTCAATAAAGGGAAATCAAAATCTTCACAAGAATTCTTCTAAGAGAAAAGGAATCTGCTCTAAATTCGTCCAAAAAAAAAAAAAAAAAACGCACCTGCCCTAAATTTCCATGCAATTGAATAGACTATTTTAATTAGTCGTACTAGTAGGATTTCACACTACAATCTCATTTTAGTATGTTCAATTTTCTTCTTTTTTTAGATCCAAATACTCTATACATAATTAATGTAAAGTGATGTGACAAATATTTGAATGAGTTAACTTATATGAAGAAGATTATATGACAATTTAATTACTTACGTAAATATGTGCTGATTGTAGTGTGGATACCTGCGCGATTGTTGTATGATATGGATGCCTATATATAACATGTTTGTTGAAATGCCTAAACGAATGCAAAAAAATAATACTAATAATAATAATTTAGTTACGAGTCAATTCTCGATTCTGTTACGTGTGATCCTCTCTCTCCTTGCATCTAGGTGCGAATGTGAGGAATTTGCAGGGAGAGTTGCATAAATATATATACATACTAGTGTATAACCCGTCGAAATTCGACGGGACTTTAAATTTTGATTTAAATTATTTATATTAATTTCAATTATATTCGTCAATTAAATGTTTATTTTTTGCTAGAATAATAAAAATACTTTTTAATATAAATTTTGTCTAATTTTTTTATATTGACGGATAAAAATTAATTTAAGATCTCATATACCATAAAAGCATCATCTCATCTCAACTCTATAAGACCAGAAGATCATCAAGAACTCGAAAGACAATAATTAACTTTTGAACGCCAAACTTTTGAGGATTATCTCGTCTCGACCCTGAAACAATATATCTGACTTTTATGCGTCAATCGTTTGAACATCACTATTTGATACTTTAAATATCATAAATTACTTCTAAACATTATTTTCATTAGGAGCTTGAAAGACCAGGACTGACTTGTGAGATTATACAATCTGAAGCTTATAAGATCATAACTAACTTTTAAATATCATCTTGTATGGAGCTTGAAAAACCATAACATGATTATGTGCATCATCTCATTTGGAGTTTAAAATACCATAACTAACTTCTAAGATCATAACTAACTTCTAAACATCATCTTGTATGGAGCTTGAAAAACCATAACTGAGTTATGTGCATCATCTCATTTGGAGCTTAAAATAGAATAATTGAGTTTCAAGCATCATTTCGTTTGGGGTTTGAAATAATAAACTCATTTTGAATTTATAAATCCACACCTGTATGACCAAATTAAATTGAATAACCTATTTATTTAAAATATATTCAAGTATCATTTTATTATTTTATATATCCAAATTCAATTGAATGTGGAAAACTATTGCAATTATAAAAAAATATATATGAAAAACTATGTGCTTGAAATAACATAATTTAAGTATTTCTTTATCTAGATCTTCAGTGATTAAGTTCAATTGAATATTAATGTGAGAATGATGAAAGCTAAAATATGAATGAAAATTAAGCTTTTTATTTAGGTTATGAGTTTAATGTGAAAATGAGGATTATTTCAAATTATATACACGGTCAAATTAAATTAAAGAACTTATTTATTTAATATATATCTTACTATCATTTTCTTTATTTTATATGACCAAATTAAATTAAATTACTTATTTATTTAAAATATATCTAACGATCATTTTATTTACTTTAACCAAGTTCAGTTTAAGAACCTATTTATTTCAGAAACATCTATACTTTTATTTAGGTTTGCAAATATTGAAATTTAATTTCGACTTTTTATATTTTGAATTATGAAGTTTATTATAAATTTAATGTGAAAATCTATTGCAGTTATAAAAATATGTGGAAAACTATTTATTTGAAATACATATTATAAGTATTTCTTTATCTATATTTTCCAATGATTATATATAATATCAATGTGGAAAAAATAGATGGCCTAATGTCTACATGAAGATTGAGCCTTTTATATAGATTATGAATTGATGAAGTTTAGGATAATTTCAATGTGGGATGGATGAGTAAAAATGCCATATAATATAGAATTGAGAATGATCAAAATACTCACTTGTGGGAGTGCCACATAGGATAGAGAATGAAGGAGAGGTCTTCAATATGTATTCTATTTAATAATAGATAGATAGATAACTCTTCACTCCCATTTTATTTAGAATGAAGATTATACCTTTTATTTAGATATATCTTTATGAGATTAGTGGGGGAGTGAAGTTTATGTCAAATTATTTTATTTGATCAAAATTAAATTGAAGAAATTATTTATTTTGTATATATCTTAGTATCATTTTCTTTATTTATATGACCAAATTAAATTGAATAACTTATTTATTTAAAATACATTTAAGTTTTATTTTTTTATACGATCAAATTCATTTGAATAATCTATTTATTTCGAGAATATCTATACTTTTATTTAGGTTTCCAAATATGAAATCTAATTATAATTTTCTTAGACTCGAATTATGAAGTTTAGTATAAATCTAATATGAAAAACTATTACAACTATAAAAAAATATGGAATACTATTTATTTGAAATACATATCATAAGTATTTCTTTATCAAGGTTTTCCCATAATTAAATTTTATAGAATATCAATGTGGAAAAGATAGATGAGCTAATATATTCATGCAGGCTGACCCTTTTATTTAGGTTATGAATTGATTCAGTTTAGTATAAATCCAATGTGGGATAGATGAAAACAAATGTATAAATGTCATATGGTGTAGAATTGGGAGTGAAACAAATATAAATTGTGTGAGTGCCACATAGGATAAAGAATAGTAGAGACATCTCAGTATGTAGATAATTGATATAGTACATAGATAATTAACAAAATATAAAAAATCAAATTTAAGGTACATATTTGGATATTATACAATTGATTAAACTCATTTTGAATTTATAAATCCACACCTGTATGACCAAATTAAATTGAATAACCTATTTATTTAAAATATATTCAAGTATCATTTTATTATTTTATATATCCAAATTCAATTGAATGTGGAAAACTATTGCAATTATAAAAAAATATATATGAAAAACTATGTGCTTGAAATAACATAATTTAAGTATTTCTTTATCTAGATCTTCAGTGATTAAGTTCAATTGAATATTAATGTGAGAATGATGAAAGCTAAAATATGAATGAAAATTAAGCTTTTTATTTAGGTTATGAGTTTAATGTGAAAATGAGGATTATTTCAACTTATATACACGACCAAATTAAATTGAAGAACTTATTTATTTAATATATATCTTACTATCATTTTCTTTATTTTATATGACCAAATTAAATTAAATTACTTATTTATTTAAAATACATCTAACGATCATTTTATTTACTTTAACCAAGTTCAGTTTAAGAACCTATTTATTTCAGAAACATCTATACTTTTATTTAGGTTTGCAAATATTGAAATTTAATTTCGATTTTTTATATTTTGAATTATGAAGTTTATTATAAATTTAATGTGAAAATCTATTGCAGTTATAAAAATATGTGAAAAACTATTTATTTGAAATACATATTATAAGTATTTCTTTATCTATATTTTCCAATGATTATATCAATGTGGAAAAAATAGATGGCCTAATGTCTACATGAAGATTGAGCCTTTTATATAGATTATGAATTGATGAAGTTTAGGATAATTTCAATGTGGGATGGATGAGTAAAAATGCCATATAATATAGAATTGAGAATGATCAAAATACTCACTTGTGGGAGTGCCACATAGGATAGAGAATGAAGGAGAGGTCTTCAATATGTATTCTATTTAATAATAGATAGATATGCAGTGGCGGAGCCAAGAATTAATTTGGGAGGGGGCTGAACTTACACGGGGTTCGTCCCCGAGAATTTTTTTTGGACATTCCGTATATTTAAGGCATTATTTTATTAAAAAACAAGCATAATAGTAATAATAAAGAACAACATTTTCATAGATTCAGTGGCGGAGCCAGGAATTAATTTGGGAGGGGGCTGAACTTAAGAAATTTTTTTGGACATTCCGTATATTTAATGCATTATTTTATTAAAAGACAAGCATAATAGTAATAATAAAGAGCAACATTTTCATAGATTATATAATTTAAATATATAACAAATTAGTTTCAATACATTATAAATCTTTTTGGGACATTCTGTATGTTTAAAGCATTTTTTATTAAAAGACAAGCATAATAGTAATTATAAAGAACTATATTTTCATATACTATATTGTTTTAATATATTACAAATTAATTTCAATACATCACAAACTTTTTTTTTTCATTTCGTACATTTTAGGCATTTTTTATTAATAGACAAGCATAATAACAATAATAACGAACAATATTTTCATAAATTATATATTTTCAATAAATTACAAGCTAGAATCAATAATAATAAAAGACAAGCATAGTAATAATAGCAAACTAATTTTTTTTGGGCTACGCCCCTGCATATATGTCATATATATCCTTTAAAATGTTCATTTTTTCTAGGACTTGCCCTCCTTCAAACCAAGATGCAGAAGATAGTGGAAAGATGTGAAGTTAAAAAGTGGAAGCTATGATCATAAAAATGCTGGTAAGTTTTGCTCTGCAACCTTGTTAATGTTTGTATCTATGGTAGCATAAGATTCTGTGAATACATATGTTACATGTTTGTTGCCTGAACCGCTGCAAGTTCTTGACTTTGCCTTAGTGAGTTTCCTGCGTCATGTTGATGCTGATTGCTGGTTTTGGGAACGATGAACTAGCTCGACTTCTTGTTGTATCACGTTAGACTCTTCTCCTTCATGCCTTATGAGTGATGCATCCTGCTCGACACGAATTTCTAAGTTGTGCGCTTGCGCTTCAGGACTCGAGAAAATAGGACTTGGTGGGCCATTGTTGAACCTTTGGAATAACTCTGCATCAGAGCCACGCACAACTTCCCAATTCTCGTATAGGAACCTTATCACATAGATCACCAAGACTAAAGCTCCAGCTATTCCTACAATAATAAAGAGCCCCTCGAAGCTTTCTAGCCCAAGTTGATTGCCTGATGAGGAATCGTCACTAGAGTTTGCACATTTCGTATCGCTTTTGAACCATTTCTTCTCAATCTCCATCATCTTCTTTCCCTCGGTAACATTTAATATCGCCCGTGAAATATCAGGTACTAGTGGAGATCCTATAGGAAACACCTGCATGCACTTGTATATCAATAAATAATATATATACATCGAAAGAAAGACAAGGGATGAATTACATACAAAGCCAAAACCATCTGTGTTGTGCGTAGGGCCAACCATGATGTATTTTGAACAGTACTTGGCTTGGAAAAGCTTTATATATGGTATCTCATCAAAAGCAGCAGCTATACCACCATTGGCACTCCCGTTTTTGAAAAGTTGATGTAATTCCTCGGTGTTGCTATATGCCTTAAGTCTGGATTCATCAATGTTCATACTTTTCAAAAGCCCCAAAACAAAGGATCCATTCTGGTAACCAACATTTTCTTTGTATGTGAAGGTGGGTTGCAGCTCTTGGACTGTCAACCAGGAAGAAAGACTAGCTGTGTAGCTTTGCGTTAGTATAAGAACCACGAAGAACCATATAATCAGCACAAACCTAGACAAGTTGCTTATCACCCTCTCCCCTAAAAAATAAAATCAAAGGAAATTACGTGTTAGATTAGTGTAATGAATGTGTAATGCTGGAAACAATTATAACTTACTCTGAGCAAACACCATTGTTGAGAAGGGAAACCAGCATATCATGCGAGGATCCCTGAATTCTTCATTATTCCGATGTTCAAGAATCCATATAAGGAAGCCCATGAAAACGAATGAGCAAAAGATTGCCAACCAAAGTTTCCATTTCAGCGGCTTTAAAAATACCCATGCATTCTTGCTCTCGTAATTTTTTGTCGGTACAACCATTGAAACACCAGACCATGAATAAGGCAGGGTGAAGTCGACATACTTTGACCTATTTGCTTCGATAGTTACATCTCCAACTACAGCATCAAATATCTGCCCAGGAAAAAAAACAGCTTATGTATCTTAACTAATAACATACTAAATGTGTGTTTTGCGGTTTTTGGATCTTCAAATCGTTAGTGGAAAATATACTTACCCCTTGGTATACTGCATAGACCAACTCATCATAACTGCCATTTGACGTGTGGTCTGATCTGGCAAAAGGAACATACTCATACTGCACGCCATATGGTAGTGCTTTGATCACCGTATCAAAAACATCCTTGCAGTAACCTGTCACGTTTGTAGAATTGTTGGAGTTCCAAGTGACATTCACGAACTCAAGGAAACCACCTTTTACAGGTACTCCTATTCTCAACTTCTTCCCATTGGTCGGAAGGACCCAACCCTTGGGTGGAACTGTCCCATCGCCTGGCCATATTATGGGTCCAATGTTGGACTTGGATGTGGAGTACGCATTTGTGGTAGATTTTGCAAAGTTGAGCTCTCTAACAATTCCATTATCTTTTGTCCAATATCCTACAACTCGAGGTCCTGCACCATTGACATTGACTATCTGGTAAGGAGGTGATTGGAGTTGCCCATCAACTAGTTTAAAATCTCCAGCAAGGCCTCTGAAAGTGGTACTTGACAATGCCTGAATAAGATCAGCTCCAACGCCTGAGACTCCAAAGCCTTCAAGGTCTGTTGATGTTGTAGAGCCATTTGCCTTCTTCAGAAATGTAGCATTTCTTATTCTTGCCTTTTCTACTGCCATTGCTAATGCTACTGCAGAGTCATAAGCCCAGAGTCCAAAGATGTTCAAATCCAGGTCATGATTTGCTAGGTTTTGCTGCTGAAGCTCTTTCTTGTATCGGATTGTGAAATTGTCAAGCTCCTCCGATTTCAGAATATAAGGTTTTACACCTATAACTCCTTGCATATCTTCTTCCATAACTGAACGATCAATTGAATTTAACTCGTTTGTCATGCCATCAGTGATGATCCAAGAGTAATCTTCGCTCATCATTCCCAGTAGTTTAGCTTTGGTGAATAGGCGAGAACCAAGACCAGTCAGCATGTGGACAATGAAAATTCTAGTTTGCATTGTCATAAGCTTGTGAAGCTCTGCAACAATCTCATCATCTGTTGCTGATGATGGGATGACACTCCTGTAAGGTATGCGCACATTTACCTGTTCCAAGGCATCTGCTAAATATGGCATAATCCCTTCTCCAAATTCATTATCCACATAGACTGGCACAACTTCTCTCCATCCAAAGGCTTGGACTATTGCAGCTATGGCCTTTACTTGGGAAGAGTCGCTTAAGGCAGCGCGAACAAAGTATGGACTTTGGATTGACAAGAGAGACGGGCTTGTGGCTGAAAAGGTTATGATCGGTACTTGAGACTTATTACCTAGATTTATCATAAAATTTGCCTGCATCGAGGACAATGGACCTATGATCGCTTGCACTTCAACATTCTTCAGTAGATCTAGAGCTGCATTTCATAATTTCATTGCAAGAAAATTATGTCAGATTACAAATTTTCACATTGCATTAGGCAAAGGTATGAAAACAATACACATTTTGTTCTTCTCTTTGATCTTTAGCCATCCAGTGGCAATTTTTATTTTTTACTCCCTCCATCCCACTATAAGTGGCTCAAAATGGAATACAGGCCACTTTTAGTGGGACGGAGGGAGTATTTTTTTATCAATTAACATGAAAAGAGTAACAACTTTCGCTTTTTTCTGTGGTTGTAGGGTACGGAGGGACTGGCAAAACAGGCAAGTTACAACAAAGAAAAAAATAGAGACAATGTTATATACGGTAGGTTTTGAAATAACAATAAGCAGACTATTAATGTAGAAACGTACAATTGAATTTGAATAATAATAATGAAATGAAAATAATAACGTTATCTTAATTGACGAGCCGATGTAAGAGTTAGACTATTTATTTGTAAAACAATAATGTTCCGCTACAGGTGCTTGCGGTCCACAACAATTGTCCCCCAAGATACGCTGCTTAAGTTGAATTCGATATGTTGCACCATATGTTAACGTTCCGGCAAACTACTCATTATTTCGGACCGAATATTTCTCCAATTACTCGAACTACATGACGTCTAAGTTGAACTCGATATGTTGCGCTACGTGTTGACGTTCTGGCGAACTACTCGGACTGAATATTTCTCCTATGACTTGAACTATATGTTAAATATGATAGAATATTTGAATACGATGATATGCTGAATGATCTTTATCAACAAGTCATGCAAAAGTTGAACTCTTTATCTGTAAGATAATAATGATCAAGACAATAATGATCCGCTACAGGTGCTTGCGGTCCACAACAATTGTCCCCAAGATACAACGGTTAAGTTGAACTCGATATATTGCACCACATGTCGACGTTCTAACGAACTACTCAATATTCCGGATTGTATATTACTCCTATGCAGGGCCGGCCCTTGCATAGGGCCAAAGGGGCAAGGGCCTAGGGCCCCCTAAATTTAGGGGGCCCCAAAATAAATACAAGTCCACTAATATTAATCTTATTAAAAATTTTAGATTATTTTTCTAATATTTTTATTGCATATAGAATATTGTTGATTATAATGTGGTTATTGTCCCCTAAAAAAAGACTATACTGGTTATTGTAACTTTAGTAGAAAGAAGTTTTTTAAAATTAAAATCAATATATTTGCATTCTACTATATCTCAAAAAAGGTTAAATGTATTAGCAATTTTATACTTTAAACATGGGGTATTCTTGAAGAGGTTATTGATAATTTTGTTCCCAAAATATTAAAAATCTACTTTATTTCAATAATTATTTGATCATTAATTTATGATTTATTGCACTTTATAATAATGTTAGTTATATATGCAACTATCTCAAGTTTGCTATAAAATTATGAAGCTTCATTTTCCAGGGGGCCTTTTTTTTTTTCCTTTCGCCTAGGGCCCCCAGAATGTCAGGGCCGGCCCTGCTCCTATGACTCGAACTATATGCAACGATTAAGTTGAACTCAATATGTTGCACGACATATCAACATTCTGGCAAACTACTCAATATTCGGGATTGAATATTTCTCCTATGACTTGAACTATATGCAGTATATACTACTCAATATTCGGGACTAAATATTTCTCACATGACTTGAACTATATGCAAAATATGAGAGAGCAAGTGCGAGCAGTTGGGTTCGAATGGCTTCCCCTAACCTCTGGGGAGTCAACGCTACTCAATATTCGGGACTGAATATTTCTCCTATGATTTGAACTATATGCAAAATACGGTACTCAATATTTGTTGTCTATTTTGCAATTTATTTGCATTTATTTGCTTCTCATACTCCAATCTTTATGCATTAATTGTTTATTCATTACAACTTGAAAATAAACAATCAATCTATACTAATATAAAAAGAGCCTTGAGCACAACATGTGGATTGCCTATTTTACTCTTATTACATGTTTTATTTTAATATTATTTTACATATTATATATTTATAAGAATATATTAATTCATTAGATATTACACTAAATCTGTGTGATATATATCTATAGACTATAGTTATTGATAAGGCTTATAAATAAATAAATAAATAAATCTATCCAATAAATTATACTCCCTCAGCCCCCCAAATAATTTCCTATCAATTTTGGGACATTACCCCACTACTAATAATACTTTATTTATTCTTAATTTTCAACCTTTACTAATATAAAAAGAGCCTTGGAAGCAACATGTGAATTGCCTATTTTACCCTTATTACATATTTTATTTTAATATTATTTTATATATTATACATTCATAAGAATATATTAATTCATTAGATATTACACTAAAGCTATGTGATACATATCTATAAACTATAGTTATTGATAAGGCTTATAAATAAATAAATATATCCTATAAATTATTAGTAATGAACTAATAGATTTTCTATTAAAAAAATATTGTAATAAGGGATAATATATATATTTCATCATTGTTTGTTTGTTTGTTTTTTTTTTTTTTTTTTTTGAGAATATCATTGTTTGTTAGTATTGTTACTATCTCATGAATTCTCACATGACGTATAGATGTAGAATTGTAAGCTCTATAACTAGATCAAATCCAAGATAAAAAAACTCAATTTTCCATAGCATGTTTTTTCTCTATATATATTTCATGCTTCAATTTATGATAAATTAATAATTTTTAATTTATTTATTTATAAAATATAAAGACAAATGATAGATAATATTTAAATTAAATAAATGCATGTATCTATCAATTTATTATGGCCAATATTACTAGAGAATAGAGATCCTAATGAAAACTGAAGACGATTCAACAATAAGTTCATATTTTAACAAGTTTCCATAGTATTAATAATTATTAATTTATAATATTAACAAGACCTATATATAAAGACGTTCTCTAAAAATTATATTTTTTTTATTTTATTAAAATTGAATATTTTTTAATTGACCCAAGTTGGGACGTAAGAAATTTATTAATTCATAGAGTTGATTAATTTACTGAGTATTATTTTAAAAAGGATTTACTTATGTGGAAACCTACAAATAAATACCATTTTATAAAACTAATAACTTATACATCCCCTCTTTAAAACTCACTCTTTTGCATACAAAATCTTCAAAAGTACTAAAAATACCGCTTACGGTCAGCACCACTTTACTAGAAAGTCAAACACACACTCTCTCTTTAATTTCCGCGCAATATGACACGTGCCAATGATCGTGGACACGATAGGCACGGTCGTATCCACGACCGTGGACACGATGAGTGCGATCGCGTCAACCATCGTGTCCGCAATCGTGGGCACGACAATGCCCATCGTGTCCACTATCGAGTGTACGTTTGGTCGTGTCCACCATCGTGGGCACGACCATGCTCCATCGTGTCCACCATCGAGGGCGTGGTCGTGTCCACCATCGTGGCCTTTGTGCCCATCGGGCACGACGAGGGCGGGGAAGGCACGACGGGGGCGAGGCACGACGAGAGCAGGGAGGGGGCACGACGTGGGCGGGGAGGCGGCACGACGAAGGCGAGGCACGACGGGGGTAGGGCGAGGGCAAGGTGGGGTCGGGGATGGGGCACGACGAGTGCGAGGTGAGGCACGACGGGGGCGGAGAAGGGGCACGACGGGGGCGAAATGAAAGGGACGACGGGTATCCTTCCATCGTGTCCACGATGATGGGACACAATCGTTCACATAATGGTGGCCACGAACGATTGTGCACAAGATGGTGGGCACGATTGTGACCTTTCATCATGGACACGATGGAAGGATGCAATCGTGCCCACAATGCCATACCCACGACCATAGGCACGATGGTTTGTGCGAGTTATCATGTAATTATTAAAATCATTCAATTTTAAATTAAAATATGATTATTAACTTGTTTAATGTATTATATTATGGTTAAAATCATAATTTACTGATCAAGTTTGTTTTGTAATCAAACAATCAACAAATTGATGTTATATGCATTGAGACCTATGAATATCTAGTTAGAAAATGCATATAATATTTCATTATGTATTCTAGTTGTCATGACACATTCCACACAAACACTTTAATTATGTGTTTTAAGATACAATTATTTGATTAATATATATTAAAATGTTGTTTAAAAGATATATAACATGTTCAAAGTTAAATTAATCGAATATAACATCATTAATTTAAAAAAATTGATAATCACACGATCGAGTCCTTCCATCATGTCCATGATGGAGGGGATCATGAACACGATCGTGACCACGATCATGCACACGATCGTGTCCCTCCATCGTCCCCCGATTGTTTTCTATCACTGTAGCCCACGATTGTTTCCTACGATCGTGGACATGATGGAGGGAAACGATCGTACCCATGTTAGTGCACATGATCGTGCCCCACGATCGTGTTCTTCCATCGTGTCCACGATGGTTGGACACGATCGAGCCACGATTGTGTGCATGATCGTGGTGAAGATTGTGACCCTCTATCATGGACACGATGAAAGGACTCGATCATGTGATTATCATTATTTAAATTTAGAATGTTATATTCAATTAATTTAACTTTTAAACGTGTTATATATCTTCTAAACAACATTGTAATATGTAGCTAGTCGAACAATTGTATTTTAAAACATGTGTCATGACAACTATAATACATAATGAAATGTTATATGTATTTTCTAACTAGATATTCATAGATTTTCAATGCATATAATTTCAACTTGTTGATTGTTTGATTACAAATCAAACTTGATCAGTAAAATAGGATTTTAAACATAATATAATACATTAAACAAGTCAATAATCATGTTTTAATTCAAAATTGAATGATTTTAATAATCACACTATGACTCGTACAAACCATCGTGCCTAAGGTCGTGTGTATGGCTTCGTGGGCACGATCGTGTCCTTCCATCGTGGACGATCGTGTCCACTATAGAATGTCATGATCGTGTCCATGACGCAAGGTCACGATCGTGCCCACCATCGTGGGCACGATTGCAGCCATCATGGGCCACGGTCACCCACGACAGCGCCATCGTGTCTATGATGGAAGGTCACAATCGTGCCCACCATTGTGTCAACGATGGAAGGTCACGATCGTGTCCACCATCGTGTGCACGATCGCACCATCGTGGGCCACGGTCGTGCCCAAGACGGTGCCATCGTGTCCACGATGGGATCCCCCCATCGTGTCCTCGATGGGAGCCACAACGAGCGACGGGAAAGGGCACGAGGACGAGGCACGTTCACGACGGGGGTGAGGCCCGGCCACGACGGGGCGACGCGCGATGCACGCCCACAATGGGGATGAGACCCGACCACGAAGGGAGCGACACACGGCCACGATGGGGACGAGGCCCAACTACGATGGGGCGAGGCATGCCACAACCACGACGGGGGCGAGGCCCGACCACGATGGGGGCGATGCACAGCCATGATGTGAAGCCGACGACGAGGTCATGATCGTACCAACGATCGGCGCCATCGTGAGCATCCATTGTGTAGTGCCCCAAAATATTTTTTAACTACAAAAAAAAAAAAATTATCTTCTTTAATTATTTTTTTCAATAATTAAATTTTAAGTCTTATAAGTCGCGCCTAGATATTGCATGAGCATGAGCATTTAATCACTTCAAGCATTTATTATTATTATTATTATTATTATTATTATTATTATTATTATAAGTTACTACATATTTTAAGCCCAAATAATTTCATTTTTTTTTATGCAGCCCAATACTTTCTAAAGCCCATTTCTTGAGCCCAAAGAAAAATAGTAAGGGTTTCACACCATTCCTTCATTCACGTTCTTGCTGTAGCTGCAATGACTCATGCCCTAATTTACCTTTCCTTTTGACTGAACCACAATTATGGGAAGATTTTTCTTGATTGATTCTTCTGCCAAAAATAAGCTCTCAACTTCTAGTATAAATAGCAGTCCCTTATCACCTCTTTTCCACACTCAAATTACCGAGCTCTATTTTCTTCTGGGCGAGGTATTTTACGCTCCCTTTTTTCCTCCATTTTCATCTGCTTTGTAGCTTGTTCTGTAATTTTTCTTCCGTGAGTTCCCGTTGACAAAGAAAGCAGCTCTATCTTTTAACTTTAAGTCTTGTCTTTTAAAGTTTTGTTCAAAAGCCTTTCTTTTTGTCAGTACATAGGTATGCGTGTGTGGTGCAGTGTCTCAATGCTTGTTCTACTTTATTTTAATATATATATATATATATATATATATATTATATTTAATATACTTTATTGTTTGGTTAAAGGTGATTCATTACATTTATGCTTGGCATATATATATTACGTGTATATATATATATATATATATATATATTGGTTATGAGAATGATTTTGTTTTGAAAAGTTGAGGGATCATTACTTTTTTTTCCGTACATATATATAAATACATTTCGGAGTTATGCAAATATATGAAGTGAATTCTATGTGTATGGTTTAGTATTAAAAAAAAAGTTATATTAATTTTCCTTTTATGTTGAGTCTTATGTTATCAATATGTGAATAAGATGATATTAGAACAACACTTTATACTTTATCTAGTGTATTTTGATGTATCGTTTTATAACTTATATTAGTAAGCATTTTTCTTAAATATTAGTAGAAAAGGGATTTCATAAATATTCATATTCATGTGCATTCATTGATTTAAATGTATCTTAATTATGATTTCATAATTTATTTTTAGGCGAGGCGCGCAAGACTTAATCTTTAATTATTCTACACGTGTCAAAGAAAAGTAAAGGTGGGGTTATAACGTTGCATTTAACATTTATCCTTATTATACGTTTTACTCAATTTATATGTGTGTGAAGCAGGCAGAGCCTCCGGGCTATGAGACAGAAAGTTATAACCTACGGGTTATATGAGACAGAAAGTTATAGCCTACGGGCTATATGAGACAGAAAGTTATAGCCTACGGGCTATAAGAGACAGAAAGTTATAGCCTACGGGTTATATGAGAAAGAAAGTTATAGCCTACGGGCTATATGAGACAGAAAGTTATAGCCTACGAGTTATATGAGAAAGAAAGTTATAGCCTACGGGCTATATGAGACAGAAAGTTATATAGCCTTCGGGCTAAGAGACAGAAAGTTATTGCTTTCGGGCAATATGAAAGAGCAGACAGTTTTTATTGCACTTATATTTTGTTGTGATTCTTATAATATGGATAAATGCACCCCACTGAGTTTATTGTACTCACCCCAAAACAATATCTTTTTCAGGAGATGACTCGGACGATGAGAGGCGGGGCGAATGATGGTCAAAGATAAAAGAAGAATAATATTTTATTGTCAATTGGAATAAAGACTCTTTTTGTTTATGATGTTTATTTTACTGTTCTCAGATGGATTTGAGTTTTAGTTATTTAAATATTGAAATCTTATTATTTTTTTTTATCAAAGTACTTCTTTTTATTTAATAAGAAAATTGGGGCGTCACAGTATGGTATCAGAGCAGGTCTACGTTTCTGTAGACTTGCAATAAAAATCTTTTTAAGAAAAATGACCATCATCGCAACCGCCACATCGCTATCGAGTGAGGTAAAAGTCAAAAGTATATTTATGATGCTTTAAGTTTTCTTGATGAAGTTAGATTTTATTTCATTTTTTTTTTCTTCTCATGTCCTCGAGATTACTTATCTAGATGATTAGAACACGCAAAACCTGTAGAATAAGAACAGCGGTACTAACACGTGTACAAGAATTGGGACGACGAATCTCTTAGAATCAATGAGAATTAGTACCTATCGTTGTTTTTTTTATCGCACAACTCTTACTATATACCGCATTATTTTAGTTTATGGCCAGAACAAGGGGTAACAGGAGACCTCCGGCAGACGAAGAATCTGATAGCGAAGCCACTCAATCGATGGGGAATAGGAATCGAAATCGAAATGATGTTAATACGCTGGCCCACGTGCTTGCACAAGCACTGAGAGAAGTATTGCCTCAACAACCGCATCAACCTCAAGCAGAAGGTGGAAATGGAGTAGTAGCTCAATTTCGGAGCATGGCACCGCCAATTCTAAGAGGAAACGAAGGACCCTTAGGGACCGAGGAGTGGATGCACCAGATGGAACGCATTTTCAACTACATACGTTGCAGGGATGACTTGAAGGTGACATGTGCCGCCTTCCAACTAATAGACGATGCAGGACACTGGTGGGAGTCAGAAACTGCTGCCCTTACTGAAGAGCAGATGAGAGCCATCACCTGGAGAACGTTCAAGGAGAAAGTGATGGGGAAGTTTTTCCCAAGGAGTTTTCGCAAACAAAAGGAGATAGAGCTCATGAACTTGGAGCAAGGAAACATGACTGTTCTGGAATACGAGCGGAAATTCACCCAACTAGGCCGTTTTGCTCCCCATTTGGTGGACACCGATGAAAAGAAGGCATGGAGATTTGAGAATGGGTTACGCCCTGAGATTGGAGGCCACTTAGCAGCTCTAAACATCACATCATACTCGGAAATCTTAGAACGAGCCCAAGCAGTCGCATCACGCCTGAAACTGGACAACTCTGTGGTTCGACCTCAACATACTGGAGAAAAGAGGCACTGGGATGATCGAGACAAAATGAGAAACTCCCAGCCAGAAAAGAAACCAAGGAGTAATGTGGGAGACGACCAAGAATTGGCCCCGCACAAACCTCTTTGTCCACGTTGTCAGCGTTACCATTTTGGAGAGTGCAAATCTGGCGAGAACGTATGCTTCCGATGTCACAAAGGAGGACACATGGCGATGAACTGCCCAGAAGCACGGAATACGAATGTCCCGAACAACAACAACGTCCCGACTTGGCGAAATAAGGACAATAACTGGGGAAGAAATCACGACAACAACAACAACAATATGGGAAGGAACCAGAACTACAACAACAATGGTGCCCGCAAGGGAGAGGCACGAGTTTATGCCATGAACCAGGAAGAGATGGATGGAGAGGCAGAGGCTCAGATTATGTCAGGTATCTTACCCGTTTCGAACAAGACTGCCCTAGTACTATTTCTTTCCAGTGCTTCGCATTCGTTTATCGCAAGAAGATTCTTTGAAAAGCTGATGCAACCCTTGAAGGTAAGATTTCCCTCAGGAAATACAGTGAAAGTAGATCGTTTGGCAAGGGAGAAAAAGTAAGACCTCGTTACATCAGACCCTTTGATAGTCTCGAAAGAGTTAGTGAGGTAGTATATCGATTAGCATCGCCGCCAAGCTTGACTTCGATACATAACGTCTTCTATGTCTCGTCTTTGAGAAAATTCGTCCACGACCCGGGCAACATTGTGAATCACATTGAGCTAGAACTTGATAGAGGCCTAACTTATGATGAGCACCTGATAGCCACTAGTGGATAGAAAAGTTCGTGAGTTAAGAAGTAAAGAAATCCTTCTAGTTAAGTCCAATGGAGTAGGCATGACCACAATAGTGCTACATAGGAAACGGAAGATGACATTAGATCTAGATACCCTCTTTTGTTTGACTCAGTTAAGTAATTTCGAGGACGAAATTTTTTTTAGTTGGTAAGGTTGTAGTGCCCCAAAATATTTTTTAACTACAAAAAAAAAAAATATCTTCTTTAATTATTTTTTTCAATAATTAAATTTTAAGTCTTATAAGTCGCGCCTAGATATTGCATGAGCATGAGCATTTAATCACTTCAAGCATTTATTATTATTATTATTATTATTATTATTATTATTATAAGTTACTACATATTTTAAGCCCAAATAATTTCATTTTTTTTTATGCAGCCCAATACTTTCTAAAGCCCATTTCTTGAGCCCAAAGAAAAATAGTAAGGGTTTCACACCATTCCTTCATTCACGTTCTTGCTGTAGCTGCAATGACTCATGCCCTAATTTACCTTTCCTTTTGACTGAACCACAATTATGGGAAGATTTTTCTTGATTGATTCTTCTGCCAAAAATAAGCTCTCAACTTCTAGTATAAATAGCAGTCCCTTATCACCTCTTTTCCACACTCAAATTACCGAGCTCTATTTTCTTCTGGGCGAGGTATTTTACGCTCCCTTTTTTCCTCCATTTTCATCTGCTTTGTAGCTTGTTCTGTAATTTTTCTTCCGTGAGTTCCCGTTGACAAAGAAAGCAGCTCTATCTTTTAACTTTAAGTCTTGTCTTTTAAAGTTTTGTTCAAAAGCCTTTCTTTTTGTCAGTACATAGGTATGCGTGTGTGGTGCAGTGTCTCAATGCTTGTTCTACTTTATTTTAATATATATATATATATATATATATATATATTATATTTAATATACTTTATTGTTTGGTTAAAGGTGATTCATTACATTTATGCTTGGCATATATATATTACGTGTATATATATATATATATATATATATTGGTTATGAGAATGATTTTGTTTTGAAAAGTTGAGGGATCATTACTTTTTTTTCCGTACATATATATAAATACATTTCGGAGTTATGCAAATATATGAAGTGAATTCTATGTGTATGGTTTAGTATTAAAAAAAAAGTTATATTAATTTTCCTTTTATGTTGAGTCTTATGTTATCAATATGTGAATAAGATGATATTAGAACAACACTTTATACTTTATCTAGTGTATTTTGATGTATCGTTTTATAACTTATATTAGTAAGCATTTTTCTTAAATATTAGTAGAAAAGGGATTTCATAAATATTCATATTCATGTGCATTCATTGATTTAAATGTATCTTAATTATGATTTCATAATTTATTTTTAGGCGAGGCGCGCAAGACTTAATCTTTAATTATTCTACACGTGTCAAAGAAAAGTAAAGGTGGGGTTATAACGTTGCATTTAACATTTATCCTTATTATACGTTTTACTCAATTTATATGTGTGTGAAGCAGGCAGAGCCTCCGGGCTATGAGACAGAAAGTTATAACCTACGGGTTATATGAGACAGAAAGTTATAGCCTACGGGCTATATGAGACAGAAAGTTATAGCCTACGGGCTATAAGAGACAGAAAGTTATAGCCTACGGGTTATATGAGAAAGAAAGTTATAGCCTACGGGCTATATGAGACAGAAAGTTATAGCCTACGAGTTATATGAGAAAGAAAGTTATAGCCTACGGGCTATATGAGACAGAAAGTTATATAGCCTTCGGGCTAAGAGACAGAAAGTTATTGCTTTCGGGCAATATGAAAGAGCAGACAGTTTTTATTGCACTTATATTTTGTTGTGATTCTTATAATATGGATAAATGCACCCCACTGAGTTTATTGTACTCACCCCAAAACAATATCTTTTTCAGGAGATGACTCGGACGATGAGAGGCGGGGCGAATGATGGTCAAAGATAAAAGAAGAATAATATTTTATTGTCAATTGGAATAAAGACTCTTTTTGTTTATGATGTTTATTTTACTGTTCTCAGATGGATTTGAGTTTTAGTTATTTAAATATTGAAATCTTATTATTTTTTTTTATCAAAGTACTTCTTTTTATTTAATAAGAAAATTGGGGCGTCACACATTGTGGGCACGATCGTGCCCTCGTCGTCGGCTTCACGTTGTGCCTCCCATCGTGGGCTCGTTGGAGTCGTTTTTCTCACCTCCATCGAGCCCTTAGGAACTCAAGCTATATCTCAATCTTCAATTTTTTTTTCAACAAATATCAACAAACTCAAGTTATATATCAACTGAACATTATTCTTAAAGTATTATAGCACATATACATGTATTTAACTAAGAGGTGGTTCTTCGATTGTCGGACACGATAGCTTGTGGGTCGAACATTGTGGAGAGAGAAAGTGGGGAGAAATTTGAAATATGGGGGTTGGGGGGGATTTTGAACTACTTTCCATTTTTTTTTTTGCTTTTTTTAATGATATAATATGAGGGTATTTTATTTTTTTAATTCATTTTGGTATACAAAAGAGTTACTTTTAAGTTGAGGCTATTAAACACTATACTTTTAAATAATGGTATATTTTAAAAATTTGGAAGCCTTTACTTATTTTAGAAAGAGTTTATTATAGTAGTAGAATCAAATAGACCAAATTTGCTAATTGAAAAATTAAATATGATGGATATTATATTTATATTTATAGTTTTTTTATTTTATTAACATTTATTATGCGTACGTTTCTGCTAGCTACATTAAATTTATGTGCTCGAGACGTAGATTTCATATCTACAATTAAATCCCAACGAGTCGACCATGTTTATTTATGCATTTACCACCTTTATAACTAATTTTTCCAACACAAAATCTTTTGTACAACCGATTGTATGATACAACCGGTTCTTACCCTGTCCAGATCCAATTCATTTATTATATGTATTTGAGTTTGGATAGTCCGGAGACCTCCAGGTGAGTAAGGATATTGGTCTCCTTTGTCTTTTTCCAACAGACAATAGGTATAAATTCAAATCATTACACATACGCATATTCATAAGTAGGTTGGTAAGGTTTTGTAGTATTACCTGCAGCAGCTGCCCCAACAACATCTCTCTTGGAGTCCGTCTTGTTGAGAACCAGCCTAGTCTGGTAGTGGCCATTTCTGGTGTAGAAATCCGAGAGCGCCATTGTGATGCAGGTGGACCCCATATTTCCGACATAACTGTCCATGTCTAACACCACTCCAACTCTCACAGGGAAAGGCGTGCTCTGCGCCGACAAACAGCTCAACAACACAACCAAAGCAACCAACTTCATCTTGTGCAAATATTTGAGATTGATTATTTTGGGCATGCTCGTTCACTCTATAACTTATGTGTGTGAATATAATATTGGCGATTGTTATATTGAAATCGATTTGTGAGAAACAATGTGAGATGAAATTAATTTTCCTGTTAATATGCATCATATATATAATCGGTCTCGTCAGGTACTCTTTTTTTCCTCTCAATACGACCTGTAATTTTACGTCTTTTGTGCTCCTTTTTTAGCTTTTTTCCTTTCTTTTTTATGTAATCGCCTCAATCTAATAATTCAAAACTAGTTTACCTCCACTATACGAAGCCTTTAATATAGAGTACTCCATTTTCAAACTTGATATTTTCGTGGAAAGATGCTAATTAACCAATTGCTCAAAAATATGAAATAGAAAGAAAATGAAAAACAAAGGATAATTGATGAGAATGTGGGCCCTCAAGCCTAGCACCTATCATGATACATGCATGAAAGGAGGAGACAACGAAGAAGTTTGAATTTGAATCGATATTTTAATAACTTACGTGAGAAGATACACACTCCACACACATATATAGGTTGGTCATAGTCATGACATCAATGTATTGTTTAATTAGAAAAAGGAAAAAGAAATAGAAAAGAAAGAGCTAGCTCTATCATTTCCATATCATTTCGCACATATATATAGGTCGGTCATAGTCATGACATCAACTGTTACATACGCCTTACATAAATAATGATTATATAAAATCATACTAATTTTTTATATAAAATCCTACTAATTAATTTTTTGAGCATAAACGAGTATTCCCTCCTACCCATTTCATTCGGTCTACTTTCCTTTCCGAGATGTACCATCCGACTTGACCCTATTTTCTTTTGGAGTTATAAAGCACTACAATAAATATGGGCTCACATACTTTATTTTACTTTACACTACAATCTTATTCTCCTTAATAATCGTACCAAAAATAATTAGGGCAAGTGAGTTGTGAGAGAGAGAGAGAGTACAAATCTTTCATCCTACTTTATTTGACTTATTTCTTTTTGACATAATTATTGAAAATGTTAAGATTAGTGTAAATTAAAAGTGCGTGAATTCATATTTAGTATAATGTATAAAGTAATTATATATATAAAAAAAAAAAATCAAAATCGAATCGAGTATTATTCAGCACATTCGACCACTTTTTTTATCATAAGTGTCGTACACCACCGCTATTTTATTTCTTTGCCTCACTAACACACATGGTTCGATTCTGGCAGGCGTATATTTATGTTCTTTAATGCACCCATTCACTTTTGTGTGCGTGTGTTGGTCAAGCGGTAAGGACTTAATGCCTAAGGCCAAAAGTCCTGGGTTCGAGTCCCTTGTGGCGCGATTTTTAAATTTTTTTATCTAATACTGTTAATTTATCTTAAAAAAATTTGTTAAAGTGTTTGGATAATTAAACTTATAAGCTAGGAAGAGAATTTGTTGCTAGAAATAGAATATATTAGAGAGAAAAAACCGAAGAGAGATGAACTATAATTGATATTCTCCTATAATAAAAATAGTAATAAATTATAGTTGAATAATATTTGTAAAATGGTTGTTGCATATAAGAATATGAAAAAATAAGTTGGGGTATATGATTTTTTTTTTTTTTTTTTAGGAGTTTATAAATCTTGAAGCCTATTTTTGGACCTTATAAGTTGTTTAAAAGCTTATTTTGTTAAACACTTTGAAGGAGCTTATAACCTCCTAAGAACATCCATAGTGGGCCGGTACGCACTGGGCTCGCGCGAGCCCCAACCCCAATGTCGCGTCCGACCTTGCCCTCTATTCCCAGTGCATAGGCGATTTTGATTGGGTGCGTGAATAGCACGAACCAGTCACAATATTCCATCAATTAAAAAAGTTAAATGTTCAAAGGCAATATTTGATAGCATATTTTTATGTTTTTTTTTTAATTTGGATTAATTTAGAATTTTACTTTTATTGTAATGCATTTTTATTTTTCAATCAATGTAGTGTTAAATTTTAATTTAATTGAAAATAATATTAAAATTAAAAATAAAATAAAAAAGAAAATTTAAGAGCCGACATGAAAGCTCTCCCACTACGGAGGATGAGCACTTAATGATGAAGACCATTTTTAAGAGTCCATTCTAACTCTCCAATGTGAATGCTCTAAATAGTTTATAACTTGAGCTTATAAGATCACCCAAATACCCTATTATTTCAAATATTTATGGTTCAACCACTTGTATGTATATCGTAATTCATTTTTTCCCAAATTACATGACTTGCAACTCCTCTTATTTGAAACTCTAAATTAGACAATCCAACAATACTCTATTAATAATATTTCCAGTTATATACTAGAGTTATACCCAATTTAAGGGTGTGTTTAATTGCTTTTTATCCCTGTAAATGAAGGGATAACAAAAATTTATGCCTTTAAATGTTTGCTTTCTTATCTCACATTCTACACAAATATCATTTTTCATTTCTTATTTTCACTTCAAGGAGGGATAATATTTAAAATTTTGTTCAACTTAAAGTATACCTCTAGATTGCTCGCAAGAGAACGAGGTCAATCATAGAGTGATAAGTTGCCCAAGTCGTATCCACAAGGAAAGCTTAACAGGGCTAGCGATTTATATGTTACACACAGAAGGCAAATAAATCCTAAACATTCTATCCAATTTTCAAGTGATCAAGTAAAGTATCTAAAACAACGAGAAATAAATTCAAAGAAATAAAACAAACGGAAATTCAAGAGTTAAAGATTCTAGGGTGACAGATCATCTTCTTGGGAAATCAATAAACAAATGAAGATCATGCACAATTCATAAACTCATAAAATTCTCCTAGCGTAGGTGCTCAAACCATAGTTTTCACATTCAAGCATGAGTCTACGCTAATTAAATCACATGAATTCATCAATTATTAGACTATACGTTTCCGATTAAGTCTAATTCCAATTCAACCACGGTCAAGCAACGAGTTCTTCTCTCGATCTCACACGTTGCAAACACAATCAAGCAGTGATCAATTGCTAAATCGACTACCAAACAATTGAATTGGATAAAGTGCATCAATACATCACAAGCAAATCAATTAAACCCAATTGAATCTCCAACCCTAGATTATGGAAATTAGTTCATCATGCTGTAGAAATAAAAGAAAAAGCAAAAGTAATCCATACAACGAAAGCAAAGATGAAAAATAAAGAAATTCTTGCTAAATAAAAGTGTAATCCATTCCAAATGCGTAAAGAAAGTGTAATTAAATGATAATCTAAAGGTTTCCTATTGTTCTTGCTTCAAAAGAGAAAAATGATGGAAGTTCTAAGTGAAAAAGATCTATTTGAATCTCTAAAAACCGCATTTCTTATGAGAAATCTCGTCAAGAAACCGTCAGGGTCAGCCCGGTTGACTAGTGCGCCGCGGCTCACTTCACATTCTGCCCATTTTCCTTCAAGCAGTCAACCCGGTTGGCTAGTGCGCCGCGGCTCACTGCCTTCTCTTCCCAATCTTCTTCTAATCACCCCCGATTCATTGTGAGCCATGGTTAGCAAGGCTTAAACACTCTCTTTTGCGTCGTTGTGAGCTTTCTTCACCATCTTCAAATGCTTTAACATCAACATTCTTCATTTAACACCTAAAGCATCACAATTAACCATTAAGCTCAAATTAACACAAAATCACCACTACTCTACACAACTTTTACAATAAAATATGACTAAACTAATAATAGACAATGGCACAAACACGACGAAACAAATCCCCCCACACTAAGCATTTGTTTGTCCTCAAGCAAAAATCTAGTTCAGCGTAGTAGAGTTTGAACTTAAGAGACTTCATTTCCGGTTAACTCAACATAGACATCATATCCTCTTCAAAACCATGGTCAACCATTTTCCAACATCAATGAAAATCACAATTAACCCGAAGCATGTTACTCGTCTATGAGATAATCAATCGGATCAGACCCAGCCCCCCATAAGAAGTGAGTTACCTAATGCAGCTGCTTTTATCAACAAGTCTCTTTACATTTATTCAACAATGACGAAAAACTAAATGAGGAACATCTCTCTTATTCCCAAACTCTCAAACTTTTTTTTTTATTTTCTCTTTCTTTTGTTGTTTTTTTTTTCATTTTGTTTTTCTCTTTTTTTTTCTTTCCTTTTCATTCTTTTCATTCTTTTCCTTTTTTTTGTTGTTTTTTTTAAAGGCAACTCCTCAGATTCCAGCGAGTACAAAATCTCAAGAATGTACTACAACCATATCGATTCGTACAAGATGGAACACTTATGAATTAGAGACAAGTATTTAAGCAACTGCAATGATAACACTCCTTCATATTTCAGCCGGACAAATCACCTCAATCATATCTCAAAAACTTGCCCCACAACAACAAGTATAAAAATGGCCGCATCTCAGTTAAGTTACAATCAACAATGAATTCCAAAGGTTCAACTCAAATCTAGCCGACTCAACCAAAAACAAACTAACTTAAATCAAGCCTCTACTATGCAAAACTAAAATACTGCAGGGATTCACAAATACTCACACATTCCAGACAAAACAAAACAAATATCACAACACACGCAAACTCATCAATTCACATGAGAAACAACGACTCCCCCCACACTAAAACTGAGCAATGTCCTCAATGCTCAAGTGCAATGAAGTAGTGCAAAGAAGAAAAATGAAACTTCCCTGAAAATCGATGAGCCGGCAACGGTGTGATTCATTGATGGCCCGCGGGTGGTGGATGGGGATAGTGCTGAGTCCAAGAACCCCAGCTAGTCTCTAACGCAAATATCCTCTGATCCTGAGTGTCCAAACGCTCAAACATGACTCTTCATCGTCATTGAAGATCGAAAAAGGTGCATTAGAGTCTTCATGGATATCTTGCGGTGTAGGATCTTCGTCCATAAATTTAGCCGGCGTAGTTGGAGTCCTAGAGATAGTGTCGGGTCTTGTCTTCGTTCTCCCCATGATATAGCAAATTCTAGACAAACAGAGGCTATGTCGGAGGACGAAACTCCGGTGATGTGGAGTGGTGCAGCTGTGCGCAGTGAAACAGGGCAAGAGAGTGGAATTCAGACGGAGAGATGGCATGGGAATGGCAAAGCTTGGTAGTTCAGGCAGAGTGTCCGGCGTTGCAAATCAAGGCCGCGCATTGCGCGGCTGGCTGGAGACGGTGGAGAGGCGGGGCTGCGCAGGTGGTGGTGGAAAGCGGACGATGGCTGGAAATCAGACGGTGGCCAGAGATGGTGGTGAACGGAGATGACGTAGTGTAGTTGCTGAGTCGCGCCATGGTCGACAGTGCGCGGGTTCCGGTGGTGAGGATGGCCAGTGTTGGTCGGAAAATGAGGGTGAGGGCTGGAGATGAAGGTGTGCGGCGGGTGGTTGGGTGTGAGACAAGAGGGGAAATTGCAGATTTTGAATTAGGGCTCCACTTCCTTTCTTTCTCACGATTTTGTTTTTCTTTTAAGGAAGTCAGCCAGGCTGACTAGTCACCCCCGGCGCACACTGCGTTCTGCCCGGCTCACCTCAATTTGCTTGAACGCGAGTCAGCCCGGTTAGGTAGTCATCCGCAGCTCATGTTGCATTCTGTTCGGAATTTGGATTCTGCGCCAACCAGGCTGACCGCGAGCCGAGGCTCGCTCTGAAAGATGCTCAGTTAATCCCAATTTTGAATTTTCCAAATTTCATCCCATCAACTTCATCTCCTTTCCAAACCAATAAAATTCATATAAACCCCTTCCTGCAACCACAAAAATAATAAACTCCATCAAATCACTATGAAGCAAGACAACAACAAAAAAAACTAAACTAAAACTTAAGCAAATAAACAAAGCAATAAATTCGTGGGTTGCCTCCCACGTAGCGCTTTATTTAATGTCGTTAGCTCGACCAAAAATGTGTTATCCATATTCAAATTCAAGTTTGAGCCACTCCATCATTTGGACCAACTCATCTTCCCCCTTCACCTCTGCGGGTCCTTGAATAGATGGGAACGAGCTCGTCCCATTTCCACATGTAGAGTTCCCATCCACACTTAGATTGATAGCAGAGCTTGAATTTATCTTTCCCTTGTTCAAATTGACAATCTGCAGTAAGCCATTGGTAAAGAAAGCATCAGAAATTATATAAAAGAAAGACTCAACAATAGTCGTGGGAGGTTTAGAATTGCTATCATTTTTGGCATCACTTAGCGACTCGATTGTGGTCATGAAAGGCTCTCCCAATGACTTCGTGTGTTCTTTCTCCAAATTTTCCAGGAACTCCCGCTCAATCTCCTCCTCGACCAACGGATCAAACACTTCAAAATATGGGCAATATGTCGAAAGTGGAGTCGACAAGGACTCAACTTCATCCTCATTCCCACGCCCTGTTAGCTCCTCATTCTTGTCATCACTCACCATATCCCTTTCTAGAACAGTGACAGTAAAGGCTTGCACTGGCTGTGTCTGCAATTCTTCCTTGGGATACATTGGTTCCTCATCAATTTCCTGATGCACCATCTCTTTCACATCAGCAGTAATTTGTGCAATTTGAGCATCGAAACGGTCTGCATCATCATCTCTCTGTTGCCGTTCTGCTACTGCCTCTATGGACTCAAAATTCTTTATGAATGCTTGAAGGGTGTCTTCCAACGTTGGCTCATTATAAGATGGAACCGACTGTGGATGACAATTCTGAATGCTTTCACTAAATTGATCGAGGTCTGAATTCCATGTGAAAATCGGGTTCTCCACCCATCCATGATTATATGACTGCTCTTCAGTAGTGTCACACATCTCCCAAGTTGAATTTGAGTAACAATTCCAGCCTTGATTGTATGTGCCACCGAGCATAGCCCATTCTTGTTCCTCTCTTACTCTACGCAATCGATGAATTTCATGTGTTAGCTCAGCTATCTGCTTCGTGATCTCACAACTTGAAGGATCCTCGCTTGGTGGATAAGCGTAACCCCACATATTTCATTGATACTATGCCATTCTTTACATTGAGCTCCAGATCTATAGCAACTTGACATATATCACTCGTATTTTCCTCCCCCGGACTCCTTAATCACTGCACAACAAAACACAAAACCGATCAAACGCACCTGGGGGAGAAAAAAAAAAAACCAAAAGAAAAATAAAAAGAAACACGAAAAATAATGCAACACAAAAACCACAAGCCTAAAGCCTTCCCCGGCAACGGCGCCAAAATTTTGTTCAACTTAAAGTATACCTCTAGATTGCTCGCAAGAGAACGAGGTCAATCATAGAGTGATAAGTTGCCCAAGTCGTATCCACAAGGAAAGCTTAACAGGGCTAGCGATTTATATGTTACACACAGAAGGCAAATAAATCCTAAACATTCTATCCAATTTTCAAGTGATCAAGTAAAGTATCTAAAACAACGAGAAATAAATTCAAAGAAATAAAACAAACGGAAATTCAAGAGTTAAAGATTCTAGGGTGACAGATCATCTTCTTGGGAAATCAATAAACAAATGAAGATCATGCACAATTCATAAACTCATAAAATTCTCCTAGCGTAGGTGCTCAAACCATAGTTTTCACATTCAAGCATGAGTCTACGCTAATTAAATCACATGAATTCATCAATTATTAGACTATACGTTTCCGATTAAGTCTAATTCCAATTCAACCACGGTCAAGCAACGAGTTCTTCTCTCGATCTCACACGTTGCAAACACAATCAAGCAGTGATCAATTGCTAAATCGACTACCAAACAATTGAATTGGATAAAGTGCATCAATACATCACAAGCAAATCAATTAAACCCAATTGAATCTCCAACCCTAGATTATGGAAATTAGTTCATCATGCTGTAGAAATAAAAGAAAAAGCAAAAGTAATCCATACAACGAAAGCAAAGATGAAAAATAAAGAAATTCTTGCTAAATAAAAGTGTAATCCATTCCAAATGCGTAAAGAAAGTGTAATTAAATGATAATCTAAAGGTTTCCTATTGTTCTTGCTTCAAAAGAGAAAAATGATGGAAGTTCTAAGTGAAAAAGATCTATTTGAATCTCTAAAAACCGCATTTCTTATGAGAAATCTCGTCAAGAAACCGTCAGGGTCAGCCCGGTTGACTAGTGCGCCGCGGCTCACTTCACATTCTGCCCATTTTCCTTCAAGCAGTCAACCCGGTTGGCTAGTGCGCCGCGGCTCACTGCCTTCTCTTCCCAATCTTCTTCTAATCACCCCCGATTCATTGTGAGCCATGGTTAGCAAGGCTTAAACACTCTCTTTTGCGTCGTTGTGAGCTTTCTTCACCATCTTCAAATGCTTTAACATCAACATTCTTCATTTAACACCTAAAGCATCACAATTAACCATTAAGCTCAAATTAACACAAAATCACCACTACTCTACACAACTTTTACAATAAAATATGACTAAACTAATAATAGACAATGGCACAAACACGACGAAACAGTTGTATCCCTCATTGAAGTGAAAATAAGGAAGTAAAAAAGGGTGTTTGTGTAGAATGTGGGATAAGAATCATACATTTAAAAGCATAAATTTTTGTTATCCCTTCATTTAGAGGGATAAAAAGTAAACACACCCTAAGAGTTTATTAACGTTTGGTTTACTTTGATGGTGTTGGGTTCCAGAGGAGTACTGAACTGGTGTATAGGGGGAGGGGGGAATACACCAGTAGACTATTTTAATAATGAAAACTGAAATCAGTTTCGAAACTGAAACTGAAGTGATTAGTGTGAAAGATTAGTTTGAGAAAAGGGTTCAAGGTTTTGACTTCAAAAGTCGTCGGTCTCGTCAGGTACTCCTTTTTTCCGCTCAATATGACCTGTAATTTTACGTCTTTTGTGCTCCTTTTTTAGCTTTTTTCCTTTCATAATAGCCTCAATCTAATAATTCAAAGCTAGTTTACCTCCACTATACAAAGCTAGTGTAACTCGATTCGGTTCCGGTTCCCGTGTTCGGAACCGTGGAACCGCCGGTTCCGGTTCGGTTCGAACCGGGAACCGAACCGTGGCCATGTCTACTTTAATATAGAGTATGCATTTCAAACTTGATCTTTTCGTGGAAAGATGCTAATTAACCAATTGCTCAAAAATATGAAATAGAAAGAAAATGAAAAACAAAGGATAATTAATGAGAATGTGGGCCCTCAAGCATAACACCTATCATGATACATGCTTGAAAGGAGGAGACCAACGAAGTAGTTTGAATTTGAATCGATATTTTCATAACTTACGTAAGAAGATACACACTCCACACACATATATAGGTTGGTCATAGTCATGACATCAATGTATTGTTTAATTAGAAAAGTTAAAAAGAAAAAGAAAAGAAAAAAAAGAAAAAGAAAGATGTTAGCTTAGCTCTATCATTTCCATATCATTTCGCACATATATATAGGTCGGTCATAGTCATGACATCAACTGTTACATACGCCTTACATAAATAATGATTATATAAAATCATACTAATTTTTTGAGCATAAACGAGTATCAAATGAGATCCTCTGTCCCACAATTTAGTGTGTACCACCGTGTACCACTCTTAATTTGATATAATTTTTAATTATTTTTTCTTTAATTTTAATTTATTATGCTTTAATATAATATAAAGATAATTATCAAGGGTTCACTCATCCAAGTAGAGTTTATAATTATTTTTTTATATTTAGTTGTATTAATAATAGATTATTTGGGTTAATTAATTCAAAGTTAGGGTATATAATTTTTTAAAATTTCAATTTTCAGTGATAAATATTAATTAGAGTTCATAATCTAATAATAATTTTTATTTTTATAAAAAATAATTATAAAATAAAGAGAATAGGAGTGGTACACGGTGGTACACACTAAATTGTGGGACAGAGGATCCCATCCGAAACGAGTATTCCCTCCGACCCATTTCATTCGGTCTACTTTCCTTTCTGAGATGTACCATCCGACTTGACCCTATTTTCTTTTGGAGTAATAAAGCACTACAATAAATATGGACTCACATACTTCATTTTACTTTACACTACAATCTTATTCTCCTTAATAATCGTACCGAAAATAATTAGGGCAAGTGAGTTGCGAGAGAGAGAGAGAGAGTACAAATCTTTCATCCTACTTTATTTGACTTATTTCTTTTTGACATAATTATTGAAAATGTTAAGATTAGTGTAAATTAAAAGTGCGTGAATTCATATTTAGTATAAAGTAATTACTCCCTCCGTCCCACGAATCTTGACACGTTTCTAAATATAGTAACAATTATTACCTTCTTCCTCCTACTTTATTACATTTTCTCTCTTACTTTATCACTTTATTATCTTCTATGTTCTACTTTATCACATTCCCTCTCATATTTTATCACTTTTATGCTTTATTACCTACACATTTAAAGCACTAATCTACAATTCCTTAATTCTTATGTCGAAACTAAATCTGTCAAGATTCGTGAGACGGAGGGAGTATATATATAAAAAAAAAAAAACAAATCAAAATCGAATGGAGTATTATTCAGCACATTCGACCACTTTTTATCATAAGTGTCGTACACCACCGCTATTTTATTTCTTTGCCTCGCTAACCCACAGGTCGCGGGTTAGATTCTGGCAGGCGTATATTTATGTTCTTTAATGCATTATAACCCTTTCACCTTTGTGTGTGTGTATTGGCTAAGTGGTAATGAGTTAATGCCTAAGGCCAAAGGTCTTGGGTTCGAGTCCCCTGTGGCGCGATCTTTAAATTTCTTTATCTAATACTGTTAGTTTATCAAAAAAAAAAAAGACTTAGAAGGTATTTGGTTAAGTTTATTTTAAAGAGTTTATAAGCTCCAAAAACTTATAAAATATAATCTTTAAGGAGCTTATACGTTGTTAAAGTGTTTGGATAATTGAGCTTATAAGCTACGAAGAGAATTTTTGGATAAAAATAGAATATATTAGAGAGAAAAAACCGAAGAGAGATGAACTAAAATTGATATATAATAAAAATAATAAATTATAGTTGAATAATATTTGTAAAATAATTGTTGCATGCATGTAAGAATATGAAAAAATAAGTTGGGGTATATGATTTTTTTTTTAGGAGTTTATAAGATCTTGAAGCCTATTTTTAGACTTTGTAAGTTGTTTAAAAGCTTATTTTGCTAAACACTTTGAAGGAGCTTATAACCTCCTAAGAACATCCACAGTGAGCCGGTACGCACTGGGCTCGTTCGAGCCCCAACTCCAATGTCGCGTCCGACCTTGCCCTCTGTTCCCAGTGCAAAGGCGATTTTGATTGGGTGCGTGAATAGCACAGACCAGTCACAATATTCCATCAATTAAAAAAGTTAAATGTTCAAAGGCAATATTTGATAGCATATTTTTATGTTTTTTTTTTAATTTGGATTAATTTAGAATTTTATTTTTATTGTAATGCATTTTTATTTTTCAATCAATGTAGTGTTAAATTTTAATTTAATTGAAAATAATATTAAAAATAAAAAAGAAAATTTAAGAGCCGACATGAAAGCTCTCCCACTACGGAGGATGAGCACTTAATGATTATGATGAAGACCACTTTTAAGAGTCCATTCTAACTCTTCAATGTGAATGCTCTAAATAGTTTATAACCCGAGCTTATAAGATCTCACCCAAATACCCTATTATTAGCTTGTATTGTTATGCATTGACGCTCAAATATTTATGGTTCAACCACTTGTATGTATATCGTACTTCATTTTTTCCCAAATTACATGACTTGCAACGCTTATTATTTAAAACTCTAAATTAGACAATTCAACAATACTCTATTAATAATATTTCCAGATATATACTAGAGTTATACCCAACTTAAGAGTTTATTAACGTTTGGTTTGCTTTGATGATGTTGGGTTCCAGAGGGGTACTGAACTGGTGTATGGGGGAAGGGGGGAATATACAAGTAGGCTATTTTAATAATGAAAACTAAAATCAGTTTCGAAACTGAAACTGAAGTGATCAGTGTGAAAGATTAGTTTGAGAAAAGGGTTCAAGGTTGTGACTGATAATGAATCAGTCTGGTAACTTCAATCCGAGGAATTGGTCAATAAATTGTTCAGATAAGGTGCACCCTTTTCAGTTTTCGAAATCAAAGAAGTGTTAGAAATCTTACTGACTGTCCTAAAACTTGTCAGTTAGACTGATAACACTTAAGCGAAAGCAAATATGAAATAGCTTTAGTGAATCAACTTGTCAGTTTTAGTGTTTGTCCTTTAAGTTATCAGTTTCAGTATAAGTTAGAGTTGGTGCATAGATAGGAAAGTGAAATACCGAAAGCGGTAAACAACACAAACATTTTTACGTGGTTCGGAAAACAAGTTTCTATGTTCACGATCAGTAGATCACACTGACAATATATTCGGCCCGTGCTTACGGGTGCACAACAAACATAACTCGTGCTTACGGGTGCACAACAAATCTTATAATTGAAACACTTGTTTCAGTGCCAACACATTGGGTTGGACTTCTCTTTCTTAGCTTACAGATGCTAAGAAAACCAACTATTTAACTTACGGGTGCTAAACGACCTAGTATTCAGACAACTGTCTCGAATACTCTCTCAAACTCTCTTTTCTCGCTCTTTGAAAATGGGTTCAAAATTCCAACTAAGATTACTGAGAACAGTATCTCAGTAATCAGTTTTTAGGCTAAAGATGTAGAGTTTATCTACCTAGAAAAAACTAAGAGAATGTAGGTTTATCAGATAAATTGATAATTACAGCAGTAGATATTATCTTCTTCAATTCAAGCTTTGATTGCAGTGAGGTAGCAGGCTCTTTAGTTCGACAGAGTTTTAGCTTGTGCGTTAAATCGGTGAAGAATGAGGTCGATCCTTGAGCTCTATTTATAGGCAACGTCCTAAGAATAGATTCGTTGGAGGAGGACTTTCTTCAGTTTTCTGCCATTGTGACTCATATTTGAATTCTGGTTCAGGTTCTCAGTCTTCGATCTCCTTAAAATGAAAGAGGTGTTGTCCTTACTTTCATAGGAGATGGTGCTGCAGCATATGGGAGCACGAAATGGGAAACTCTGCACTCTGGAGGACGACTCTGTATATCTTTGCATTAAATACAGCTTGTACTGGTAATCAGCAACTTACTTTCCACGTGGCTATGTTTGAACTAAGCGGAACATACTTAAACTGAAGAATCAACCCAGAGTCAGTGCTTTATCCGACGTGGCATGTATCAGTGTTTCCCTAACACTCATACTTTAGTAAGAGTCCTCCAGTTGAGTCAGCAGTCTTGATTCTCTTGGTCTTCAGTATTTAGTACTTCAGTCTTCAGATTTTCAATTCTTCAGTTTTCAGATCTTCAGTCTTCAGTACTTCAGCCTTTGCCTCTTCATTCTTCAGTCTAACTAGAAAGATGAACTCTAACACTTGAGTTCAGAGAAACCCTAATTTACAAAAAATATACTAAGTATTTTGGAATCACCAAAATCAAGGGTAGGAAATTTTATTATTAATTTTCCAACAGATGGAAAATGATATACTCCCTCCGTCCCCAAAAAAAAGTTCCTCTTTGGGGACGGCACAAGTTTTAAGAAAAATGGTAAAGTGTATTGATAGTGGAAAAAAATATGTTATAATTAGTATTGGGAGTGATGAAAATGTGAAAAAGTGTTATAATTAGTATTGAGAGTGGTGAAAAAGTGAAAAGTAAGAATAAATAAAGTATTATTAGTGGTGGGGTAGTTGTCCAAAAATAGAAAGAAAGAAAAAGGAACTTATTTGGGGGACGTCCCAAAATGGAAAAAGATGAACTTATTTCAGGGACGGAGGGAGTAATATATATATTTTCACAATCTTTTTTATTATTTCCAATATTTATTACAATAGAAAATTTTCTCCAAAGGGGATGAAATAGTTTTTTGGGTAGCTCCATTTCACTCATTTTCTCCACTGTTGGATAATATTATTATTATGTAAAAATATTTTCTAACATTCTCAATATTTTCATATCTAGTATAAACATATGATAAAATAAAAATTTGAGCAACCAAAGGGAACTGCATTTGAAAGACGAAGGGAGTATTTGATCATTGCAACCCAAAGTGATGTGCCTATTAAATTAAATATGATTTGAGGGAGTATTTGATCATTGCAGAGTAGATACCTGCGTGATTGTTGTAAATGGTGAGATTGTATGGATGCCTATAACATGTTCGTTGAAATGCTCAAACGAATGCGAAAAATAAAAATAAAAAATAATTTAGTTACGAGTCAATTCTCGATTCTGTTATTTGAGATCCTCTGTCGCCTACAGAGTAGCATAAATATATATACAAATATGTCATATATATCCTTAAAAATGTTCATTCGTCTAGGACTTCGCATCCCTCACAATGAGGAGCCGCCTGCCGCCGTGATAAGAGCATTCTCCAATAACTGTTGCAGAAGATAGTGGAAAGATGTGAAGTTAAAAAGTGGAAGCTATGATCATAGAAATGCAGGTAAGTTTTGCTCTGCAACCTTCTTAATCTTTGTATCTATGCTAGCATAAGATTCTGTGAATGTATATGTTATATGTTTGTTACCTGAACCGGTGCAAATTCTTGACTTTATGATCGCCCTTGTGCTTAGAATGAATGCCATTTCTAGGAGCCAACTGCCTTAGTGAGTTTCCTGCATCATGTTGATGCTAATTGCTGGTTTTGGAAACGATGAACTAGCTCGACTTCTTGTTGTATCACCTTAGACTCTTCTCCTTCATGCCTTATCAGTGATGCATCCTGCTGGACTCGCAATTCTATGCTGTGCACTTGCGCTTCAGGACTTGAGGAAACAGGACTTGGTGGGCCATTATTGTCTGGTGAGTTCTGCGAGAAGGTTGATGGGCTTGGATGGAAATACACGTTGGTAGGTTCCGTCACTCTTCTCACACAATCACATCCGCAACCACTGTGATTCTCTCTTCGTTCGGAGTTCTTGAAAGTGTGGCAAGTGAGGTCCTTGTTGTTGAACCTTTGGAATAACTCTAGTGATTTGCTTCCTAGTGTCGCCTCTGCATCAGAGCGACGCACAACTTCCCAATTCTCGTATAGGAACCTTATCACATAGATTAGCAAGGCTAAGGCTCCAGCTATTCCTACAATCATGAAGAGCCTCCAGAAACTTTCTAGCCCAAGACTGCCTGATGAGGAAACATCACTAGAGTCTGCACATTTGGTATTGTTTTCAAACCATTTCTTCTCAATCTCCATCATCTTCTTTCCCTCGGTAACATTTAAGATCGCCCGTGAAATATCAGGTACTAGTGGAGATCCTATAGGAAACACCTGCATGTGTGTGTATAACAATAAATAACAAGCATGTGTGATGTATGGATATACCTTGAAAGATAAGGGATGAGATACATACAAAGCCAAAACCATCTGTCTTGTACGTTGGGCCAACCATGGCGTATTTTGAACAGTATTTGGCGAGGAAAAGCTTTATATATGGTATCTCATCAAACGCAGCAGCTATACCACCATTTGCACTCCCTTTTCTGAAAAGTTGATCTAATTCCTCGGGGGAGCTATATGCCAAAAGTTTGGATTTATCAAAGTTCATACCCTGTAAAAGTTCAAAAACAAATGATGCACTATGGTAGCCAACATTTTCTTTGTTTCTTATAAGCTCATTGACATCTGAGATGGTGGGTCGCAGCTCTTGGACTGTCAACATGGAAGTAAGACTAGCTGTGTAGCTTTGCGTTAGTATAAGAACCACCAAGAACCATATAATCAGCAGAAACCTAGACAAGTTGCTTATCACTCTCTCCTCTACAAAATGAAATCAAAGGAAATTACGTGTTAGATTAGTGTAGTAATGTATGTGTAATGCTGGCAACAATCATAACTTACTGTGAGCGAACACCATTGTTGAGAAGGCAAACCAGAATATCATGCCTACTTGATGCCAAAGAGGCCCCCTGAAATCTTCATTAATCCGATGTTCAAGAATCCATACAAGGAAGCCCATGAAAACGAATGAGCAAAAGCTTGTCAACCAAAGTTCCCATGTTAGTGGCTTTAAAAATACCCATGCTTTTTTGCTCTTGTCGCTTTTTATTGCTACAACCATTGAAACACCAGACTCTGTATAAGGCAAGGTGAAGTCGACATACTTTGACCTATTTGCTACGATAGTTACATCTCCTACTGCAGCATCAAAATCCTGCCCAGGAATAAAAAAGATTATGGTATCTTAACTAATAACATACTAAATGTGTGTTTTGTGGTTTTTGGATCTTCAAATTGTTAGTGGAAAATATACTTACTCCTTGGTGTACTGCATATACCAACTCATCATAACTGCCGGCTTGCTTGTGATCTGATCTGGCAAAAGGAACATACTCATACTGCACACCATATGGTAGTGCTTCGACTACCATATCAAAAACTTCCTTGCAGTAACCTTCCACTTTTGTAGAATTGTTGGAGTTCCAAGTGACATGCATGAACTCAGAGAAACCATATCTTACAGGTACTCCTATTCTCAACTTCTTCCCATTGGTCGGAATGACCCAACCCTTGGGTGCAACTTTCCCATCACCTGGCCATATTATTGATCCGATGTTGGACTTGGATGTTGAGTATGCATTTGTGGTAGATTTTGCAAAGTTGAGCTCTCTAACAATTCCATTATCTTTTGTCCAATATCCTACAACTCGAGGTCCTGCACCAATCACATTGACTATCTGGTAAGGAGGTGATTGGAGTTGTCCGTCAACTAGTTTAAAGTCTCCAGCAAGGCCTCTGAAAGTGGTACTTGACAACGCCTGAATGAGATCAGTTCCAACGCCCGAGACTCCAAAGCCTTCAAGATCTGTTGATGTTGTAGAGCCATTTGCCTTCTTCAGAAATGTAGCATTTCTTATTCTTGCCTTTTCTGCTGCCATTGCTAATGCTACTGCAGAGTCATAAGCCCAGAGTCCAAAGATGTTCAAATCCAGGTCATGATTTGTTGGGTTTTGCTGGTGAAGCACTTTCTTGTATTCGACTGTGAAGTTGTCAAGCTCTTCCGATTTCGGAATATGAGGTTTTACACCTATAACTCCTTGCATATCTTCTTCCATAACTGAACGATCAATTGAATTTAACTCGTTTGTCATGCCATCAGTGATGATCCACGAGTAATCTTCGCTCATCATTCCCAGTAGTTTAGCTTTGGTGAATAGGCGAGAACCAAGACCAGTCAGCATGTGGACAATGAAAATTCTAGTTTGCATTGTCATAAGCTTGTAAAGCTCTGCAACAATCTCATCATCTGTTGCTGATGATGGGATGGCACTCCTGTAAGGTATGCGCACATTTACCTGTTCCAAGGCATCTGCTAAATATGGTATAATCCCTTCTCCAAATTCATTGTCCACATAGATAGGCACAACTTCTCTCCATCCAAAGGCTTGAACTATTGCAGCTATGGCCTTTACTTGGGAAGAGTCGCTTAAGGCAGCGCGAACAAAGTATGGACTTCGGATTGACAAGAGAGACGGGCTTGAGGCTGAAAATGTTATGATCGGTACTTGAGACTTATTACCTAGATTTATCATAAAATTTGCCTGCATCGAGGACAATGGACCTATGATTGCTTGCACTTCAACATTCTTCAGTAGATCTAGAGCTGCATTTCATAATTTCATTGCAAGAAAATTATCAGTTTCTGTTCCTTGTGAGCATGCTTTCTATCATGGAAGGAATGCAAATAAATTGTTATCTGTCATTTTACTATTAAAATGTTGTAATGCAAGTTTTCCACCTAACTTATCATACATGTCTGATTATCGCAGCTACATATATACGGTGCATCGAAGATATGTCAATTGAAGAAAAAAAAAAAAAAAAAAAAAGATGAAGTAAGTGAAGTTTTCCCTTGTTCAATTCAAAGTCATCTCTCAAGTCTTAACTAGATCACAATATCATTAAACTTGCACGTTTAATAAGTATATGTTCGCGAGTAGCATTACCTGCTGCAGCTGCCCCAACGATGTCTCTCTCGGAGTCCCTCTTGTTGAGAAGCAGCCGAGTCTGGTAGTGGCCATTTCTGGTGTAGAAATCCGAGAGCGCCATTGTGATGCACTTCAACCCCATTTTTCCGACATAGTTGTCCATGTCTAGCACCACTCCAACTCTCACAGGGAAAGGCGTGCTCTGCGCCGTGGCGCTATTCATGGACAAAGTGTTCAACAAGAGAACCAAGACAACCAGACGAGCCTCCAACTTCATCTTGTGCAAAATTTTCAGATCTCAGAATTCACGTGTTGATGATTATTTTGGGCATAGTTACCGGTTATATATGCGTCAACAGTCACATCCACATATGGAAACAAAGAAAATTAGTATAATCAGCTGTGTAATTTTATTTTTTATTTTGAAGTAGGGAAAATGAGGACCGTGGATATCAGTCCACAAAGGGACGTCGAATACTTTGTCTCATAGCAATTTTGGAGAGGTATTTGCATGGTCGTTTTAGTCTATAAGTTACGTGTGTCAACATAATATTGTTGATTGTTACATTGAAATCTATTTGCGAGGGGTTATTAGAACGAATTTTTTTATGTTTTTTGAAATTTAACATAACTTTTATTTTTAGCCTACAAATACACGAATTTAGCATTTTTTTTTTGACATCGACATGAAAAAACTCTATTTATTGTTGAGGTGGAGGCCAGAATACATGACGTGGACTACGAAATATATATGCACTTAAATAGAGTAATTTGATTCATTGTTTTGATTAGAGAGTGAATGATATGGTATATCGACCTTCACGTTAATAGTAAATTAAAATTTTTTCTTATGAATGTCAAAAATCAGAAAAAATGCTAAGTTCGTGTATTTGTGAGTTAAAAATAAAAATCATGTTAAATTTCAGAAAATATAAAAAGTTCGTATATTTACAAGCTAATTAACCCATTTGTGAGAGAGAATGCGTGATGCAATTTTCCTGATATAGAGTAAGATTTTTGGCAACACGAATCGTTGTTAAATACTGTCAGACATGAAAAGTCGTTAGTCTTGTTTGCAGATAAAGCGACAAAAAAAGATTTTTTCGAATGCATTGACTACTGTTTAGTTGGCGTTTACTTTGACTTTTTCAAGCCTTTAATATAGGGATGCTTTTCAAACTTCTCTTCCTGAGGAAAGATGCTAACCAATTGCTCAAAAATATGACATATGAAATAGAAAGAAAATGAAAAGCAAAAGATAATTAATGATGAGAAGGTGAGGTTATGAAAGGATATAACCGATCATTTACCCATCGTAAGCAAGAATAATATGTCCACCACTGATGTGGCAATGTTATTTAGAAAGGAGAATTAATAAATCTTCCTCTAATTAAAATTATCTTACTCTACTTACAATTGTCACTACAATTGTCACATTAGTGGTGGGCACGTTATATTTGCCCACGGTGGATAAGTGATCGGTGGGTAGGAAGGAGACAACCAAGTAGTTTGGAATTCTTTCCTCTAAAAACGTAATTTGGATTTCTTCGATACAGTTATCCCTCGTCTCATTATAATTGTCCCAAAATTTTAGGCACGAGAATTAAAAAAAAAAAAAGTGACGATTAATTTAGGTTAGAGGCGGATCCATAAATTTTCATTAGCTAGGGCTGAATTTGTTAAAGTATGACATCTGAAAGTATTTATACGAGGGTTTCGGGGGCGGAGTCTCCGAGCCAAAGTTTTTTGAGCATTCCGTGCAGTTCATTTTTATGTCAAAGAATAATCTTAATTGGCTTCGGATTAGAACTCAAGTCACTTATTATAACAAATAGTTGTTCCCATTCCATTAATAAAACAACAAGTACATTAAATACATATAAAGACCTACCTTTATGCATTTAAAAAAAAACTGTCATATCTTTAAAAAATAAATTAATTTTCATTATTAATAAGGGTTAATAGCCGGAAAATACACGAACTTTCATCGGAATTGCATATTGCACACGACCTTCAAAAATAGCCCCATAATACACCACCTTTTAATTTAGTCGCAAATTGCACATGCGTTGACCACCAGCTTGATCGGTGTTGACGTGGCTGTCGGATTTTGTTGACGTGGACGACCGGCGAGGGTAGTAATACGACATCGTTTTTAAATTTAAAAAAAAAAGAAAAAAAAAGAGATCATCTGGGCCGGAAGAAGGGCCGAAGCAGAGGTCGCCGGAAGCAGAGGTCACCGGAAGAAGGGCCAAAGCGGATCCAAGCCCTAAAGCCCCAATTCAAGTCACCACCTCTCCTCCTTCCACGTTTTCCTGCCGTCGACTATGCAATCGACGTCGTCGGTCTTCCATCCCCCACAATCAACGCCGCCTCTGCAAAACCTCCAAATCTAGAGGTTTAGGGTTTATTTCTGCCGCCCCCGCCGCCGACTGAAATAACATCACCGCCGCAACACCACCACAGATTTGCCAACTAAAATGAAAATCCTCAAATCCTCAACCACAAAAAAAAAAAATCCTAGATCTGCAAATGTGCAAACCCTCGAAGGTGACGATGATGCCGAATTGGATGAGAAAGACGACGAGCCCTCTCCCAAAAAGCAGAAGCAACTATCCGACTTGCCGAAACCCGCTGCCGCCGCTTTGAAAGGACGGAGACACCCTCGCTGCCGCCGCAAATCGGGTAAGAAATCGAGGAAGAAGAATAAGGACGTGTGGACCAAGAAGAAGAAATCGAGGAAGGGTCGAGGAAGAAGAATAAGGACGGTGACAACGCCGGTGAGGAAGAAGGAGGTGGCGCCTCCCAGCGGCCATCCGTGTAGAGAGAGAGAGAGAGAGCAAAAAAAGGAAGAGCGGCAGATCTAGGGTTTGGGAAAATGGGGAGGCGGCGCCACCGCTTGAGATACAGGCGGCGGTTGGTTTGTGCCGGTGATACAGGCGGTGGTTGGGTTGTGCCGGAGAAGCCCAGGCGGCGGTTGGTTTCCTTTTAGTGTGGTCGAGGGAGTTCTTCAATTTTCTATTTTTATTTGTTGTTTTTATGAAATTGTTAATAGCCAAAAAATTACCACCGTGTTATACCCGTGGCTTGCCACGACGTCGTATTATACGCGTGGCTTGCCACCGTGTTTAAAAAAGCCACGCGTAATGCCACGTCTTTAAAAAAAATTACCACGTCATCGCCGGTCAAACATAGTTGTGGTCGGAAATTTCGCCGGATGCAATTTGCGACTAAATTAAAAGGTGGTGTATTATGGGGCTATTTTTGAAGGTCGTGTGCAATATGCAATTCCGATGAAAGTTCGTGTATTTTCTGGCTATTAACCCTATTAATAATTCATAATTTTACTTTAACTTGAAGATTGACTCAAATTCAACATTGAAATTCAACTTAGAAAAGGGAAATGAGATAAAATAACACAAATTTAATAAATTAATATAATAAATCCCTATAAAATATTAAGTAATATAATAAATCCCTATAAATTTAATACATTCAATATTAAGTTTTGCTCTGCAACCTTCTTAATCTTTGTATCTATGCTAGCATAAGGTTTTGGGAATACATATGTTACATGTTTGTTGCCTGAACCGCTGCAAGTTCTTGACTTTATGCGGTGCTAAGAATGAATGCCATTTCTAGGAGCCAACTGCCTTGGTGAGTTTCCTGCATCACGTTGATGCTAATTGCTGGTTTTGGAAACGATGAACTAGCTCGACTTCTTGTTGTATCACGTTAGACTCTTCTCCTTTGATGCCTTATCAGTGATGCATCCTGGTCGACTCGCAATTCTACGTTGTGCGCTTGCGCTTCAGGACTTGGTGGGCCATTGTTGCCTGGTGAGTTCTGCGAGAAGGTTGATGCATCACTCTTCTCACACAATCACATCCGCAGCCATTCTGATTCTCTCTTCGTTTGGAGTTGTTGAAAGCGTGGAAAGTGAGGTCTTTGCTGTTGAACCTTTGGAATAACTCTAGTGATTTGCTTCCTAGTGTTGCATCTGCATCAGAGCGACGCACAACATGCCAGTTTTCATATAGGAACCTTATCACATAGATTACAAAGGCCAAAGCTCCAGCTATTCCTACAATCATGAAGAGCCCCCAGAAGCTTTCCAGCCCAAGACTGCCTGATGAGGAAATGTTACTAGAGTCTGCACATTTGGTATCGTTTCCAAACCATTTCTTTTCAATCTCCATCATCTTCTTTCCCTCGGTAACATTTAATATCGCCCGTGAAATATCAGGTACTAGTGGAGATCCTATAGGAAACACCTGCATGCACTTGTATATCAATGAATAATATATATACATCCAAGGAAAGACAAGGGATGAATTACATACAAAGCCAAAACCAGCTGTCTTGTACGTAGGGCCAACCATGGCATATTTTGAACAGTACTTGGCTTGGAAAAGCTTCATATATGGTATCTCATCAAAAGCAGCAGCTATACCACCATTTGCACTGCCTTTTCTGAAAAGCTCATCCATTTCCTCGGGAAAGTTATACGCCACAAGTCTGGATTCATCAAAGTTCATACTTTTCAAAAGCCCCAAAATAAATGATCCATTATGGTAACCAACATTTTCTTTGTTTCTTATAAGCTCATTCACATCTGTGATGGCGGGTCGCAGCTCTTGGACTGTCAACATGGAAGTAAGACTAGCTGTGTAGCTTTGCGTTAGTATCAAAACCACCAGGAACCATAGAATCAGCAGAAACCTAGACAAGTTGCTTATCACCCTCTCCTCTACAAAAGCGAATCAAAGGAAATCACGTGTTAGATTAATGTAATGTATGTCTACTGCTGGCAACAATTATGACTTACTGTGTGCGAACGCTATTGTTGAGAAGGCAAACCAGAATATCGTGCCAACTTGATGCCACAGAGGGCCCCTGAAGTCTTCATTAATCCGACGTTCAAGAATCCAAATAAGGAAGCCCATGAAAACGAATGAGGAAAAGCTTGTCAACCAAAGTTTCCATGTCAGTGGCCTTAAAAATACCCATGCGTTTTTGCTCTTGTCGTTTTTGATCGCTACAACCATTGAAACACCAGACTCTGTATAAGGCAGGGTGAAGTCGACATACTTTGTCCTATTTGCTACGATAGTTACATCTCCAACCGCAGCATCAAATTTCTGCCCAGGACTATAAAAGGTTATGTATCTAAACAAGTAACATACTAAATGTGTGCTGTGTGGTTTTTGAATCATCAAATCGTTAATGGAAAATATACTTACTCCTTGGGATACTGCACAGACCAACTCATTGTAAGAACCGGCTTTCGTGTGGTCAGATCTAGCAAAAGGAACATACTCATACTGCACGCCATATGGTAGTGCTTCTATCACCATATCAAAAACTTCCTTGCAGTAACCTTCCACATTTGTAGAATTGTTGGAGTTCCAAGTAACATGCATGAACTCAGAGAAACCATCTCTTACTGGTACTCCTATTTTCAACTTCTTCCCATTGATCGGAATGACCCAACCCTTGGGTGGAACTTTTCCATCACCTGGCCACATAATGAATCCGATGTTGGACTTGTTAGTGGAGTACATATTTCTGGTAGATTTCGCAAAGTTGAGCTCTCTAACAATTCCATTATCTTTTGTCCAATATCCTACAACTCGAGGTCGTGCACCAATCACATTGACTATCTGGTATGGAGGCGATTGGAGTTGTCCGTCAACTAGTTTAAAGTCTCCAGCAAGGCCTCTGAAAGTGATACTTGACAACGCCTGAATGAGATCAGTTCCAACGCCCGAGACTCCAAAGCCTTCAAGATCTGTTGATGTTGTAGAGCCATTTGCCTTCTTCAGAAATGTAGCATTTCTTATTCTTGCCTTTTCTACTGCCATTGCTAATGCTACTGCAGAGTCATATGCCCAGAGTCCGAAGATGTTCAAATCCGGGTCATGATTTGCTGGGTTTTGCTGGTGAAGCTCTTTCCTGTATTTGACTCTGAAGTTGTAAAGCTCTTCCGATTTTGGAATATGTGGTTTTACACCTATAACTCCTTGCATATCTTCTTCCATAACTGAACGATCAATTGAAGCTAACTCGTTTGTCATGCCATCAGTTATGATCCACACATAGTCTTCACTCATCATTCCCAGTAGTTTAGCTTTGGTGAATAGGCGAGAACCAAGAGTCGTCCGCATGTGGACAATGAAAACTCTAGTTTGCATTGTCATAAGCTTGTAAAGCTCTGCAACAATCTCATCATCTGTTGCTGATGATGGGATGGTACTCCTGTAAGGTATGCGCACATTTACCTGTTCCAAGGCATCTGCTAAATATGGTATAATCCCTTGTCCAAACTCATTATCCACATAGATAGGCACCACTTCTCTCCATCCAAAGGCTTGGACTATTGCAGCTATGGCCTTTACCTGGGAAGAGTCGCTTAAGGCAGCGCGAACAAAGTATGGACTTCGGATTGACAAGAGAGACGGGCTTGTGGCTGAAAAGGTTATGATCGGTACTTGAGACTTATTACCTAGATTTATCATAAAATTTGCCTGCATTGAGGACAATGGACCTATGACCGCTTGCACTTCAACATTCTTCAGTAGATCTAGAGCTGCATTTCATAATTTCATTGCAAGAAAATTATGTCAGATTACAAATTTCCGCATTGCATTAGACAAAGGTATGACATTTTGATCTTGATTTTATTTTCCAACTCCAAGTTTTATGGCGATTAAGCTGTACTGTTGAAACTATTAGTAGAACATAAACCATCAGTTTCTGTTGCTTGTGACTTGTGAGCATGCTTTCTATCATGGAAGGAATGCAAATAAATTGTTATCTGTCATTTTACTATTAAAATGTTGTAATGCAAGTTCCACCTAACTTATCATACATGTCTGATTATCGCAGCTACATATATACGGTGCAGCGAAGATATGTCAATTGAAGAAAATAGATGAAGTAAGTAAAGTTTTTCCTTGTTCAATTCAAAGTCATCTCTTAAGTCTTAACTAGATCACAATTTCATTAAACTTGCACGTTTAATAAGTATGTTCGCGAGTAGCATTACCTGCAGCAGCTGCCCCAACGACGTCTCTCTCGGAGTCCCTCTTGTTGAGAACCAGCCGAGTCCGGTAGTGGCCATTTCTGGTGTAGAAATCCGAGAGCGCCATTGTGATGCAGTTCAACCCCATTTTTCCGACATAGTTGTCCATGTCTAGCACCACTCCAACTCTCACAGGGAAAGGCGTGCTCTGCGCCGTGGCGCTATTCATGGACAAAGTGTTCAACAAGAGAACCAAGACAACCAGACGAGCCTCCAACTTCATCTTGTGCAAAATTTTCAGATCTCAAAATTCATATGTTGATGATTATTTTGGGCATAGTTACCAGTTATATATGCGTCAACAGTCACATCCACAGATGGCAACAAAGAAAATTAGTACAATCAGCTGTGTAATTTTTTTTTTTTTTGTGTCAACATAATATTGTTCATTGTTACATTGAAATCTGTTTGTGAGAGAGAATGCGAGATGAAATTTTCCTGATATATGCATGATAGTAAGATTTTTGGCAACACGTATCGTTAAATACTGTCCACATGAAAAGTCGTTAGTCTTGTTTTCAGATAAAGCGACAAAAAAAGATTTTTTTGAATGCATTGACTACTGTTTAGTTGGCGTTTACTTTGACTTTATCAAGCCTTTAATATAAGGATGCTTTTCAAACTTGTCTTCCTGAGGAAAGATGCTAACCAATTGCTCAAAAATATGACATGAAATAGAAATAGAAATAAAATGAAAGCAAAACATAATTAATGAGAAGGTGAGGTTATGAAAGGAGACAACCAAGTAGTTTGGAGTTCTTTTCCTCTAAAAAAGTAGTTTGGACTTCTTTGATATAATTATCCCTCGTCTCATTATAATTGTCTCAAAATCTTAGACACAAGAATAATAATAAAAAAAAAACTAGTGTCAGTTAATTAAGACTAGTAGGTTAGAGGCAGATCCATAAATTGTCACTAGGAGGGGCTGAATTTATTAAAGTATGACATCTGAAAGTATTTGTACAAGGATTTCGAGGGCGGAGTCTCTGAACCAGAGTTTTTTGAGTATTCCGTGCAATTCATTTTTATGTCAAAGAATAATCTTAACTGACTTCGGATTAGAACTCAAGTCACTTACTATAATAAATAGTTGTTCGCATTCTATATTTCTATTACTAAAACAACAAGTTCATTAAATACATATAAAGACCTAATATTTATGTATTTTTAAAAAAAAGTTATATCTTTAAAAAATAAATTAATTTTCATTATTAATAGTTCATAATTTTACTTTAACTTGAAGATTGACTCAAATTCAACATTAAAATTCAACTTAGAAAGGGAAATGAGATAAAATAGCACAAAGTTTATAAATTAATATAATAAATCCCAATAATATATTAAGTAATTAATGTGGATACTACGATTATTAAAACAATATATTATATTATCTCTTATGTTTTTTATATATAAAAATAAAAAAAAATAAAAAAAAACCTCAAAAATTGGGAGGGGTGGTCTTCAGCCTTCCCTAACCCTCGGATCTGTCACTGAGTAGGACACATATTTTTTGTACGATTAATTATTAATTTTTATTAAAATGAAACAATAATAATGGAACATTAAAAAATATATAATACTCCCTCGATCTCATTAAAAGTAACATGTATACCATTTTGAATCGTTCCCTTATAAAATTTAAGAAATTTTTTAAATCAATTTACACCTTCCCCTTAAATGAATTTTTTTAATAAAAATGTTAATCCTTTTTTTGAAACAAAAAAATTAATCCTTAAAAAAATTATAATTCTTACCACTTTTAACCAATTTACATCTTTTATTTTCATAACTAAATTTGTCCATGTGAAGATCTATTTTACGTTATTCTTCTTTTTTGATATTGAAAAAAAAAATACCGTGAGGAATCTTTGAAGTTGATGTTTGTTTTCTCATCATCCAAAACTTCTTAATAATCGACTGATCAATCAACAGCTAACCTTCGATAATTTCAAAGGTAGAATGAGAAATTTTAGCAGCCATCAAAGAAAAAAGGTTAGTAAATGTTGTTTATTCCACTTATGTGCTGATTGTAGTGTTCATACTTGCGAGTTGAGTGATTGTTGAAACTGGTGAGATTGTATGGATGCCTATAACAAGTTTGTTGAAATGCCCAAACAAACGTGAAAAAAAAAAAAAAAAAAAAACTCAGGAAAATTAATTTAGTTACGAGTCAATTCTCCATTCTGTTATTTGTGATCCTCTCTCCTTGCATCTAAGTGCGAATGTAAGGGACTTGCAGGGAGAATGGCATAAATATATATACATATATGTCATATACATCCTTAAAAATGTTCATTTTTCTAGGAATTCGCCTCCTTCAAACTTAGATGAGGAGCCGCCGTGATAAGAGCATTCTCAAATAACTGTTACAGAAGATAGTGGAAAGATGTGAAGTTAAAAAGTGGAAGCTATGATCATAGAAATGCCGGTAAATTTTGCTCTGCAACCTTGTTAATGTTTGTATCAATGCTAGCATATGATTATGTTAATACATATGTTACATGTTTGTTGCCTGAACCGCTGCAAGTTCTTGACTTTATTGTGCTAAGAATGAATGCCATTTCTAGGAAGGAGCCAACTGCCTTAGTGAGTTTCCTGCGTCATGTTGATGCTAATTGCTGGTTTTGGAAACGATGAACTAGCTCGACTTCTTGTTGTATCACGTTAGACTCTTCTCCTTCATGCCTTATCAGCGAAGCATCCTGCTCGGCTCGAAACTGTATGTAGTAGGCTTCAGGACTCGAGGAAATAGGACTTGGCGGGCCATTGTTGCCTGGTGAGTTCTGCGAGAAGGTTGATGGGCTCGGATGGAAATACTCGTTGGAAGGTTCCATCACTCTTCTTGCACAATCACATCCGCAAACATTGTGATTCTCTCTTTGTTTGGAGTTATTGAACCTTTGGAATAACTCTAGTGATTTGCTTCCTAGTGTTGCCTCTGCATCAGAGCGACGCACAACATGCCAATTCTCGTATAGGAACCTTATCACATAGATTACCAAGGCTAAAGCTCCAGCTATTCCTACAATCATGAAGAGCCCCCAGAAGCTTTCTAGCCCAAGACTACCTGATGAGGAAACGTCACTAGAGTCTGCACATTTGGTATCGTTTTCGAACCATTTCTTCTCAATCTCCATCATCTTCCTTCCCTCGGTAACATTTAATATCGCTCGTGAAATATCAGGTACTAGTGGAGATCCTATAGGAAACACCTGTATGTGTGTGTATATCAATAAATAACAAGCATGTGTAAGATATGAATATAACTCGAAAGATGAGGGATGAGATACATACAAAGCCAAAACCACCTGTCTTGTATGTTGGGCCAACCATGACGTATTTTGAACAGTATTTGGTGAGGGAAAGCTTTATATATGGTATCTCATCAAAAGCAGCAGCTATACCACCATTTGCACTCCCTTTTTTGAAAAGTTGATCTAATTCCTCAGAGGTGCTATATGCCAAAAGTCTGGATTTATCAAAGTTCATACCTTGTAAAAGTTCAAAAACAAATGATCCATTCTTGTAGCCCACATTTTCTTTGTTTCTTATAAGGTCGTTGACATCTGTGATGGCGGGTCGCAGCTCTTGGACTGTCAACATGGAAGTAAGACTAGCTGTGTAGCTTTGCGTGAGTATAAGAACCACGAAGAACCATATAATCAGCAGAAACCTAGACATGTTGCTTATCACTCTCTCCTCTACAAAATGAAATCAAAGGAAATTACGTGTAAGATTAGTGTAATGAATGTGTAATGCTGGAAACAATTATAACTTACTGTGAGCAAACACCATTGTTGAGAAGGCAAACCAGAATATCATGCCTACTTGATGCCGAAGAGGCCCCCTGAAATCTTCATTAATCCGATGTTCAAGAATCCATATAAGGAAGCCCATGAAAACGAATGAGCAAGAGCTTGTCAACCAAAGTTTCCATGTCAGTGGCTTTAAAAATACCCATGCTTTTTTGCTCTTGTCGTTTTTTATCGCTGCAATCATTGAAACACCAGACTCTGTATAGGGCAGGGTGAAGTCGACATACTTTGACCTATTTGCTACGATAGTTACATCTCCAACTGCAGCATCAAATTTCTGCCGAGGAATAAAAAAAAATTATGTGTCTTAACTAAAAACATACTAAATGTGTGTTTTGTGGTTTTTGGATCTTCAAATCGTTAGTGGAAAATATACTTACCCCTTGGTATACTGCATAGACCAATTCATCATAACTGCCGGCTTTCTTGTGGTCTGATGTAGCAAAAGGAACATACTCATACTGCATGCCATATGGTAGTGCTTCGATCACCATATCAAAAACTTCCTTGCAGTAACCTTCCACTGTTGTAGAATTGTTGGAGTTCCAAGTGACATGCATGAACTCAGAGAAACCATATCTTACAGGTACTCCTATTCTCAACTTCTTCCCATTGGTCGGAATGACCCAACCCTTGGGTGGAACTTTCCCATCACCTGGCCATATTATTGATCCGATGTTGGACTTGGATGTTGAGTATGCATTTGTGGTAGATTTTGCAAAGTTGAGCTCTCTAACAATTCCATTATCTTTTGTCCAATATCCTACAACTCGAGGTCCTGCACCAATCACATTGACTATCTGGTAAGGAGGTGATTGGAGTTGTCCGTCAACTAGTTCAAAGTCTCCAGCAAGGCCTCTGAAAGTGGTACTTGACAATGCCTGAATGAGATCAGTTCCAACGCCTGAGACTCCAATGCCTTCAAGATCTGTTGATGTTGTAGAAGAATCATTTACTTTCTTCAGAAATGTAGCATTTCTTACTCTTGCCTTTTCTACTGCCATTGCCAATGCAACCACAGAGTCATAAGCCCAGAGTCCAAAGATGTTCAAATCCAGGTCATGATTTGTTGGGTTTTGCTGCAGAAGCTCTTTCTTGTATCGGAATGTGAAATTGTCAAGCTCCTCCGATTTCAGAATATAAGGCTTTACACCTATAACTCCTTGCATATCTTCTTCCATAACTGAACGATCAATTGAAGTTAACTCGTTTGTCATGCCATCAGTGATGATCCACGCGTAATCTTCGCTCATCATTCCCAGTAGTTTAGCTTTGGTAAATAGGCGAGAACCAAGACCTGTCAGCATGTGGACAATGAAAACTCTAGTTTGCATTGTCATAAGCTTGTAAAGCTCTGCAACAATCTCATCATCTGTTGCTGATGATGGGATGGTACTCCTGTAAGGTATGCGCACATTTACCTGTTCCAAGGCATCTGCTAAATATGGTATAATCCCTTCTCCAAATCCATTGTCCACATAGATAGGCACAACTTCTCTCCATCCAAAGGCTTGGACTATTGCAGCTATGGCCTTCACTTGAGAAGAGTCGCTTAAGGCAGCACGAACAAAGGATGGACTTCGGATTGACAAGAGAGACGGGCTTGAGGCTGAAAATGTTAAGATCGGTACTTGAGACTTATTACCTAGATTTATCATAAAATTTGCCTGCATCGAGGACAATGGACCTATGATCGCTTGCACTTCAACATTCTTCAGTAGATCTAGAGCTGCATTTCATAATTTCATTGCAAGAAAATTATGTCAGATTACAAATTTCCACATTGTATTTAGGCACAGGTACGAAAACAATACACATTTTGTTCTTCTCTTTGATCTTTAGCCATCCAGTGGCAATTTTTATTTTTTATCTTTTAATTTTATGCACTTTATAGAATAAACATGTTTGTTGATGATGACATTTTCTAACTCCCAAGTTTTATGGCATCCAAGGAATGCAAATAAATTTTTACCTGTGATTTTTCTATTAAAAAGTTGGAAGGCATATGAATCATGCATGGTTAATGAGCAGGGATGCACCTAAAAAGCTTGACTAAGTAATAAAAAGAAGAAAGGAAAAGTTCAAATGCTAACTTATCGTACAAGTCTGATTATCGCAGCTACATATCTATATATATATGTGCAATTGTGCAGCAAACATGTGTCAATTAACATGAAAAGAGTAACAGCCTTCGCTTTTTTCCGATACAGATGCTTGCGGTCGACAGCAAGTGTCCCCAAGATACATCAGCTAAGTTGAATTCGATATGTTGCACCACATGCCGATGTTCCGACGAACTACGTATATTTGGGATTGTATATTACTCTTATGACTCGAACTATATGCAACGACTAAGTTGAACTCAATATGCTGCACGACATGTCGATGTTTCGGCGAACTACTCAATATTCAGGACTGGATATTTCTCCTATGACTTGAACTATATGTAAAATATGATCGGCGGTTGGGTTCAAATGACAATTCCCCTAACCTTTGGGGAGTCGACGTTAGAACATTCGAATACGATCGAGCATATGCGAGCTGTTGGGTTCGAATGGGTGCATCCTCTAACTATGACTAGCACAAAAGTCTTACTAGAGTGCATCATAGTAGTCCACACCTGATTATCTTCTTCTAAAGAGACAAGGCTTATAAATGATATTGGAGACTTGTTTTTTTTTTTTTTTTTGGTCAATGTGGGATACTTAATTCCCCACATTCCTAAGCATTAATTGCTTATTCGTTACAACTTGAAAATAAACAATCAATTATATTAAATGTATGTCCTGAAGACGTAGATTCCAAATCTACAATTAAGTCTCAGCGAATCGACCATAATTATTTATGGATTTACAACCTTTATAACTAATTTTTCCAACAGACAGTAAGTAAAATCATCTCTTAGGCCTTAACTAGATTGGAAAATCATTGCACATGAGCATAGTATTACCTGCTGCAGCTGCCCCGACAACATCTCTCTTGGAGTCCCTCTTGTTGAGAAGCAGCCTAGTCTGGTAGTAGCCATGTCTGCTGTAGAAATCCGAGATTGCCATTTCGATGCAGGTGAACCCCATTTTGCCGACGTCACTGTCCATGTCTACCACCAATCCAACTCTCACAAGGAAAGGCGCCCTACTGCTATTCATGGACAAAGTGCTCAACAAGAGAACCAAAGCAACAAGAGGAGCCTCCAACTTCATCTTCTGCAAATATTTCAGCTCCATCTCAATATATATTCAGATATTGATTATTTTGGGCATGGTCGTTTACTCTATAAGTTACGTGTGTGAATATAATATTGTCGATTGTTACAATATTGAGATCGCTTTGTGAGAAAGAATGTGAGATGAAGTTTCACAAAATTTGAGTGTACCGTACAACTGAATTTATCCGTATCCAAAATAGTACTCCCTCCGTCCCAGCTTTTAATATCCAACTTTCCTTTTTTGGCCGTCTCATATTTTGGTATCCATTTCTATTTTTAGTATAAGTAGGTGGGACCCTTACTCCACTTTAATTATTTTAACTCTCACATAAAATGTGGGACCCTTATTCCACTCACAACACATCAATCACTTTATTAAAACTCGTGTCGTTCTCAACTGGATACCAAAAGCCGGGACGAAGGGAGTACTGATTATTTATATGGGTTGGATCAGGATATGGGTTCAAATCAGAGTACAGATCAAAAGTTAAGTAAAGATATAACCCAATTGCACCGTACACTCATGTCATCAGGTGTACCCAAGACCACTCGTGAAATTTTCCTGATAATACGCATAATGGTAAGATTTTTTGGCAACGCATATAATTAAATATTGACGACTTCAAAAGTCGTTAGTCTTGCTTGCAGATAAAGCGGCAAAAAAAAAAGATTTTTCGAATGCATTGACTGCAACGCTTATTAATTATAATTCAAAGCTAGCTAGCGTTTACCTTGACTATACGAAGCCTTTAATATATACGTACTATAGTAGAGAATGATGTGCATTCGCACGTAAAACGGAGTTATTTTAATAAATATTTTTTTTAAACTAAATTTATATTTATTTTCATTTTATAGCATCATTTATCATTAATTTTAATATAGTTCTTAAACCAATTATTGGATAATCTTTGAAAATTATAATACAATAAAACTCATAAATTTTTTAAAAAAAATCATCTAAATTTAATATAAAATTTAATTTTAATTAATTAAGTATCACCTAATTTTGTCGTCATTAGAAAAAAAAACAGTTCTAATGAATTCTAATACTTAAATGATTATTAAAATATAAACTATAATATATTTTTAGATTTATTATATGTATAATGTATTAAATTATATAATTGGTCTTAAATTAATTAAGTATAGATAATATAATACTAGTCAAATCAAATTTTATACAACATGACTCTTTTATAATAGGCATATATATATAAGGATGCTTTTCAAACTTGTCTTCTTGAGGAAAGATGCCAACCAATTGCTCAAAAATATGAAATAGAAAGAAAATGAAAAACAAAAGATAATAAAAGGAAAGATGCCAACCAATTTTAGCATTTCATACGGTTCAAGTATAATCTTAATGGGCTTCAGATTAGAACTCGGTCAATTACTATAATAAATAGTTGTTCGCATTCCATTAATTCTAACAATAAGTACATTAAAAGAATATAAAGACTTACATTTATGCATTTTTTAAAAAATTGTTACATCTTCTCAAAAAATAATTTTTATTTTTGAAACGAACTAATTTTAATTATTAATGGTTCATAATTTTACTTTAACTTGACGATTAACTCAAATTCAATATTGAAAATCAACTATGAAAGAGAAAGGAGACTAAAATAACACAAATTTAATAAATTAATACTTCTATTATTAAAATAATATATTATGTTCTCTCTTGTGTTTTTTATATATAAAAATAAAATAAAATAAAATAAAAAGAAACCTTAAAAATTGCGAGGGGCTTCAGCCTCCCCTAATCCCCGGAACTATTACTGAGTATGATACATACTTTTTTGAAGGATTAATTATTAATTTTTAATAAAATGAAACAATAATAAGGGGATACTAAAAAATAATAAGTGATACAACAATAACGGATGAAATATCTATCATGCATGGAGCGTTCCAACTACCACAAATAATAAGAAAACTAGATGATGTTGATGTCTTTGAATCGATATTTTCATAACTAAATTTTACTATGTGTGAAGATCTATTTTACGTTCTTCTTCTTTTTTGAGATAAAAAAAATAAAAAAAAAATACCGTGAGGAATCTTTTAACTTAAGTTGATGTTTGTTTACTCATTATCCAAAACTTCTCAATATTCGACTGACCAATCAACATCTAACCTTCGATAATTTCACAGGAAGAATGAGAAATTTGAGCAGCCATCAAAGAAAAAAGGTTAGTAAATGTTGTTTATTCCACTTATGTGCTGATTGTAGTGTAGATACTTGCGTGATTGTTGAAACTGGTGAGATTTTATGGATGCCTATAACATCATGTTTGTTGAAAATTAATATAGATACGAGTCAATGCCTATAACATCATATAAATATATATACATATATCCTTAAAAATGTTCATTTTTCTAGGAATTTGCCTCCTTCAAACTTAGATGAGGAGCCGCCGTGATAAGAGCATTCTCAAATAACTGTACAGAAGATAGTGGAAAGATGTGAAGTTAAAAAGTGGAAGCTATGATCATAGAATTGCTGGTAAGTTTTGCTCTGCAACCTTCTTAATTAATCTTTGTATCTATGGTAGCATAAGATTCTGTGAATACATATGTTACATGTTTGTTGCCTGTGCTAAGAATGAATGCCATTTCTAGGAGCCAACTGCCTAATTGCTGGTTTTGGAAACGATGAACTAGCTCGACTTCTTGTTGCATCACGTTAGACTCTTCTCCTTCATGCCTTATCAGTGATGCATCCTGCTCGACTTGAAATTCTATGTTGTGCGCTTGCGCTTCAGGACTTGGCGGGCCATTGCTGCCTGGTGAGTTCTGCGAGAAGGTTGATGCATCACTCTTCTCGCACAATCACATCCGCAACCATTCTGATAATTCTCTCTTTGTTTGGAGTTCTTGAAAGCATGGAAAGTGAGGTCTTTGTTGTTGAACCTTTGGAATAACTCTAGTGATTTGCTTCCTAGCGTTGCATCTGCAGCCGAGTCCGAGCAACGCCAATTTTCATATAGGAACCTCATCACATAGATTAAAAAGGCTAAAGCTCCAGCTATTCCTACAATCATGAAGAGCCCCCAGAAGCTTTCCAGCCCAAGACTGCCTGATGAGGAATCGTCACTAGAGTTTGCACATTTCGTTTCGCTTTTGAACCATTTCCTCTCAATCTTCTTCATCTCCGTTCCCTCGGTAACATTTAATATCGCCCGTGAAATATCAGGTACTAGTGGAGATCCTATAGGAAACACCTGCATGCACTTGTATATCAATAAATAATATATATACATCGAAAGAAAGACAAGGGATGAATTACATACAAAGCCAAAACCATCTGTCTTGTACGTAGGGCCAACCATGGTGTATTTTGAGCAGTATTTGGCTAGGAAAAGCTTCATATATGGTATCTCATCAAAAGCAGCAGCTATACCACCATTTGCACTCCCTTTTTGGAAAAGCTCATCCATTCCCTCGGTAGAGTTATACGCCACGAGTCTGGATTTATCAAAGTTCATACCTTGTAAAAGTTCAAAAACAAATGATCCATTCTTGTAGCCCACATTTTCTTTGTTTCTTATAAGGTCATTGACATCTGTGATGGCGGGTCGCAGCTCTTGGACTGTCAACATGGAAGTAAGACTAGCTGTGTAGCTTTGCGTGAGTATAAGAACCACGAAGAACCATATAATCAGCAGAAACCTAGACATGTTGCTTATCACCCTCTCCTCTACAAAAGCGAAATCACGTGTTAGATTAATGTAATGTATGTCTACTGCTGGCAACAATTATGACTTACTGTGTGCGAACACCATTGTTGAGAAGGCAAACCAGAATATCGTGCCTACTTGATGCCAAAGAGGGCCCCTGAAGTCTTCATTAATCCGACGTTCAAGAATCCAAATAAGGAAGCCCATGAAAACGAATGAGGAAAAGCTTGTCAACCAAAGTTTCCATGTCAGTGGCTTTAAAAATACCCATGCGTTTTTGCTATTGTCGTTTTTGATCGCTACAACCATTGAAACACCAGACTCTGTATAAGGCAGGGTGAAGTCGACATACTTTGACCTATTTGCTATGATTGTTGCATCTCCAACTACAGCATCAAATATCTGCCCAGGAAAAAAAACAGCTTATGTATCTTAACTAATAACATACTATATGTGTGTTTTGTGGTTTTTGGATCTTCAAATCGTTAGTGGAAAATATACTTACCCCTTGGTATACTGCATAGACCAACTCATCATAACTGCCGTTTGCCGTGTGGTCTGATCTGGCAAAAGGAACATACTCACGCTGCACGCCATATGGTAGTGCTTCGATCACCATATCAAAAACTTCCTTGCAGTAACCTTCCACATTTGTAGAATTGTTGGAGTTCCAAGTAACATGCATGAACTCAAAGAAACCAGCTTTTACAGGTACTCCTATTCTCAACTTCTTTCCATTGGTCGGAAGGACCCAACCCTTGGGTGCAACTGCCCCATCGCCTGGCCATATTATGGGTCCAATGTTGGACTTGGATGTGGAGTATGCATTTGTGGTAGATTTTGCAAAGTTGAGCTCTCTAACAATTCCATTATCTTTTGTCCAATATCCTACAACTCGAGCTCTTGCACCGATCACATTGACTATCTGGTAAGGAGGTGACTGGAGTTGTCCCTCAACTAGTTTAAATTCTCCAGCAAGGCCTCTGAAAGTGGTACTTGACAACGCCTGAATGAGTTCAGTTCCAACGCCCGAGACTCCAAAGCCTTCAAGATCTGTTGATGTTGTTGAATCATTTGCCTTCTTCAGATATGTAGCATTTCTTATTCTTGCCTTTTCTACTGCCATTGCTAATGCAACCGCTGAGTCATACGCCCAGAGTCCAAAGATGTTCAAATCCGGGTCATGATTTGTTGGGTTTTGCTGGTGAAGCTCTTTCTTGTATTTGACTCTGAAGTTGTGAAGCACTTTCGATTTTGGAATATGTGGTTGTACACCTATAACTCCTTGCATATCTTCTTCCATAACTGAACGATCAATTGAAGTTAACTCGTTTGTCATGCCTTCAGTTATGATCCAAACATAGTCTTCACTCATCATTCCCAGTAGTTTAGCTTTGGTGAAGAGGCGAGAACCAAGAGCCGTCCGCATGTGGACAATGAAAACTCTAGTTTGGTATGTCATCAGCTTGGAAAGCTCTGCATCAATACGCTCATCTGTCGCGAATGCTGGTATGACACTCCTGTAAGGTATGTGCACATTTACCTGTTCCAAGGCGTCTGCTAAAAATGGCATAATCCCTTGTCCAAACTCATTATCCACATAGATGGGCACAACCTCTCTCCATCCATAGGCTTGGACTATTGCAGCTATGGCCTTTACTTGGGAAGAGTCGCTTAAGGTAGCACGAACAAAGTATGGACTTTGGATTGACAAGAGAGACGGGCTTGTGGCTGAAAAGGTTATGATCGGTACTTGAGACTTATTACCAAGATTTATCATAAAATTTGCCTGCATCGAGGACGATGGACCTATGATTGCTTGCACTTCAACATTCTTCAGTAGATCTAGAGCTGCATTTCATATTTTCATTGCAAGAAAATTATGTCACATTACAAATTTCCACATTGCATTAGGCAAAGGTATGAAAAGAATACACTTTTTTTTTTCTTTGGTCTTTAGCCATCCAGTGGCAATTTGTATTTTTTAGTTTATGCACTTTATAGAATAAACCTGTTAATTTGTTGATGATGACATTTTGATCTTGATTTCAATTTCTAACTCCAAGTTTTATGGCGATTAAGCTCTAATGTTGATATTATTAGTAGAGCATGAAACATCTGTTTCTGTTGCTTGTGAACATTCTTTTCTATCATGCAAGGTATGCAAATAAATTGGTATCTCAAGGACTTTATACGAACCGAGCCGAGCCGAATACCTCCAGGCTCGGGCTCGGTTTGTGAAGATTCGGTTTGTGAAGATTTGGTTCGGCTCGAGCTCGAGCTCGGCTCGCTTATATAATATCAAGCTCAAGTTTGGTTCGAATTCGGCTCGTTAATTATTCGTTTATCTCGAGCTCGGGCTCGGCTCGAATTTCAAGCTCGATTTCAAATTCAAGCTCGAATTCGAGCTCGGTTCAAATTATTTATAGGGAAAAGGTGTAGATTGGCCCATGAAGTAGTAGCCCTTATAGCGTATAACCCCTCTTATTCACTGTGTGTGCAACTAAACCCTCAAATTCAAAAAAATGGTTCAATTTAGCCCCTCTGACCAAACGGTGTTATCCCACCGTTAGTCAAACTTTTTTTTTTTAATTAAAAAGTGGGGGGGCCATCTTCCCCAACATCGTCGCCTACTTCTGCAGCAATCTCTCCACATCAATGGCGCTAACCCTAGCTCGAGTGCTTCTCTGCCAATTTAACCCCTTTATCTAGGGGTGAGCAGAAACCGAACCGACACTGAAAATCGAACCGAACCGAACTGGA